>NC_142402.1:8394854-8752979 GCF_059441095.1 Idiotropiscis lumnitzeri | reverse complement strand
TTTGAAGACTGTATGAATGGATTCCCCGTAAATGCACTCTTGAGACATTGACGTTTGTGTTGGTTTACATCGGCGTACCATGGAAAGCCATTTGAACATTTTATTCAATAAGCTTAATACGAGGAGACTCATCTACTCTCAAGCTCCGTGTTTTGGCTACTAAGTACTCTCGTAGATCGACTATGTCATAGGAATAATGTTTTGTTTTTGCACTCCAAGTGTCCCTTTTGGCTAGCGTGATGACCTTAAAATACATTTCAAGGATATTGTCGAACAACTACAAAGTAACATGTCACTAGTGAAGCAACTGTGCACTAGTTGACAACTGTATGCAAATAGTACTCTTCGTGTCACTAAAAAAAAAATTCTTGTTTACACTTCAGCAGTCACAAGTAGAAGAACACAATTTTGAAGAAAGTTGTACTAGTGAAAAGAAAAATCTACAGCAGTCCTTCTCAATTATTTTCTGTTACGCCCCCCCAAACAAGAAGAAAACAATTTGCGCTCCCCCACCACACCCCACTCTCCGCCGCAACTATAATAATATAATAATAATATTTGCCTTTTCATTGCACAATGGGCAAGAAGAGCGACACTGCCAACTACTGGAGTGGATGTGCAATTACACTTTATTGTAGTACAGTGGAAAAAACGGCACGTTCCACAGGTTTACATGCGCGCCTCTCAGCATCGCATCATTTATAATATACTGTATGATCAATGATGCATAAAGGGAATGAAATCAATCAAGTGTTGGTCATTATATGAAGGCTGATTTTGCTTGGCACCTCCGCGATGTTGCAGATTTATGGCATTTGCCGAACAAACATTTCGATATAAACATTTGGTGTTAGATAAGAAGAAGAAGAAAGCAGCTGGAATATATGACCGAGTATTGTTGTACGGTACAATGTATGTTCGAGTAGAAGTAGTTTAGAATTACTTTTAAATCTATCCAAATTTCTGTTTGCCCTTCTATGCCATTTTGCATAAACCATTCGTATTAGAGTAGCTGACTCTCATTAGATGAAATGATGGTGTTTAAATCTACAATGTTTAGATCTCTTTGTTTTATGGGTCAGTATTACATTTAACTTCAACTGAGAGTGACAATAAAAACTGATTGAAGCAAGCACATTCGACTTCTTATTTGGCAAACTATTGGTCTAGTCTTCAGCCATCACTGCAATATGTTTATGAAAACGGAAGAACAGGATCTAAGCAATACTTTAAAAAAAGTGTGTTTTTAACTTGGAAAAAATTGCCTCCAAGTACAACATTAGTAGCCCGTGGAAAAAGAGCTCACCAGTGATGGGACATTGCGATTTGTAAAAATTACCATTTGAAAAGGTAAACATTAACAGGGATTTCCTAGTTTTTGTGAGAAATCATTGACAAATTTAGCATCTTCACAAAAATAAATATCAGTTATTAAAAATCACAATATATATAATATAATAATGACATTATTTTAAGTAATTTGAGCAAATTTGTGATTTCCAAATTGTGGGTCAAACTGCAGGGTGACCTTAATCAGGGCCCAAGAAGTAGCTCTCAGTTACAAAAACGTTGGTGATTGCTGTTATCAAATAATTGTTTTATAATATCACAGGATTTCACCTCTTCCTGTGGCTTTGGAACATCCCCCCCATTGGAGTTCACTGTAAAGCGTATATACTTGAACATTTATGTGGCGATGGTGTTGAGAAAGCCGCCCTCCAAAGGGCTTTGCGTGTTTTCGTGAAGTAACCAAAGAAAGAGCTGAGGGTGAAACATGACTCTCAGCAGAAAAATAGCAGAAAAAGTCAAAAAGACTTGCAAGCCTTGAGTGATTTACTTCTAATCTGACACCCCCCCCACCTGAAACTCTGGACCCCATGTTGCCTTGGGACGACCGCCAGACGCCTTTTGATTGTTGTTCAACTTCTTTCTGGTGTCAGTCGACAGGCGCTCACTATGACCTTTGCAGCGATGAATAAACCTCACGTAAAGATCACTTAGGAGGGAGCATTCACCGACGCTGAGGGGAAAAATCGACCAATCAAGCGAGGCAATATTTCACCTCATCATTAATATGTCTCCTCCGTCACGGTTGATCTCCACCATCATGGCATGTGTGCGTCATTGTGGGGAGGGCTGGGGGGTGCTATTAGGCTCTACTCCTATCTAGAAGGCTCCAAGCTGTGCTCTGAGTGTCAGTGGTTTGTGTCTCCTCACCATCTCTATCTCAAACGACATGACACACTCAGAGAAAGTGAGGGGGAGAGAACCTCAAATATTTGGCAAAGAGAAAGCCTTAAGTTACGGGAGGGGGGGGGCTATCATGACGCATTTAAGTTTACACCATTGGTCAGCTTTTGGAAAGGTTTCGCATATCCGTGCGTGTAGAAGATAAGCATACACACTTGGAAACAATGAGGTGAAAAACCATTTGGCAATAACGGCAAAACTGTCTATTGACTCATTATAATCACAAGGCAGACAAAAAGTACGTTTTATTATTAGGATTTAAAAAAAATAAATAAATAAATAAATTATGGCCTGACAAACCTGTTTAAGAAAGACTTTCATTAGAGAACAACTTTCTCGTAGCAAAAGTAGACCTTATGCAATAGTTCTGTACTAAGTATTGGCTCACACTTACTCATATAGGAGGGGGTTTTCAAACCATGCACAGTAAACGTGAAGATAACTGTCTTTTGTGCTTATTGTCTAAAAGTTCCTTTGGGAAGACTTTGGCGTGCGTCTGTGGGAACTTTTGTCCATTTATTCCAAAGAACATTTGTGATGGTCAAAGGTTACTGTTGTTGGATTCGAGCGGGCGCCTGTCTTGCAATCTCTGTTCTAGTTCATCCCAAAGGTATTAGATGAAAAATGCTGCAATTCTTCGCAGCATGCCCAAGACACAGATATTATGGAACAGAACATTTCCAAAGATATTTCCACAAAGTTCAAGGCATAGAATTGCCCTTACATATCTGGAAATCCACCAAAATTACAGTTGGTACACAAACCCTGGAAAAGTCGAGAATCGGACTGACATACAACAAGTCCCCGCGTCCTATCAAAGTCAGCAAATTATCCGACGTCAAGAGAAACCTTAAGTTGAAGGAGGAGCGGCTGGTTGGATCTCACAAGCATATTTTTTATTGTGAAAGCTCCTGTGATACAGCACGGCGTTTTGAACTGGTCGTTACATTTGTGATCTTGTGACACCTTTTAGTCATTCATTCATTAATTCATTTGCTTTTCTTCTACAATTCAAATTCCCAATTGCAGCAAAACCAGTTGCTGTTGCGGGACATCGCACACTCACACTGCGCGTCAATGCTATCATTTCCAACCAAATCATTCAGCATGCAGCTTGGCTAAGCATTACTAATGTTGGGCAGATTCTAGCAAAATTTGTAAATGTCAAATATTGTGCTATCACTCCAAAAACTATATCTTCAACATACATTTCGTCTTGTACGCAAATGAGCAACTGTGATGTCATTTCAGTCGACAACAAGTGACAAAATGGCCGCCCCCTGAGATGGACTAAAACAAGGGTATTTTACTGCTTAACTCATATTCCACTAACACAATATTAACCAGAATGCCTAGACTAGCGGGCTTGCATGGAACAATTTGTTGTTGTTTTAGGGTTCTTCACTATATAAGACCTTATCACCCCAGCTTACATATTTGAACTCTTACTGCCAGTCACATGATTTGGCTACTTTTGAGTGTTTAAACATTACGATCTGTTCCGCTCCTCCTCACGAGGGTCGCAGGCGCACTGGAGCCTATCCCAGCTGTCATTGGGCAGTAGGAATGCTATCTCAAAGAAAGCCAATGGAATCACAAATTGATTTTAAAATATATGGTGATTTTTTTTTTTTCATGGTCCTCAAAGATGTCAACAGATGCCACAGTAATGATTGGTCATTCTCCCAGGCGCTGGAAGGAAACTCCTGTTAAACATCTCGACAATAATGTTCCCTGGGGTTATTTATTCAGGAATGTTAATGGGCTTAGAACCTCGTGCCCCCGTGGCCTCTGGCTCACGTTCCTTTGGGCTTTTCCTATCTAGCGTTCGATCGAGCGCTGTACAAATGCTGTGGTGCCGCTGTCGTCTGTCTTAGCAACAAATATTCATGCAACAGGAAGCTTTTTATTAGCATGCTGCTGTACGCTGCCAAACACACTGAAATCATTCATGTCATTAAAAGAAATTTAAGAACTTTGCTTTTCGGACGCAGTAACTCGAGTACATGTTCCCGAAAATTTGCTTTATGTCGAGTAAACATAATACAGTCAGGGAATGTTTATGGACTTCGCTCCATACATATAACATATAACTTCAGCTCTCTTTAGGTTCCTAAATGGAAACAGATGCACAGAAAGATTTCATTCCTTTACTAGAAACTCATGAGGAGTGTTGAATTGTTCTTTCTAACGCCGATCACTTCACTTGTCCGCTTGAATGCAGATGTCTTTTCTATACTGTGCACCGTTCACTGTTTGACTTCTGACCGATTTGGGCACATATGGAAGTTTAGCGTTCTATGGGGACTTGGATGAAATTGGGGATTTTGTTGGGGGCTTAATTGTGCAGTAAAAGGGCAATATTTCTCTCCCTTCCCTTGTGGACTTCTTCAGACCGTGTAAAGCCAGAGGATTTCCTGGCCCACTGGCCGCATCGCTAAAGCCATTTTTTTTCTCCTTGAATGTAAATGTACGTATGCACACTCATATGATTAAAACATTCTGTCTATCTCAGTCTATATATGTATGTATTGTATATATGCATGTATGTATGTATTATATCTATCTATTTGATATCATGTGAAAATCGATATAGTGCTCAATAGGTCCGACATGCCAAATATTGACGCCACTCTTAATTATTTTTTTTTTATTATTATTTTCCGTACTTTAAAGCACATCTATATATAAACCAAAGCAAAAAACAAAAACAAGCAGAAAAAAAACCCAATATACAAGCCACATCAGGCCTGTTCCATGTTGAAAAAAATTGGTTATTTACTGCACGAATAGAACGATTTTGTACTGTGAATGCACATAAAGGTACATAAACAGATTCTTAAAACAGTGCCTTTTAACACAGCAAAACTTTGCTAATTAAACAGAACAGGCCCAAGAGAAAAAAAAAAATCTAGATTTATTTAGCGTATTTTCGGAACTATAGAGATCCCCTACCGGTGAAAGAAACATCCACAGAAAAGCTGCACGGTTGTATTAGCCGCATGGTTCAAAATCTAGGAAAAAAGTGGCGGCGTATTGTCCGGAAAATACGGTAACTGTGAATCAATGCTAAGAGTTTAAAATTGCTTTGTTTGAAATCTATGATTATTGTCTTCTAGCAATAAATAGTTTTTTGCAATGGCACCCTTATGATTAAAGCTCACCATGATCCTTGTTTTTTTTATCACCATGTTTCGTTTAATTTCTATGAGATGTTTTGCGCCTATGGCAGTGTTATTTGCATATGTCAGGGATTTTGCCACCTGGAATTGGGCAGAACAGCTGCCCAAATAAGCGCCGAGCTTCTTTATGATTACCCCTAAATCACTTGTAACTGCACAGACAGATGCAGTTAAATATTATATGTTCATAATGAAGGCCTTTCAACAACCTGCACATTTTTTTAAGCCATTTGAAATGTTTGTTCAGGTTTATGATTTTCCTCAAACTGGAAGTTCGGCACACTGACTCATTAAAGACATAATTCTCTCTGTGTGCCACATTTTTATGGTTACCCACTTTCTCATGTAGGACTGACCTCAGAGTCATTGCCTCCCTCCCCGGTAAATTTATGTGTCTGCCTCCCCACTCCCTTCTCCATTCCGAGGAAATGACAGCATTCTGTCAGGTATAACAAATTTGATGTCCGATTATATTGTGGAACCTCTTTGCAGCAATCAAGCATCATGGTCAAAAAGATTTGGAACTCATAGTGCAGTACCGCCCGTAAAATGACATGACCTCTTTATTGTGGAGGCGATGAGTCATTGTGTTGACCTAGGCTCAGTTTTCAGGGTTGCTCAGAGTTGGACTGCCACGACGGTGCAATCCAATCTCAGTTGGGCCTCATGAATCCCAGAGGTAAAAAAAAATCAGGCGTGACCGTTCAACCCTGAGAGCATCATCTAACACCTGTGCACATAAATGTATGATGACTGCTGCCCCCTACAGGCCATTTCGCCTGTCATGTGGTTTGGAGGCCATCTCTTTAGATGGGGATCACGTCAGTTGTAAGTTACGACCAAAGGTCATCAAGTGGCAGGCTCCGCAGATGTCCTCTTCCACAGAGACTCCGCTGTGTCTTGTAAATATGTTGCAGGCAGCTCATGTGCAACGAATATTAATGCATCATTTTTTTGCATGCGAGTGAATTGAGCAATGCTATTCCTAGAGTATTTAGTAAAGAGACACGTACTTTTCTAGCACTACTGACAACCATATGATTAATAAATTTTTTTTTTTAATTATGTGTCAGTATTTATCCCTATTTTTCTATATTCTTTTATTACTTCCATACTTCCTTGGGTATTTTTACTGTGCAGCATTTTGTAGCCTAGTCACCTGCGCTTTAACTTCTCACTGGTGACCACAGAACAGTAAATGGGACTGTGGCATTTTATGACCAAACCAGAGGTGTCAAATTAATTTTGTACGGTAGTTATCATTTCCTTCGGAGGGCCATTGCGACTGTGAATCCAAATAAATGTATGATTGCCTCATATAACGCATAGACAACAAATTGATGAATAGCTAGTTTTGAAAGCAGAGGCCAATAAAAGCTGTTTGTTTTCATGGTATAATATTTATTTTAAAATGAAGATTACAAACAAAAAATCTTGCAATGTCAAAGTTTTTAAGAATCTTGACAATTTGAAATTTTGGTGTTTTAGCTCCATGATTAATGCACGTAATTTGCTTTCACGGGCCACATAAAATCAAGTAGTGGACTGGACCCACCTCCTCCCCAGTCCTTGAGTTTGACACCTGTGTTCTAAACTGTGGAGTGACCCCTTTGGGCGGCTCATGGTGGAGTCGTGTAAAATTGTCATCTTATTTCACACACATCAACTCTCCACCCTTCTGGACTTCGTGAGTTATTTAGCAATTAATTCGATTACAAAGAAGTATTCAGAGCAATATAATGCCATCAATCAACGTAATCCCCTCATGATTTTGTGTGTTGTGAGTGTGACACATGTGCTGTACTGTATGTTGTTATTATCGGTAAGTGTTTGTTTTTTAATTTGTCCTTTGGTGAATGTTTGCCTGATACCAAATAAATGGTATGGGCATTTGATCAAATTTCATTACTTGTAACTCTGTGGAAAATAAATGATTGCTTTGTTATTATTATTATTTTTTTAATAACTTCTATGGGGTGAGAGGATGTCTATTTCATTGCTCGGAACTCCGATTCAACAGTAGATGATTCAGTGTTAAAGTATGCCCCATTTGCCTCCATTGCATTGACACACAATATTGACACATTTCACAATCAATTAATGAAATGATAGTATAGTATAGTATAGTATAGTATAGTATAGTATAGTATAGTATAGTATAGTATAGTATAGTATAGTATAGTATAGTATAGTATAGTATATTTTGCGTTTGTACGTATGAGTTGGAAACATCAATGTTTGTCTCCCTCTGCTGGCGCATTTGTTGTATCATTTTTATTACCTGCCATGCCAAACTACAATTGGAGAAGGTGGTAGATGGAAATTACAAATTTCACGTGAATCATTTCTTAGATTTAATTACGACATATGATCCTATTTTTTTCACATTTCACTATTTCATCAAGAGATGGCCGGGCAAATGTTTATATTTGATTTTTAAAACAGGCCATTCGCTGCTGAAGTACTGTACTGGAAATAATTTAATGAAATAAATAATAGTACAAATAAGCGAATCTCAAATCAAAAAATAAAATAAGACTACGTAATGTGCGTTTCTTTATATTTTTATATATATTCATGATCCACTTAATTATGTTAAATGGTTTATTTAAACCCCCCAAAAAATCGTAATTAATGCTAATTTTCACAACTGTTTTATTCATGATTCATTTCATTACAATTAATCAAACAGTGATTTAATTAATAAATATTTTACTGTGCATTATGGGTTTTTTTTCCAACTCTTGCTAATCTAACTGCTCAATAGGTCAGATTAAAGAACAGAAGAGGTTGGATGTCCCCTGCAGGCTATACTTTGCCCATCCCTGTGCTAGCATGTCAAATAGCTAAATACACCTCACTTTGTGTATTTAACATACACGTATGGTATAATTACATAGACCATATGTTCTTACCCCGATTGTCATACTGTTGACAGTTGAAGCCGGTTTGTGGTCACATGATCTCTCCCATACATTACAGGTATGGAGTCATGAAGCTTCTGAATGTGACCTGCGGAATGAAAGTCCTGACATTGTTTGGCTAAACCACACAAAGAACATTTCACCCCCACAAACCAGCAACATCTGTGGCGTCAATGCATGGTGACATTGTCACTAATTTTTGTTTCTCACTCGTCATGTTGATTGTGCCCTTTCTGGAACCTAAAATGTATTCGCATGTTGGATGTTTTAGAATTCCGCTGAGGAGCTAACTGCTACCCCGGTGGCTCTAGGATTCACCAATCCATCTTTTAGTAATAGCTGGAGGTAAAAAGACAGACATGACAGAGGAGGCTTGTGTTAGTACTTCATTTCCAGATTTGAAGGAGCTGGAAACTAAAGTTGGCCGTAAAATACCTGAAAGTCTTCTGCTTTGGATGAGAGATGCTGCAGACTCGGAAGATGGCGAGATAGAGGACCAAAACTGCATTTTCAGTGATTCGTTAGCCAAAAAATTGAGCAACCTTAAACAAGAAATGGTAGGCAGGATTTTCTTCATCTTCGTATGCTTTATTAACAATTGCGTTCATTCAGTTAAGCAAACAGACGAGCCTTTATGTTTTCTGTCTGCATTGGTTTTTGCTTTGGAACTCTGCCATATATGTCATGTTTTTGCCCAGTCTCTTTCTCATCTGAACTTAACAGTGGTGAGCGAGGCCTGCAGTTTTTAGGATGTTATTTAGGACCTGCTGGTTATGTTGTCACTATGCTCTTGGGACCAGGAGTCTTAAAGCTTATGGAATGGCTTTGTAACACTGTCTCGGCTGATCAATGTCAATTACTTTATTTCTCATCTGTTCTTGAAGAGCCAGGTAACTCAATATATTTTTCTAAAGAAATAAAACAAAATTTGATAGTCGCTATGTTGTCTTTGTCTGATATTTTCAAATTTTTATTTGTTTGATGATCATAAACATCAAAGTGGGGAAGTATGTGTAAAAAAAAAAAAGAATTTTTTTTGTGGCATTGGATATTGGAACTTTTTTTGGAAAAACACACCTCTATAAAAGTAAACGAATTAAAGCACACAAACACTTTCCCTTTTGATCTGTATTTTTACTATTGTCTTTACTGTCTATTCAGAGGTGGATGCGCTCTGCAGATGTGAGGATTCTACGCCAGCTGGTTGCCGTGCATGAGGGTATAGAATCCATGCATTGGCTCATGACGGAGCGGAGCACTTCAGCCAGTCGTGACAGTAGCCTGACTGGAAGTCTAAGCAGTCTGGTGACAATAGAAGAGCATGAACACTCACTGTCTCCATCCAGGTGCGGTGTTTTATGATGGTTTTATGCAATACTGAGCTATTCTCTAAAGTATAACTGCTACAATTGTGCTTTGGTTTTTGATGGTCATGCTGCACAGAATATTATACACCCTTAATTTTCTAACAGGGACATTGCAAGAGAAACATACTCCAAAGATTTGCCTGTTAAATGTAATCAAGAATCATCTGATCCATTGCACCATTCACATCAAAAGAGCTGTCTTGAAACCTCAAGGCAAGAGTCCAGACCATCCACAAGTTGTTTAGCTCAGACCAACTTCCAAGAGTCACAACCTCAGCACTCAGAAGCTCACCCTTCACAGGAACTAAAAGTGGACGCTGACCCAATCAAAGAAGTTCAGCTCGGATCTAACAACCCTGACCTGACTCAAGGATCGCAAGAGTCAAGGCAACAAACTCACGACTGCATATCAGAAGAGGACGTGAAGATGGCGGCAGTTTTGTTTGCGTATGATGCTCAGTGGTGCTGGATAGAGTCACAGGATGATGTGACATTTTTATGATCTGCAATTAGTGTAACTCAAATACATATCTCTCTAATATGAGACCATTTTTCCTACTGAAAAATGCAGCCTGTGCTGCAGTGAGTAAATTCATATAAATGACAACAGATTTCCTTTTAATTTTTGTTTTATTATCTGAGGAATTAATGGAAATCACAATATTTTAATTATTGAATAATGAATTTTGAATTTGTGTTGATGAGCTTGTTGTTACTATTGTAAGAGTATATTTCCTGGGGATGGTGAGTGTGACTGCCTGCCTCTTCTTCCAGCGTGACCCTGGTCACCTCTTTAAACATATTTGTCTCCTCAGAATCGATATCCCTCCGCCAATACAATTCCATAACAATAGTACAATTGAAATCAAATAGATCCACACTATATACATCCATGTAAAAATAAATCCTCCTACGTACTTTCCTTTCTTCAAATGAAATTTTCCCATATCTAATTATCCATAATATAAATAGCTGTCCAGAAAATAAAACATCTTACTATTCTTGTGCTTAACACAAAGCACATATCCTTCTTCACACCGCGACTAGAAAACAAAGACAATGATATTAAGATTTAGAACTGACTGCACATATACAAATGATCAACATCCACAACTCATATGTGCAATAAACGTAGATTTGTCAATAAATAATCCAAAATTGTCTGCGAGAATGATTTTGCTTCACTAAAATTAATGAATTATCTCACTGAGCAAGCCTCGTGTGCCGACATAGGCTTTGAGGTGTGACGTAATGTTTTTATTTTTTTAAGATTTTATTGACTCAAAAGAAAAAAAACAATACAACAATAGCAGGTGTTGATATTTGAACTGAACAAAAATTATGTTCTGATTTTAGAATATTGGTAAATATTGGAGACAAATGTTACGTAATGTGGCGTCTTGCTCAACGTCAGTGTGACGTCACGTATTTAGAGTAGGAAACAGGAAGTGGAGCACAGGGGAAAGAGCGTCTGTCAATAGAGCGATCTGACATTGAAGCTGACAAAGGCGCGATGTAATGCTTCAGATAGTCGAAAAGGAAACATGGCACTTTATTTCCTCATTTTCTTGGCCCTTGCAAAGGCGACATTTGGAAACGGTAAGAAATAAATAATTTAGAGGGTTGACGACAGCAAGTTAGCCACTTGGCTAAGATCCACGAGACAAGTGCACTAGAATACCCGAGTTCTGAGTTCATTTTAAAATGTTGACTTTTTAAGGTTTGGATTATTAAATATCTAGATGGATATGTATTTCCCCAGTGTTTAAAAAGTTGAATCATATTTGTGTATGAAAATGGCTAGTATACGATCATGTTACTGAGAGCTTCACAGTCCTTTATGAACAGAGTAATGGCCCGATTGTATATATGCATTATTTTGAGTGTTGTGTACTAAATACATTGTATATAAAATTATTTTCCACATGCAAACCCATCACAGATGTGGGGGAGGTGACATTTGTATCCGAGATCTCGTCCAAGCCGCCTCAAAAGTTATCCCAGTATGGTTGGTATGGCAACGCCAGGTTGCAAAGATTTCATATTCCAGAGGAGACCGCCGTCGCCCGCTGGGTGTTCACTGTTATCAAAGGCCACAGCTTTCACTGCAAAGAGCAGACTGTCACCATGTAAGATTCATATGTATTTTACTCACTTCTCATATTGCCTGCTGCAACTATGTATCATTCTCACTTTTTTTTAATAGCCATATTCGACACGGTGCTCCTCCAGTAATAAACCCAACGGGAACCGGCTTTCCAAACATGACAATTTGGACCCCCCCTCGCACTCTGATCCTCCCAGTGACCTTGCTCAGCTCAGCAACCACGAGCTTCTCTTTTCCTGCCTCCGGGGATTGGTTTGTTGCCTCCCACTTGGCTGAAGATGATGGCCGCATTGAGCAGAAGGTCTCCACACATACTTTTTTGTCTCTGTCCACAATTTTGTGTACATCTTTAGAGTGAAATACGATGAATATAAAAAATATATATTTTCTAAGGGTAGTTAATGGTTAACTGGTACCTTTATAATAACTTTTTTTTGTAATGTGCATCTCTACATCATTTTGATATTTCTTTTTTTGTCAACCATATTGAGCTATACTGGAGATTTTTTTTCTTTTTTTTTTTTTAATGCCCAACCTGTTCCACCAGAGCAAGTCCTTGATTGACTGGCTAGTCTACATTAACACCATTTAACCACACTTGTATGTCCAACTTCTTTTAATCCTGAAGGAAAGCAAGCTGGTATATATTTTGCGAGAATCTCTCACCTTTTTTGCATCTTAATATTCTTCAGGGCTTCCCATCGTGTTCCTACTTTTTCGGGTCTCAGCTATCCATCAGGAGGGCAGTTGACACGCCCATAATTCAGCCAGGAATTAAGCTCAAACAGCAGTCGGGCCCTAACAAACCCGCACGCCTTAAGTATGAAGTCAAAATTTGTGATCATGTGTCACCATTTAACGTGAGAGTGCTGCAATTAATGTCGTGCATGTTTTTGTGTTTAGGTTGTATGTTCCACAGTTTACCTCGTCTCTCTCCTTGTTTGTGGATGGTTGTTCCTCAGCTGAGCCTCTGGGAAGTTCTGACTGTTCTCTGGCTCTCAGTCTGGGCTCAAACCGTCTTTTACATGATCTGGCTCGAGTGAACTGCTCTGGGCTCGAGTGTTCCGCTTCTCTTCCTAACCCGCCTTGGGACACCTGGTTACGTGTTGTCGTAGAGAGCATTCAAGAGAACCAAACAGTGATTTTCAACATTGAATCAAATTACACAGGTAATACACACCAAATGCCATGTTCACCGGGTTGTAATGTGCTGTCAGCTTGTCGCAATATGATTTGGAATTATGTCTTCTGATTTGACTTGTTTTTCTACTACCGGGTGTGTCGGCAAGCTGTTGAGAGTTGTGTAAGATAATAAAACAGCGTTGTGTAACCAAGCACTAGAGTCAACATAGAACAGCAATGTAAACAGAACGCAGCGATGAAAGACAAGAAATTCGTCTCGTCTTGACCTGTTGCTATTGATTTCAAGTTAAAATGGGGGTCGCCACATTAGAGGGTGCCTGGCTCCGTACTTTGGGTACCCTTCAAGTGTGCCCCAAAACAGTGTTGTGATAATACAATTCAATCCAACTTTATTCATACAGCACATTTCATAAAAGCTGGAGCTGTAACAAAGCACTTTCCATATGGTGTAATATAAATTAGCAGTTAATTAGAACACAAATCAAAACATATTTACAGTAGACACCAGAAGAACAGCAGAACAACGACAGTTTGTTGAGTCGTAAGATAAAGAATAAAAATGTGTCTTCAAAGGAGTTATAAAATTGGACAGATAGGGGGCTTTATGGAAACTCATTCCATAGAGAAGGACCAGCAACAGAAAAGGGGCGATCCCCCCTGAGGCTCAGCCTAGTCCACGGTACCTCCAGCAGAATTTGGTCCGCAGACCTGAGGCAACGAGCAGAGGTGGAGGAGCTCAGAGAGGTTCACTGGGGTGGGGTCATTCACAAATTAAGAACACAGAACACCATAACGTCTGTCTTCTTTTTGTTGGAAATCAAGAAATGAAGTGACATCCATATTTTGATTTCCTCTAGACAAGGCAAAAGTGGTCTCAAGATTGCATCAGTTATTTTGGTGCCCTTTTGAACAATGGAAACTTAAAAAAAAGAAAGCTGCCAATTTGACTGGACAAAAGCAAAACACATAATGCGGCGGAAATGGGACAGAATATAATCCGAATTTATTTCTTGCTGTATTTCAGAGGGGTGTAAGCCAAAGAGCGTTGGTCTTGCAGTCAATGATGACGACAGTCTCAGCAACCGCTCTGTAGTGATAGACTCTGTGGTGATAGATATCTTAAGCAATCAGTCGCAGCCGCAGATTGATTTGCCTTCTGAATGTGTACGGAGCATCCCAGTGCTCTACGAAGAGACCGATGTTCTCTCACTCCGATTCACTCCAATCACTGGACGAACGGTCAGCGTCAGAGCGACCCACCCCATACTTCTTACATACCCTCTGCCTGCGCAAGTCACCGGCGGGACACTCAACCTGCGGCTCACACTCAACACTGTGAGTGTTAATAAATTGCATACACTATGTAGAATACTGTTTGCGTCTGAGTGAAGTCTTGCTTTGCTTCTTTTGTAGACAAGTGTACAACCGGAGAGCAGCAGCACTGTGGTGGCCTGCCTCTCTCCCCGAGCACCAGTCCTCCAACTCAGGAACTCCCTACAATGCGACCCAGGTAGCACCTGCTTTCTAGCGAGTTTAACCACAATGCATATTGTAACCTAGAACAAGGAATCGAATGACTGAATACCAGCGCTGATTAAAAAGGGATTTTTTTTTATAGTCATTGTTGTTGACCGACATTGATCAGATCAACTGAAGTGATGCTTTTTTTTATGTCCTTTACTCATTGTAATCTGGAATCGGTTTCTGCCATACTACAATTTGCTGTCAAGATGGATGTCCAACCTAATGCCCAATTATCTTTTAATTACTTGTATCATATTTTTGTCCTCGGCTATTTTGGGTAAACTTCACCACAGACATCCACTCCAGCTCCTTTACAAAAGTGCTCGTGTTGATCACGTGGCTTCTACATGCGAGCTCTCAACACTGCTGCGACACCAGGAGTGGATTCTCAAACGGGCTGCTTGTCTATGAGTGCTAAAATCTGAGATTTGGGATGTCGTCCGATAAAATCTGATACTGTTTTTTGGTGGGTGGCTGACATCAGACCGATATACGATACAAATGTCGGATAGATTTTACATGAATGGAACGCATTCACTTATATATGTGCAAATGTCCTAATTGCACATAAATAACTAGACAAGCAGCAATTGTGGCAAGTGACAGGACAAAATAAACTAATGAATAAATCATCCAAAGTAATAAATGCTTCATATTGTTCAGTATAATTTTTAAAACGAGTTTAACCTCCTCATTAGTCAGTTGACTATGCTCTGCATTTATCTGCAACTATCTCTATCTATGATGCATTGGTAAATATAAATTTTAAATATTGGATTATTAATCCACATTTGATTCCTGAGGTTATCCATGCGTATGTGGGTTTTATTCTCTTGACACAGCAATACATTACAATACAACTTTATTTAACAACAGCTGGAGCTGTAACAAAGCACTTTCCATATGGTGTACTATAAATTAGCAGGAAATTAGAACACAAATTAAAACACATTCACAGTAGATGTCAGAAGAACAGCAAAACAGTGACAGTCTCATGTTTAAACCATACAGTGTAAAACAAGAATTATTTGGCACCTCTAAACAGGCTCGTGTGCAAGGCCTCCAGCTGCGTGCTACCGACTGCCATTTGAGTTTGAGCTTACATTAATGCTTTTATGTGTGTTTCTGAAGGAGTGGATCAAGGGTATGGCGTGAATGTCAGCACCAGTTTTCCCAAAGCTGTCATCCGACTACCTTTTCCTCTGTCAGTAACATGGTACCTCACGCTGAAACTCATGTGTGACGGGTACGTAGCGCTTGCATTTATTTTGGATGGAAAAATAAAACCAACATGGTTTAAAAATAAGTTGGACACAAGAAGTTGTGAAATGATTTTGTCAAACCTTTGAAAATTTAGGTTACAACAGTCATATACATTAAAAGCTTGTGTATAAATTATGTACAATTATAATGCGCCATGGCAGGAACAAGGTTTAAGTATTACTCCAATTCCAGATACCGTCCTTTGTTGTTCCTCTTTTGTTGCTGGTCTGAGAACATTGTTGGCATATGTCCACTGATATAAACGTTCAATCGCAAATATATTCCTGGTTATGCACAAAACTTTTTTTTTTAACATTTTGTTTGTGCGTCTGCAACAGTGACTGCGGCAATATGTCCGCTGTGGGTGTGATACCAGAGGTTTTCGTCAGTCCCTGTGTCGAAGACTGTGGCACATTTGGCGATTGTAGACTGCTCAGGTCCTCCAGCTACCTGTACGGTGCCTGCGTGTGCAAGTTTGGTACGACATGCACAAAAAACATGCGATAATGTACTTTTGTTTGCGAGGCCCATTGTTCTCACTAAACCCTTATAACTTACCATTCTGCAAAAGAGTGGCGCCTTTGAATTTGAACATTTGTTTATGTATATATCGATATCTAGCTATATCAGTGGATATAGATATAGAAAGATAGATATAGATAACTTATAAACACACTTTATACACATATAAAGGTGACAGTTCCGTCACACACCTTGCACAGAATGAGGAAACTGAAGTAGTTTTGCCACACCTATGCAACACTTCTCCATCATAAGTGTCGAGTTAGATTTTGTGCATAGGAAGTACAAGCCACATGGTTTTGGAATCAGTGTTTCATTAAAAAAAAAAAGAAAAAACAAAACAAAAAAAATTAAAATGTTATAGCCACAGACTTGTTTGCATCATTTTTATAATCTGGCCTAAATCAAAGGTTTACACCATACTTGTTTGAAATAATTTTGTGATGCTGTTGCATTGAATCTAACCTTAAAAGACTGCAAGTCAAAGTGTTCAGCAAATAATTACATAATAATTTCACGTTAAATTGCCTTTATTTTGTCATAAAACTGAACTTACCCAAAACCAAAACAGTTACGTTTAATAAATCGTATATTCTTTTTTTTTGTAATAAAGATTGATTTATGTATCATGCGTGTTTAGATAAAATACATGTGAGGAGCACAACACAAAAAATAATACATATTCAATCACAAATGCAATATTGAGTGTATATATAATAAATAATAAATCTTATATTATTAAATATTATTTTTTGTAAAACAGATTAATTTATGTATCATGTTTGTTTGAATAAAATACAAGGAAAGAACACAACACAAAAATTAATCATCACAATTGCAATATTGAGTAAACAAACATAATTAGATGATTTTTTTTTTAATTGTTCAGCCTAATTTCCTTGTGTGTTTAGGTTGGAAGGGTTGGGGCTGCACCAACGGCTCAGCAGCTCTGTCGTTCACCCACCAGGTGACAGCCACTCTGCTTCTCACGCTCAGCAACCTCAGCTTCCTGCCAGCAATTGTGTTGGCCGTCAGACGCTTCTACATTACAGAGGCGTCCGTTTACCTCTTCACTATGTTCTTCTCTACGGTAACACTCAAACACACAGTTGAGAATAAAGTTGGGGAGCAATTTTAGTACTTCCTTTTTTTGTGTGCGTTTTCTACAGTTCTACCATGCTTGTGACCAGCCCGGTGTAGCTGTGTTGTGCATAATGAGCTACGACACCCTCCAGTACTGTGACTTCCTGGGGTCTGCCTGTTCCATATGGGTCACTATTTTATGTATGGCTCGCGTCAGGAGCACAGTGAAACATGTAAGACAACGGACCGTCTGCTGTCATGCTGTTGCTGAGTATTTTCCTTGGCTAGACATGGTTTGCGCCTCTCTGTTTATGTGTAAATAGACTCTGTTTCTTCTTGGGACTCTGCTGATCGCTATGTCACTGCAGCTGGACCGCAGAGGTCTGTGGAACCTGCTGGGCCCCATCCTTTCCGCCATAATTATCATGGTGGCCGTTTGGGTAAGGAATGCACATGACTATGCCCCGCATGAATTTGTTTACGCAGCCATGGTGGCCGAATAGCGCCAGCGGCGGGCAAGGAATTTAAAATGGAGAGTAGTGACAACACTAGCATTTATCAGTCAACATTCCATCTGAGCAAATTCACTTCTCACTTTCACAAAAATATGACCATAAAGAGATACATGTGCAAGCTGCTCATGTTAGGTATTATAGATCCCTATCAAGCTAGGAGTGTTTTTTACAACTATTACTGCGGCAGATGGGGAGAACCACAATACTGCTGAGTGGCGATCATACAAAGGCTTGGAAGGTAACAATTTTAGGGTTACGGTCTATGTGTGCCTAGACATGCTTGGCTTAATCTATGAGACAAGCATACTAGCAGAATCAACCACATTGCCTCTGAGCCAGCGATGCGCTGGCTGGCAGGCAGGAAGCAGCCCGACTTGACGGCGGTGCCGTGTAAGAAAGACTCATACGTTCCCAAGGATAACTGAAAACTCCTGCCCTTGATTGTTTTCGTCAGTGGCAATAGGGACTGGTGAATTAATAATTCTCAATCTGGCCCTCTTTGTGCATTGACAGGTATACCGAGGAGTTAAGCGTCGCCAATGTTACCCTCCGTCCTGGCAGAGATGGGTCTTCTACCTCATTCCCGGATTGCTCTGTGCTCTCATCGGGATAAGTTTGTACCTTTTTGCTGAGGCAGAGGACAACTACTACTACACACATTCCATTTGGCACATCCTGGTTGCCTCCTGTGTGCTGTTCCTGCTACCGCCCCGTGAAAGGAACCTAGCTGATGTCAACTGGACCATGGGTTGCTGGCCAGATTGGATGTGGACATGGGGCTGGACTCCTCACATTTGTGGGTATACACTGTGCCAGAGTAGCAAAGATGAGCGCAATACCGTCACATGACGCTGACACAGTGAGTCTGTCAAACTGCTGCGACATTCACACAAGACGCACTCTGAAAATGGAGTGTCTGCTTCCGCAATGTTTTCCTCCTCACGAGTGTCAACAATGCCTGCTGCCATTTTTAATCATGTTTAAAATCTGTCCTCATGAAAGCTAAACATTTTGCAGACCTATTAAAATGACACTCATTTCATTACCTCCTGATCCATGGATTCATTTTAATGAAATGAAATATATATTCAAGTAGCCGAACCAGAGGTTTGTACTATTATTTTGGTAGTCGATATATTGTATCCTCCAAATATTTATAAATGATATAATTCAATGAAAATCCTACTCAGTGACGGTGTGAATGCAAATGTCTCTACGTGCCCTGTCGGACTGGCAACCAGTCCGGCGTGTTGTCTGCCTTTAACGTGATGTCTGCTGGGAAAGGCTCCCCGCAACCCTGAACACGATAAGGAATATAGTGTAGAAAATGGATGGATGAAGTCGAAAACATGTCATTTGAATGACTCCTGTCAGGTGTGTTTATGCCCTACTCATTCGGAAGCACTTTTATGAATGATGTGATTTCTGTAGTCCTTATCCTCTAATGAGATCTTGAATGTAAACACATGTACTATACAGTTGTGCTCTTAAGTTTACATACACTACAGGTATGTGAATTTAATCAGCACAACTGTACATATGTGCCTCCCCATTTGTCCAAGTTTAATGTGTTTCTGCTTCTTACCTTGGTGGCTCTTCCAGATTTTGTTTTATGTAAATTATATGCGCTCCTTATTCTGGGTATTGTCACCATATTCATTTTTTTGCACTTCAGATGTTCAAATCAATCCAACGTTTCTCACAGTGATCTTGGGCTCCCTTTCGTTGTTCATGCTTATGAGAGAGAATCACATGTAGAGATCAGCGAACCTCTACCTCACGGAACAGTTGCTCTTTGAATATATTTGATTTACAAACAGCAAAAATAAATCTGTAGTCAACAGCATTGTCATTTTTTTTTTTTTTATTGTTTTGGTCACTCCAAAAAAAAAAAAAAAAGCGTCTGCCCTGGCAATTCATTGAAGTGTTTGTTTCTCTTATTGTTCAACACACACATTCATATGTGACTGAGTAAATTGGAAATGGCGAGAAGCAGATTATCATAATCCTCAGAAATGTGGAAAGTGTTTGAAACACACTCGGCCCTGTGTGTATGCACGTGCAATGCCTTGAGTCCATTAGCAAAATTGATAGACCCATCAGGTCCTACAAAGCTGACTGAGTGCTGAATACTGTCTCACTGATGGAACAGTTTATTGTTCACGGTGTAGGCAAGCTTACTAACTCACCTTTTTCTACGATCATCATTGAAGGGCTCTATCTTGAAGACAATCCGGTTTAATGGTAGAACTGAAACCTCACGTGTCCACGTACACTATGGCAATATTAGAGGCTTAAAAATATGGAGGACTGAGAGTGCCAAAATTTAATAAAAAAATACACCATGAAATGTTTAATTAAAATTGTCATTAATGAAATGTTTCATTTAATAATTAAATATGGAATTAAATAAATATGTATATCCTTGCAAGCACACGTAACCGTTATCCTTCCCCTGAAGAACGCGCAACACAACGTTGGAAGCTGTATGTTTTATTGGGACGTAAACATGCTCATGCCAATCAAATTATCATTTACACAAGCGTACACATCATACAAACAAATGACAATGAGCATTGTGCAGCTCATTTTACTTAAAAAGAGTAAGATGTGAATCCGGGGTGAATGTAAGGGACCAAATGAACATATTATGGCTGAGAGAGATTATAGATTTACAACAAATACTATGCAGGATTTTCCAAAAGCGCTATACTGTGGCGTGTGAATAGATAGCTGTGTACTCCACAAAAAGATTACATATTCAATATTGCATATTGTGTTGTGTTGTCAGAGAGAAAATAGCTTCATGTCAGACTTATAAGATAAAGATGATTTTGGATTGGCCCTTTTCACCAGAGAGTGGGGTCTCACAATTTCCGATTTAATGACTTCACTTCTTTTTATTCCAGCCACCACACATCTACAGCAATACACTCATTACTTTTTTTTATATATATTTGACATTTCTGTATTGCAGAGGTGGGCATTCTCTCTGTTCAATTATTTGATTGACCGCCGATTGACGGATAACTTAAAAAAAACTGATGGACTATTCACCACCGGAAGTGGATTTTCACCCGTCAGTAATCGGGTCAGTACTGACCGACCTTCTCAGTTAGTCATCGACGGACTCCCATTCCACTGACGACTACCAGAAACATGCTCCGCGCATCATGTGTTTGTTCGCAGGGTCGAATATATACCGGGGTTGCTTCAAGGGGACTACGTTGACTTTGGGCTCATCTCATTCGGATATTGCACACTCCTAGATCCTCGCTCCACTGTTTACTTGCCAGCACCTCCTACCAGAAATTCCATCAAGGATGGGGAGATGAAAAAGGTGCGAGATAGTTATATGTACTAACCGTCATGGTTGTGATTTTCTGTTAAATCTTGATGATTTATTTCAAGAATATAGCGTAAACAATGACATTCGGTTCGTCGGATGCAAAGAAATCGCGATCTTTATGGCTCCTGTGATGAATGTTTGCTTTAACTACTGCTGGGTTACAAGGCGCACAAGGGTATGTTATATTTAGTTTTTTTTTTTTTATTGAATGTTTGAGCCAAAGAAATTATTGTAAATATTTATTGTAAATACTATGGAATATTTTTGTTTTAGTTTTCGCGTTACGAGGCGTAGTTCTTTACCGGATTAGATGTGCTGCGAATGCGTGTGATGTAGGAAGTAGTACGTTCTCCACACCGAATGGGTGCCACCGCCAAAGAAGAAAAAGAATATGACGGTTCTAAAACAGTAGCGACGAACTGTAATTCCCAACGATCGAAGAGTGGTAAAAATAAGGATGGCGGATTGGTTGAGGGTCCAAAAATAGCTGTGACAAACTTTAATTTAGCGGTGACAGGTGGCCTGGCTGCTGGCGGATGGCAAATGACGGAGCTGCAAAATTAACTGATTCTCCCACCTCTGTTTTATTGTGCCACAAGATGAAGGACTCTCAGACAAAATGATAGCACAGATGAGGATGGAAAGTGAATTGCGGGCTCAGTTTTTTTTTCCCCCGAGGAGGCGTGAAGATGGAAAACTGGAATCATCGGTACGAAACCAGAAAGTTGACTAAGTTGATGACAGAGACGTAAATGAGACCAAGGTGGACCGGTTATGTTTTTAGTGTTTTAGCCTGGCATCAGACGGCCGCAGAGCTGGTTCCTGCCTGCCCTGACCCTTTGGCGAGTCCGTCTTCCTGAGTGACGGCCTTTGCGGGGGAAGGGCTTGAGTGTCGTTGTCTCCTCATAAAGGGGAACACGCTGACAAAACGGAGAAAGGAAGGAAAGGTCTGAGTACCTATCAAGGCATTAAAGGTGTGAATCCGTGTTGTTAATCAATGGCGCAAAGATGCACGTGAGTTTTCACCTTTTCTTTGTCTCCTGTGGAATAATAGCCCTGGCCAGCATGTTCTTGTAAAGGTCAGATTTAAGATATCTGGGATAAGAGTCCTGTATACACACATGCAGGCACACAGAGCCAACAAGGATATAAGGCAACATTAGCACAAGTTGTTTTTTTAATTCAAAGTTTTAAAATTTAAAGATTTCCGATTGAAGATATTTAAGATTCAGAGTTTCAGGTTTGAATTCTGGGCCCGATGCTATTTAGTTATGTTGCAACTTGCAAGACGAGTTGCTTTAACTCCAAATCTGGCCACGAGATTTTGGAATTAAATGTATATTTAGAGAACAGGAATTATTACATATATGTATATTTCTCAATATATTTTTTATTTCATATTTCTAATTGAAAAAAATAAAATATAAAAAATATACACATTTTACTGCCTTCTAAATATAGCCTAAGAAAAATCTTGACATCTATCTGCTAATATAATGAGATCCACCTTTTTCATGAGGAAGTAGATGTGCATTTGTGCGTCATCCATGACAAAGCGATGAGGGCGCTGGATGCCCTCTAAAGTCGTAGCCATGGTTTTACTGTCAATGTTCACCCATCGGGCAGCTCCGGGCGCCAAAAAGTTTCTGTTTCACATTCAGGAGAGAAATTTGACACTAAAAGGAAAGCAACAAAGCGTGTTTTTGTGTGAGTGTGTGAGAGTATGCCTGTTCTTACTTGTATATTTCTTCCACCTTCTCAATGATCTTGGAACTTTCTCCATGTCTAATGTCCTCACAGGCCTGCCAGAAACACAAATTCTCCGCTGGTGAGAGAAAACAAATGTCGGGTGTGAATGGAGGCGACAAACGATTTGACACAGTGGAAATTTCTGAAGAAACTTCACCCAAATAGGCATTCCAACGATATTCTCTTACCACTAAATTCTTTCTCCAGGTAAGTCATGAATTCCCGTCTCCCCATGGTGTCAATGAGAAGTGCCATGAAGCTGAAGCTCCAACGTTCCACTCGGAGGCGAGTCGGGGTTTGCACGCTACTCGCAGAAACACAACATGATTTTTAATTATCAAACTAAGTTTTGCATTTAGATCAGACGGAAAAAAATAGCAGCGATTAATCGTGTATATACTGAAATGTACTAAAATGTATTTCTGCCCAACAATCTATTCTCTATTTTTTAATGCTTCTGTTGACTGTCCCGTTTCAAGTATATTGCATATGTATATCGGTTGAAAAACAATCATGTCATGACCCTCACACATTAATACGTTTAATGTGTGGTGAATATGATATGTTATATTTCAATTATTCTGTATTGGATTATCTAATATATATTAGATCAATATTGATTCTGAACATTGTTTTGAACTTGTTTTTTGCCATGACCACATGTGGCACATTTATCACCGTATTTCCCTCGTTTTTATCTTAAAAGGTCTGCTCTAGCCTATCTAAAACATAAAACAATAAATTATACCAGTAATTCCCAACCAGTGTGCCGGGGCACATCACTTTGCAGGATTTTGCCCCAAAAATATCTTTACAATAGCCATTTGAACATTTATGACTTACACATTTTATAAATAGCAGATTAAAACTTTAGCGGTCCACGGTGGGTATTTTTGCAAGCCTCTGGAAAATTATTTTTAGACTGGAATCGGGTTGGAATTTGCCACGCTCTATCTGCAGCGTCACTGGAAAATTATTTTTAGACTGGAATCGGGTTGGAATTTGCCACGCTCTATCTGCAGCGTCATGAGTCACAGAGTCACGACCAGAAATTTGAGCGTTGCTGAGTACTGAAATCAGACTCGGGCTTGAAAAACGACGCACAAATGGCTTTCTTATTTCTCCAAAGGTAAAAAGTGATGATATTGTCGTTTAGAATGTGCATCGTGCCCGCGGGGAAATGAGCATGCAATTACATTTTCCGGCCACAGGTGGCAGTAACGATTAGAAAGTCAAAATTCTGCGAGGGCCGCTTTAATTGGTCAGATGATTTTTTTTTTTATAACAAACAAAATCTTATGTTGACTGCTCAGACTACGGTGAATGTGTATATTGTCTCACATATCTGCATTCATGTTCCAAAGTGCGGTGTCATCAGAGATCCAAGGATTACTGGGAAGACAACCCTGCATTATGGGATCGTGGTTCTGGTACTGCTCGCTGAATTTCAAAAAACTGCTCACACACAGACAGGACACACACACACAGTGTATTATTGTATTAGTGCTTCAGATCATGGGAGTTAATGGGCTCTAATTCCAACATGCCTCAGGAAGCATCCATTAGTGGCTCTTCTAGCGAGAGCACTAAGCCTTCCTTATGCCAATGTGTAGTTGTGTATGTGTACTGAAGGAGCAAACTTCTGATCATGAGACTTCACAGCCATTTGAGCATGCGTGCATTTGACCATGGTTCACTCTATGCGTCTGCATTAGTGCACTACACACCTTTCCAAGCAAATGGATGACTTGACACGGTTTCTTCCAAGAGCCCTCCTACTAGTTTCCATCTGTAAACACACACATGCGACGTATGTGAACAAAAATCATCCTTATTTAATATGATTAATAAAGACTGTCATTTAAACATGATGTTACCTCTCTTTTGTAGTAATCGCTATTCTAGATCTGTTCAAGACAAAAAAACATCAATTAACTTAATAATAAGTTCATGTTTATTATTGTACAATTATATATATATATATATATATATATATATATATATATATATAGTATGTATAATTTGTTTTTTTTCCTCATTTAAAAAAAACATTAAATTCTCAAACTGCATTATTTAGGATTTAATAAAGTAACTGCCGTAAGTAATTTGGACACTTACTTTGAAACAACACCAGCGGCAAAAAAAAGAGGGAAAAACAAAACGGCATTGACAGAGATTGGCATTACATTTGACAAATATAAAACAATGTGTAGGATAATGCTATGTGACGCCTTGACTGACCAGTGTGACTCGTGAATTGCAGTTACTTGGCCTTTCCAGACCCATGTCGAGCACATTATGCACCCCAGGCTGAAAGAAAACAACAAGCGTCAGCACATTAATAGTGTGTGTGCGCGTGGGTGTGTGTGTGTTTGGACAAAATGCGCGTGAGTGAGCACTTAGCCCGCTCTGAGCTTTCCGCGCCACTGGCTTAGACTTTTTATTCCCAAGTTCCCCTTTCATTTTGCCCGTGCTCTCGTTCCTAATTCATAAAGGCAAGCCAAGATGGAGTCCCTCCTCCAAAGACTTGTCCTTAGCTTCCCTCTTGTATCTTTATTACAGGAACTCACATCACCCCTTCCTTTCTAAAGCCCCTCACACTGTTTTTTTCCCCTTTCAATTCTATTAATATCATAGAAGATGAAGAATATGACATCCAAAGAGACATGACATATGATAACATCATAATGTATATTCGGACCCCAGCACTTTTGCTCTGATTTTTCTCTCTGTTACGCCACAGCTGTCAGTTGAAGCTTTTACCAGATGGGTTGAATATTTCATGCAGGAGGCAGAATGCATTGAAGCTGAACATTACAGTGTCCTCTGACTTCATATAAGGTAGGCATGAGGTTAGAATTCAGTAGTTTGAGAATTGCAAAAAATAAGGTAGAATATTTGATGGAGTTACTTATGTAGCTAGAGATAGACTTGCACATCTCTTGAGCTTCAATTATAAGAAAAGTCTCAATGCCCATGAAGTCATCATAAAAGTCAACCAAAATGTCTGGAGAACTAGTCTAATCTAGACAAGCACAAAACTAACAAATAAGGCCAAAAGATCTGCAAATCTCATACGAATTTTGCTTCAAAGAGTTGACTCCAATTGCATTTGGCTTTTTCTGTTTTACTGTTTGTGATGGCAAACATAAAAAGTATAAACGGGAATAATGGAATTTACACACATCTCTGTCTTGGCTGCACGGTACAAAATGGCAGTAATAAAACAGTAATAAAAGAAGAAGAGAAAAGTCATATTGAGTCAGTCAGCCTGTGAAGTGACTCACCTCACAAGCAATTATCTTTTCTCAACTTGATGCGTGATGGCACACTTTATTGTTTTTAACTTTTAATAGGTAATGTTGTTTATTTCATGTATTTCATAAGGCAATTAGGAATGTTAAAATACGTGTTGCTTGTATGGTTAATAAAGGTATTGTGTCGCAACACTTACAACCAATTCTCATTGGTAATAGCTCCATGATTCCCTTTGTTTATTATTTGATCATCATTGCAAAGGCAGGATATTAGACTTCCTTTATTGCATCTCGGTTGACTGTGTCGGTGCGGCTGGTGAGTATAAATGTGGCCCCATTTCATTAACATGGTGGCTTACCCTGGGACCAATAACGGCACTGCGGCACGGCCGTAGTAATATTGGTCTTGTGTGGCCACAACCGTGCTAATTGAGGTGACATAACCTGTGGCCCACAATCTAGCAATAGTTCACTATCGTGTGTGGCTTACAGTACTGAAGGCTACATTAAGATAAATGGGAAAAGTAATCGAATCAGCAAGGGAATATAAAGACGAAGCTCCAATTACAAATCTGCTACATCAGAACCTTGGACAGCGCGCGGATTTATTGGCACTTGGCTCAGAGACACAATACTGTGCTGATGTTTCCGTTTCAGTAAGTGGAATTTGCGTCAGAAATATTGGAATCAACCGGACATTGGGTAATTCTCTCAACCCATGTGAGTTTTATCACTCGGGTATGTCAAAATAGCAACAAAACAAAGAGATTACAAATGAAGTACATTTTTCTTTCCACTAAGGTTTTGGGAGAACATGGCGACTTTTTTCATATGAGTTTGAGTTTCAGGTACTCGTGAGAAATGAGTGGCTTGACTGAGCGATTTTTGGTGAGGTGTTTGAGTGAGTGACAGTTTTGGGGGTTTGTATGAGAGGTTGTGGGAATGAGTGAGTTTTTGGGTGCCTGTGAGAGTTCATGTAAGGTGTTCTTGTAAGTGTATAGTATTATTTTCTTATCCAAGCAGTTGAGCTGTTTTCCAAAATACCAAAATTAAATACAAATCTTGCAGAATTACTGAACTTTTGTCGAACATGATCAGACTGAGCTAAAGCATTGTCATAAAACATTTTTTGTGTTTGATATGTGCAAATCATCACATTTTTTTCAGAGAACATTAAAAACGGAACGGAATACTGAATAGATCCAATGAATTAATAATGAATCATTTTAAGAATTTTGCAGAATCTTTTCATTAGTTTATGTTGAAAACAGGCTCACATTTTAGCAAGGTAACAATATATAACATGTTAAAAAAGAGCATCAGATTAAATTTCCTACTACGCTACATCATGCAGTTAATGAGAGAGAACATACCGGTGGTCTGTTGATGAGCCAGTAAGCCTGTTCCTGACACTCCAGAACAATGCGGTCAGCCTTCCGCCTCTGTTTGGATGCTCTACATAACAAATACACTGTGAGGTTCTGGACGAGCGTGTGTGTGCGTGTGTGTGGTTACTACACTAGTACTGTATATCATGCGTGTACCTGAGTTGCTCTCTGGCTTGCATCACCACAAAATCCCAGGTATGGTTGATCCTCTTGTGCAACAGACTGTACTGTTCCTGAAAAGGCAGCAGAAAATGCTGAATGTCCGACCTTCATAATAAATAGGCAGTATAGTCTTACCTTTTCATATTCCATCAACTCTCCTTGTTTTCTTATGTTCTTTTTAGCCAAGTAGATTGCTGATGAGGTAAACGAGAAAGGGGGAAGCAATATTAAGTGGCTTATAAATGTAAATAATGTTACAAGAAAAGTATCATGAGAATGACCAGAAACGCTTAGGATTTTTTTTCTTGTATGTTTTACAGCCAAGAATGTTGCCCATTAATTACTTCAACACAGAAATGCCAAACTCAACATTTGTTTTATCTTGGCAGACGCGTGTGAAATAAATACTGTACTGTTCTGTCACCTTTTAATGTTGTGTCTATCAAATGTTTCAAAGGGGAGAGAAGTTTTGCTTTTGCTTTTATTTTGGTGTTTTAAATTCTCTTTACAATTGTTTGACTATTACAAATACTCAGAGAAGACGTTCCTACATGCCTGCAGAGGCAATTAATGGTTTTGGAAGAAGTGTTGGGGCCCTATTTTGGTAGACAGGCATCACCGATTTTGGTTCCAAAGCGAGTCTAGATTAGCATGTTCGTGAATTTGGTAGACAGCGCTACACATCGCTAGGCGTTCCAGCTGACAATTTCTATTAAGCTCCCCCAGCTGCCAATTTGGAGAGAAAAAGTAGACGATATTGTAGACCACCTAAATGTGGTCTCAAATCCTGTGTGCGCCTAGACGAACTTGATTTTAATGCAAATCTGGAGAGCCATCACAATTAACCAGGAGCCAGCTACATCACTTCCCACAACGGCGCAAACACCCCCCTTACACTAATTTCTACCTGTGCAAAGTCTAGGGATATACCAAAAGGTGGAAAATTCCACCCATACACACAATTATTTTACACTAAACTTGCGCTGAGCATGAAAATAGAGCGCTTTTTGTCAGTATAACGACATTACTGCACACTTTGTGTTGGTGTGGTTTTGTTCTGTGCGTTTGTGTCCAAAATGTTGACTACTACATATTTTGGTATTGTGGCTTGTGTGCAGTAGTACTGTTAGCTCCAACTACCAGAGACACATTTCTTGAGTGTTTTAATATATACTTGGTCAATAACAATGCATCTGGTTTTGATTATATTATAATAATATACTATAAAGCTGTGTGATTAACCCTAGTAACACCTTCACCTTCACCTTCTTTATTGTACAGTAGTTTCAATTTTCACTTACCATAGTCCAGCTCAGAGGCAGGCCACCGAGTACTGGTCCAGAAGTAAGGAGTCTGAAAAAGACAACTCTTGCAGCTCAGTCCTCACTCCAACTGAATCCATGTTAATGGAGGCCTGGTTTTCCATGAGGAATAAAACCTACCTGGAAGCGGTATGGCGATTCATCGGGACGCAGCACAAGTAATCGGGGTTCCTTGAGAGGGTAAATGTAGCCAAACCTCACCAGCATGCCTCCAAGATGCAGAGCCTCTGGAGGGGTCACAAACCTGTCACTTTATGCACAAACCCTTGGGTGATTTTTAACACTAACCCTCAATTTGGATTATTATATATCCTCAATACAAGATCATGAGCAGATTAGTTTGACACTGTGGAAAACAGTGGGCCCTAAAGTGCAATGAACTGTGAACCCAGATTCGCACCCAGGACCTCAGGACTGACGCACACGTCCATCCTGCTCAATGTCATTACAGTGTAGTAATAATGTATTCTGACAGTGATACTGTGGACAAACAGTTTTAATGGATGACCCCTCCCCCCCTTTTAGTCCATTAAATTAAAGTTCCACTGTACATTATTTGCACTTAATTTTTACTACGACTATTACTGCGACTACTAAAAATAACAATAACCTATGTAGTGCAATTTAATCAGTTCCCCCTGTCTCTTCCTCACCTACAAGAGCCAATGCACCACATTTTTTTTCCAGCCACTAATTGAATTGACGAACCATAAATACTCCCAGGGGTCCAAATCTCCACATGGGATCTTAATCAAGTCAGGTCGCCAGGTGAGTTAATCAAACTTGTATCCTCTGGAGTGCACATTCCTGTTTGCTGGAAACAGCAAGTCAAGTCAAGTTTTTTCATATCGCCCTTAATCACAAGAACGTCTCAAAGGACTTCTCAACAGCAAACCCACGACACACAAATGTGACTTCTCCCACTCGGCTGGCGAGAATGAGCACCATATCACTCAAGAAGACATATGGAAGTCATCCTCAGCTTTTTGTAGGGACACCGACCCAAAACGGTTTGTAATATTCTATCGATGCCACAAGATAATGGTGAAATATTATTTCTTAGTAGACATTGCTATGGCCTATTGAAATGAAGTGTTCAATATAGTTGCTTGACAGCAAGATGGTGCCAAAGCATTAGTTGTTAAATCAGACATGGCACAAAAACAGTAAATACAAAAGGTTGCAAAAAAATCTGTGAATAGGTAAATTCACAAATACCTAACAGTAAATATGATGAAGACGTTTTTATGAGCTTCTCACCTTCCTCGCATATGTTGTATTTGTGGATGAGCCAATCGATGATGTCACGGCCTGCAAAGTCACGAGACAGGAAAAGAGAGGGAATAAGAGGACAAACCTCCTTGCTTGCTCTTTGCAAAGCACACTGTTCTCCAAAATTCATGGTTGCATTATGCATGAGCACTGGGACAAACATGCTGCAGCGGGCATTTCGAAGCACACACATGCACGCACACCTGTCATGGCGTGTGGGATGACTGTTATAAGGAGCCTCTGGTTTCTCATCTTAACGCCCATGTCCGGGTCCTGCATGGCCACAATCACTTTCTCCATCTAGAAGTTCGGCACACATACATGCAAGTTAAACACACCATGCAAAACGATAAAACGAGAGATACACAGGTGCAATATTCCATCCCTTTATGACTTGTTTTCTTCTGAGCAGGTTTTTAATTGCACTGGGGTCAGACAGGGTTGCTTACAGTATCATCCCAGGGGTTGTGTCGTCACCCCTAAATACAGTGCCGTGGCGTACAACAATCACATCATGACATTCGATGCTGAAGAAGGCAAATATCCATTAACTGACTTTTGACAATCGACTGACATGGCCTCTTTCCCTATTATTCAGCTTAACAAGGTCCTGATGATAATATTATAAAATAGACCGTATAGATTTACTGCTTTCCATGCTGCTATCAATCATGATTGATGTCTGCAGCAGAATTACTGGCCACACACGTCCCGGATCACTGCAGGGTCTCCACAACAAACAATAAAACGGCGGAATCCTTCCTGTGCGTCCAATGATTCCCATCCATTAAGCATTACTTTATGCCATCTGGTGACCTCCTCAAACCGCACTGGACTTAAATCGGCAGATTCAAGCACTCGCACTGAGCAAATGCTCAACTTACTCATAGCGCACTCAGTTGATATTTGAATGATTCATTTTACTGTATACTTTTGTGGTGTTCTGTACAGTGCAAAGCTTATGCAAATGAAATAATTATTTTCATCTTTTTGCGGCAAAACCCAGTGGCTATTAATGTCAATTATCGTATTAAACTGTTACGTCCAAGCAAAATGTGTTTTGTTGGAGGGTATTATGTCAAACATCTTTTCTAGTTTTTTATATAGCAACCTAACTGTATTGTATGGATTTCAATGTATGTATTATGTAATAAAATGTATATGTAATTGAATAAGAACATTTATTTTTTTATTGTAATCGAATGATTAAAATCACCATACTATATCACTGTCAAATTGTATTAGATTTGATTAAACAAATGTTCACATCTGCTCAGTGATATCTTCAATTTATATCTAACATTGAAAATAAATGAATGCAAAATTGGAACTAATAATTGAATGAATTCAACTCATCTCATAATTTCTGCGATTTTGTGTATTGTTCTATATATTTTTTTTTTTTGTTATCATGCATCTGGATCATTGTGCACTGATTTTGCCGGTAACAAATTTTCAAGCTCATGCGAAGGTCAGACAACTCTCCAATACACTTTCTGCTAACGAAAAATAATCAATTTTTACAAAACAGTTATTCGTACCTTCCGAAAGCATGCCATTTGTTCCCGGTGCCAGCCTCCTCTAGCAAGGGTGTTGATGGTCATCTTGTATGCTGCTTGGGGTAGCTCCACTAAGTCGATGGGACAGCATGAAGTGCGAGAGAGTGAAGCGATGGCGGCGGGAACGCGCAGAACAGCGTGCACGGTTTCCTCTTGGCAGTCACGCGCACCCCAGTGGCGATAAAAGCGGCGATAAAAGCGGATTAGAGGATGGTGGCAAAGTGATTGGAATGGATAAAATATTCGATATTAGAGGTGGAAAGTAACTGTACGTGTTTAAAACAATTAAGTAAAAAAATTATCCTATATAAATTTGTTAATATAATGTGGAAAAATTGTTCCTCCCCCTCCCCTCTCCTCATCCTATGACTACTACTACTACTACTACTAATAATAATAATAATATTTATATAGTTATTCTGAAGTCATTTATCATCTTCACTTTTGTATGCCAAGTAAATACACTTCTCTTCTACTGCCTATACGTTTAATATAAATGACAATTGTACCCAATTATTGTTTTTGTGGGGGAAAAAACTCGCATTTTTTGATATCTCAAATTGCTAAAAATAAACGAAAACAAAACGAGAGAATATAAAGAAAACATAATGAGATTTTTGGATACTACATCGAAAACTACCCTTGGATGCAAATTGAATACTTGAGGTATTTGTGAGTTTACAAAACCGTGGAGAATTTCTTTGAGTGATTTACGCTTCGATTTGAGCTCTTTTCAGTTCCGAGCCTGTGTAAAAAACGTAGTCTACTTTGTATAGGCAATGTTTGTTTAAAGACCGATTAAATAATTATCAGTAGTAGAAGGCATATGCAAAAGCTCTTGCACCGTGTATCGTTAATAATTTGCATTTCATGTTGTAAATGCATTTTGTAAACACTCTACCATAAACCGACAAGGAGAAGGTAGCATTTTTGTCCTACGGAAGCTTCCGTAGGTACCCGGAAGTTGCTCTGACGATGTTTCGAGGCCGTTCACTCGGCGTACTATCAGTGTATAATTAAACGAAAATTGTGACTTTCATTCGAGGTAAGAGCTTATTTTAATTCACTTGACACGTCTTTTACTATTATGTCAGTAATTAATGCGCATTTGTTTTTTGTGTAATGGAAAACGTTGACGTTAGCTTGATTTGCTAACATTAGCCGTACCGGGATGCCGGACACTTCAGGGACTCCCTTAGAAACTCTTAAGAAATACCAAAGGAACTTATAATCCTAAATACTTGAAAGTGAACATCTGAAGCCATTCAATCGTCTTTTGGAAGCATGCACTCTCCAAGGGTCCGTACTGGATTCTTGAATGTTATTATTGGTGTTAATCTTCAATATCACATGATAGAAACTCATAACAAGACTTGAAATCTCAACAATAGATAACCATGCATAGGGTCACATTCCAAGATAAGATCGTGTTGACCATGATAATTCTCAAATATCGAAGCGACTACTGAGTATGTAAATAACACATAAAATGAAAAGTCATACTGGTTCGTTCAACCTGAGGGTGGAGTTTGTAAAATTTAATGTGTGGGTCCATCAGGTAGAGATGGGGGACATACGTCAGTCCTTGTTGCCCCGTGATGTGTTGAGTGCTGCCAAGGAGCTCCTGTACCACTTGGACATCTACATCAGTAACCTGATGCAATCGGGTAGACAGCCTCCTCAAGTGGACACAAAGACCTTAGAGCTGGTTGAGGAATTCATTCTGCATGCACCAAAGGACAGAAGCGCACTAACTAGGGTAAGGCATGACGCATCAACAATATACACCATGTTGATTTCCAACGCAGGTGGCTGATAACCGCGTTATTTCCTCTCAGAGAATGAGTGCACTTCAGGAGCTACAGCTTCTGGAGATCATGTGCAGCTGTTTCCAGGAACAGAGCCGTGATACTGTTCGTCAGCTTATGTTCTCCGCCCTCTTCAGCCTCCAAGGGAACCAGGCGGATGACAGCCGCATGGGACTGCTAGGCAAGCTGGTCTCCATGGCAGTTGCTGTCGGCAGAGTTCCCATCCTAGAATGTGCTGCCACCTGGCTGCAGGTAACCGTTTTAGTACCAAAACACACACTGAGCTAAGACTCTTTGTGCCTGTTCATTGGTACATTTGTTCAGTGTTATTATTTGCGCTTTCCTGATGAGTGATTTTTTTACATCATCGGCCACATAACACAATTGATATTTTACAATATTTTGGGAAAACAAGAAAAACATTTTATTGAACACACATTGGTATTTTCTTTGCTGCTGTAACACTTCAAATTTCCCCATTGTGGGACTAATAAAGGACATCTTTATCTTTATCTTTATCTTTTTCATTGGGACGTTTTCCTTTCGCTTACTTGTTAACCCAACTGGTTGAAGTTTTTGTTACAATATCAATAAAAGAAATAACAATTTGTGTTCTCAAGATTATTAAAAATATATTTTATTGTTTTACAAAATTATTGAAAAATGTTTTTATTCTAGTGGCCCAAAACAAATAATTTTCTAGTCTAATAACATAGACAGTTGTCACTCAAATTATCCCATTGCATTCAGAACTGCAGCAAGCATGTGAACAAACTGATCTCACCAAACCGGCATTTGTCGTTTTTGGCGCAGTCTCTTCCAGTTAATTTGCAAATGAACTGCAAAAGTTGATAGTAAAAGACCAAATAATTGCAGTATGACTTGTGTTTTTCTGCTACAGAGGACCCACCGTGTGTATTGCGTGCGGCTGGCACAAGTGCTGGTAGACGACTACTGCAGCATGATGCCAGGTTCAGTGCCCACCTTACAGAATATCCACAGTGCCAGTCCACGCTTCTGCTGTCAGTTCATCACTGCCGTTACCACGCTCTATGACTTCACTTCAGGTTTGGGCAAAGGACAATTCTTAACATCTTGTCAAAATACATACAACTATAACAATACTTGACATCTATTAGAGTTAAGGCATTCATTCGGAGGGAAACATTTATGCATACAACTCTATTCATTTGAAATAATACGCTGTGGTGGCTTAAATTGCCATCATTGATTTTGCTTTTTGCTGCAAGCCAAATTTTTAGGTATGACAGTACCCTTAAGGGCGCACATTCAACACATAATACTGTATTTATAATAAATTGACTTTACAAGAGTATTGTTTTTTTCTTTATTCATACTATGCAGTGCTATATTTTCTTTATTGAAAATACCTGGACTTTATAATGGCATTAATTTCAGTGGGGAAATTTTAATTGATATATATCATTTGGTGGCGGCTCTTCTCATTCCCTTAGAGTTCAGCTCACACCCAGGGTGGTTCTTTTAAAAATATATTAAAGGTGATAATGAATTGATTTCTCGGATGATTCAAAGTGTTTGATGCACGCTTTCGACATATTCATGAATGAAATCCGATGAAATCCTCCAAACATGTCTGCAGAGCTCCGAATTTGTCTGCCTGCACTTTGAATCACGTAATCACATATTGCAACCTGTGCCAGTACTTACATCTACTTTTAGCTGGTCGAACTTGTAGTCTACCTTCTGCCACCAAATTGTCAGGTGGGCTGGGGGCATGCAAAAGAAAACGCCCTGAGTCTGCCAGAGCGCCTAGCATGGCACAGTGCGATCTGCCAAATTCTCAAACACTCAAAAGGTTTACTTGCATGAAAATCAAGATGGGCCAGTTTTTATGCCTAAGACCACTTTCTATGTAAATAAAGTTATTAAATAATTAATTTGGATTAAAAAGGGGGGTAATGAAAAGCAATGTGAATTGGAAAATCATTTTTTTTTATCTAGAATGTGTGAGTGCATCAAATAGAATTAAATAAAATCTTTCCTGTTTGAAATGTGCCATACTTGTATCACAGTGCAGTCCATGTAGCGACATACGTATCGACTTGTCTTTTATTGGAAAGATGACGACGCTTAGTATTAAATCTCAAGTGTCTAGGTATTTTAAATTAAGCCAACAATCCAATTTTTGTGATTTATTTATTTTTTTGGTCTTCCAGAAGAGCTAATCCCTCCTCTCGAGCTCCTCCAAATGATTGTGTCATGGATCCAAGAGGACCCTCACCTTGTCCTGGTCACCTTCCTGAACACGCCCCTGTCTGGCAGTCAGCCACTCAGCTCACTTGATGTTACACCTCTAGGGGGACTGGTGCGCTGGTGCGTTAAAGCCCCCCTGGGGTACAGAAGGGACAAGAAGCAGGCGTCCATCCACAGCAACTCAGAGAGTGAGCAGGAAGTGGCAGGCCTTTTCTCTGCACTCCATTTGAGTGTCCTACAGGTCAGTGCCTTTGGGTTTGTTGTACGTACATACATGTTAAACATAACCCAACTTCAACATGCATGTCATGGTCCATTCTCTATTTTTTAAGGTCTTCATGCTCCTGCCAAACTTACTCAACGAGAAAGGCATATTCGGTCGCCTGGCACTCCTCCAGATGGATTCTTTGGCTTCGCTGACCTCCGAACTTTCCCGACAATTGGACCAGGCCGACAAACACACGCACATCTCAACCGCTGACATCCATGTGCTAACGCAGCTGGCTCTGGACAGGCTGGCTCAAGCCCTGCAGGTTGCCATGGCCAACGGCGCTTTGCTCTGCTCGAGAGGTGCGTGTGTGTCCATTATCAGAAGAAACGGCGGGAAAGGGGGAGAAACTAGATTTGAGACTTCATGTGACTTAAAATGACCCAAATGACGGTTTGGTCTTTTGCTGAAATCCCCCTACACATTGCAGCTTTGTTCTTGGGAATCAAATGAACATATTCGTTATTGTGTAAAGGTCTTGTCGTGTGTTTCTGATTTGCTGGTGCCTTGTGTTCACAGAGGACCTGAGAGCCATCTGTTCACGCCTGCCACACAATAAGTAAGAAACCATCTGCACCCCATTTGTAATTGCCTCTCAAATTTCAGGTTTATGTACAACTACATTTCCTTGACGAGCACTGCATCATGTAGTGTAGTCAATTCCCTTGAAATGTTTCATCTCATACACACCGCCTCCTTGTGGAGGAGAAAAAAAAAGACACGCAACGCAAACTGTTGGATGCTGGGCGCATTGCGTCCTTTGATTTGTCTGGATTTCCAATTATTTTTTTTCTGCTAAGAAATAATTTAAATTCATTTGAAATGTAGTCACATTTTAACACAAACATTATAAATACTCTAATGTAACGTGGTTAATTTTGTCATTGACTATCAAATGTTCTCTCACCCATTAGAGGTTCAGAATAGTTTTACCGAAAGAGCAATTTATAACCCAATTTCTGTACCACCGCAACTTGATCTCATTCATAATTTCTGCAATAATAGCATATTTTCTGACACAGATGAGCATTTTATGCAATTTATTTTAGAAAGACATTTTCTCTTCACAAATAGCTCAATAGAAATCCATCCATCTCAGATTAAAAAAAAAAAGACATCACGAGTCTTTTCTATTGCAAGGAATTTTGCCTAAATGGCAATTTGTAAAACATATGCAATACCACCACACTTGAACACATTCAGAATTTCTGCAAGAACATACTTTGTGATATCGGTGAGCAAATGAGCGTATGCCCTCTAACAATGTTCTCTCACTTGTGTGTTTGCTTTGGCAGTTTGCTCCAGCTGGTGTTGTCAGGCCCAGTGATGTACTACAACAACATCCACACGCCGCCTCTTGCCTTCAGCCCTCACGCATCCCACTCCCCCATTGCCTCGCACCCCATCCACCCAGCACACGCCCCCCACACGCCTTTGGCCACCCATCCCTCGCCCCATCCCACCACGCATCCCCAGTACCCAGCGCAGCCTTTCATGACTGGCATAGCATTTCCTTTCCGACCAAGCCACTGAAGAAAAAAAAACAAACTCTTGTCCTCTTTTGTGAGTTCAACTCATTCTTGTCTTTGCGTGTCCATGAAATGTGTGTTTGCATGTATGATTAAGTGGTTGTACAACGTCTAATGTATTATAATGTTAATAAGCACAGTGACTTCTGAAAATATGTGTGGCTGACATGTTTCTCCAATAAATATTTTTGTACTTATCCTTGTATGCCATTTTAGCTGATGTGCTTTACTCCAACCACTGGTGGTCACTATTGTTTCATTTCCAAGTTGGAAAGCTGCATCTTGCTCTCCAGACATGGGAAAGACAGATACATACCTTTGGTATGCCTGCACAGTATTATGACATCTATTTCAAGAATTATAAACAGTTTTGCACAGGTAATAATGCTCAGTTTTGCAAGGTATTCATTTCATAATGTGCCGTAACCGAACACAATGCACTGTTAACCATAAGCAGAGTATGCATGTTAGTTATAAACCAGGCTTTATAATTATAAAAAAAAATATTTTTCAGGTATATTTGTGCAAATTTAGAAAACGTATTGACGACAATTTATTGTCTTTGATTGTGAATAGAAGACCATTTTTTTTGTTGCCTCAAACAAATTGAGTAGCACGAACTATGAGCCTGCTACCTCACAAGAATAATAGTGCTTATTTATTTAGTTATTTATGTTTATCTTTGAAACGGTCAAAGTCTGTAGAGGGGCACAACATGAGTCGTAGTAGTTCAGCCCTTCATCAATGGGAGTTATGACATAACCAAAGATGTCACAAGTATCTTGGCTCTTTGCCATGTGCATATGTTTGGCCTCTGTTTTCAGACCGATAGCTAATCATTAGCCTTCAGCACAGCCTGAAAAGGCGACCAAACCCCTGGACCCCAAGCTGCCTCACCCAACGAGAGTTGCATCAGCCGTTGTAGTTCTTCAAAGCTGATAATGTCGAAGACCGACTGACTTGCACACATGACAATGTAAAAGATGAGTCTTTAACTTGTGCTGTATCTGGTGCTCTTTATTTTTTTTATGTTTTTATTTTGGTAGAATATCATGCTGAAAAAAATAATTTATTATTTTATTACTTTAAATAAGTGAAACCCTATATAGATTAATTAATTTCAGAAGATCAATTCCTAATTTCTTTATTTAAAAAAAAAAAAAAAACCATGATTACCAGTATGTAATATTCAAATTGAGAGTGATGGGCAAGTTTCATTATCTCTAAACTGTAATCATCAAAATCATACAACATAAGTCAGCTGTGTGAAGTGAATTTATGTAATGAGTTTAAATTTTCTATTTTTATATGTAGATTTTTCTTACCTGATGTGTTCTACTACAGACTTTGAAAATCAACACCACTGCAGGTTTTCATTAGTAACTTTAGTCAACTTTAGGATTTTGTCTCAACAGTCACGTCATGAACTGTTAGCTTGTAATGACTCAAGGGTGGGGAAGAGATAACGAGATGTTTTTCTGGGATAATGCTACACATGGGGGGGAGGAGACGCACAAAGATACTATTCAAATGAAAAAGGCGGGCTTGAAGGAAATATGTTCATTTGGACTGTGACAATTAAGTTTCTGTTTGGCCGTTTTCCTTGAAATGTACAAAGATTTCATGGCAAATCAAAATGATATATTTTTTCTTGCAATCGGATATTCCCAAATATGATATCAGCATGTATGATACTTTCTGCATTAAATCCTAGCACCTTATTATTTATTTTTTATTATTAAAAAAAAAAAAAAAAGGCTGCCAGGATGGCCGAGTGGTCTAAGGCGCCGCGTTCAGGACCCAGTCTCCCCAGGAGGCCTGGGTTCGAATCTCGAATTTCCCCATTGTGGGACTAATAAAGGGAATATTATTATTATTGTTATTATTATTATTATTATCTCACTTGATCTATTCTGTCCCTACACATGAAGAGTAAAAACAGCCCTTCTGTGCGTGAGTGAGGTGAAATCTTAGTTTTGGTTGGTCCTGTTCCTCCTTTGCAGGTGTGTGACAGTTGTGCGTGATTAGCCCTATCAGCAGCTGCAGAATCGTCATTTCCTGGGGGAGAATGACATTGCACTGTCAACAACACATTCCCCTAAACCAGATAAGGCCATCTTAAATGCAGATGAATTTAACTTGTACTTTTAACAAGGTCAACTGTGAGACCAGGTTATTGTACTGTAGTCGCTTTCTTTTTTTTTTTTTATTTAATCATGGTTCATTTCTCACTTTTGGATTGGAAGACAAATGTTGAGTGGTTTTGGTGTTTACTTAAATCTTAAATCCACTTGCTATTTTAGTTCAAGCCTAGCAATACTAACAAAAAATAAGAAGAAGTGGTCATTGTGTTTTTTTGGGAGATGTTGTAATTAAAGTGTAAGTGGGCGATTATATATCCTGCGAGGCTTTTATCTTCCGTATTTTTTTGTAATTAGATTTTGGTGTTTGACCGTTTTAAGGAAAATCCAAAACATTGTAATTTACTGGGATTTCCTATTCTGTGGGTAACACAAAATATTTCTTTCCCGACCTTACTTCACCATCTTCAGCGAACTAAAATCTGATCTGACATCTGCTTGGCCACAATAATGTGCATACATTGTGTTTCAAAAGGTAAAACATTCATGCACATGTTTATTTACACATAGACGCACTAAACATACACATATGTATAACAAAAATGTGGATTATTTCTTCAGCTATTTAAATGCAGTTGACTTTTTAAGTGTAAAAACTCAAAGAAAATAACTCAACATTTTTTTTCAAAGCCCAATGATGTTTATTGTGTGCGAAGAGAAGCAAAAATTATTCCTGATTCTTGAGAAAACTAAAACTAGAAAGCTCGTCAACATAGAGCAACAGAATTGATCTGATTCCTGGTCCCATGTGACGCTGGTGTGGCCACATGTTACATTGCAAAGTTCTTTAAGGGCTCATTCCAAACTGCCTCCGAAATAGATTTGGCATATTATTATAAGTTCATAATTAAAGAATTGTAATTTGAAGCACCTCAGCCACTGTGTATTAAAGGGATCTTCCAGCCAAGAAGGTCCATTTTTTCAACAACATGCTCAGTTTATGTATTTTTTTCTTTAATCAGGAAAATGATATTAGCTTGCATTTTCAGTTTTATCAATTTGAAAAGGAGAAATTAATACAAAACGTGGGAGTTTAACAACGCCTCATGGTAATGAGCAGTATGGCCACGCACCCCTCGCCTCGTCACAGCAGTTACTGAGTCAAAATCCTTGTAAATACGTCGCTAATAATGTGAAAATATTGGGTCCAACCATCCCCATGTCTTGTCTGTTTTTTTTTTTTTCACAAGTCACCATGTTACGGAAACAATGTGTTCCGAGAGGCTTTTCATAAGGTTAATTGTTCGTAGGTTCGGAGTCGACCTCCTCGCTGGAGCTTGGGTACTCAGAATTTTTCAAAGTCTGTCCGTCCATTCATCCATTTTCTGCATGCATAACCTCATTAACGTCGTGCGTTGGCATTCTGGACTTGGAAATGTCACCATTGCATGACAACCAGGTTGTCCTGAAGCTGAACCTCCAGGGCTTGTCGATGAGGTTGGTGGTCATCCGGAATTGACAGACACTTGCACCGCGATGCTGACGGCTGCAGGCAGGGGACGCGAACAGTAAAATGCTATTCTGCTAACCTCGTCTGTTTAGCCACTGAAAGCTAATTCTTGCATTGAGCAGTGTTGTTACTTTTAACACCACCACAGTGGCTACTAACCGTGGGGGGAAACATCCATGCCAGCCGCCGGCCGACCACCAGATGCCTCCTTAGACTTAACAAAACTTTCAGAAGCAAAATGTCGGAAAAACCACAACCAGTTGCCACCGATGTGTGCACATTCGTGCTCTTGTCCAATTCAGCCTGCATAAGTGACGAAGCGAATGGAACAGTGCTTTTTATTTTGTGGAGGTGATCATGGTTTTTAATCATATGATCTCACGTTTGATCCAAAATGTCACGCAGAACGCTTTTATATTTTCACAGGTTGAAATGGAAAAACGTAGTAATGTGCATTTGAATTTTGGTGGCGATTGGTCACCGTTTTAGAAAACAGAACTGACTAACCAGGCAATGTCCCAATATTTGCCTCCCTGCTGTGACGTAGACATCTGAGACTGAATAAGATAACAATCCCAGCTCCCAAAGGGGGCGTGCCAAAGCTCATCCCAAAAAGCCCTTAAATCACTATTAATAATGTCAATTTTGAATTTTATTCATAATGTATTTTTTTTTTCATGCACACCTATTATATACATGACAATATTAAGCTCAATCAAGTGTCTCATTAAGTAAAGATTACATGCAAGACATGTAAATCCTCTCCGACAGCTCTATGGTGGCTTCACATTCCGGGCCTTCGATGTATGAAACTACAACAACACCTAATTTAAGAATGCAGCTGAACTTTCCACGTTCTAAATCAAGACAGTATCTCAAGGCTGCTTCGAACAGAGAACAGAAATAAATCTCAATTCTAACCACTCTTTAGTTATTGTGGGGAAATTCTTGATGTATTAAATTAAATCAAATTACATTTCGATGAGGTCCAAAAAGCATTTGGCTGATTAAAGAGCTGTTGGGATTTTTGCCTTTACGTGCCACCACAATGGATGAGAACAAGCAGGATGGAATTGAACTGCAATCTACAATCTATAAATGCCAAGACGATTTACGACGAGTGTAAACCACTGGTTTCATTCAAGAGCAGGAAAACCAGAACACGTCACCACCAATGTGCTGGAATCAGATTCAAGCCTTTATGGGGCCGTAAGCAAAATTTGATTTTGTCTTTCATTGTCCAAATACTTAAACCAAGCTGCATTTGATGGGTGAACTGTACTGCCCAGCCGGAAAAAACGAGTGATGATTTCAAGCGACAGCTGTGGGAAAATGATTCAAACGTGGGCCGTAGACCACCCGGCTAGATTGCACAAAGTACATCTTGGCAGCTTGGCACCGAGTGAAAACATCCAGTGCAATGGTGGAACCCAAAGCTTTCCTTTCCCTGTGAGCATTTTGATAAATACTAAATTGTGGCAATGACAGAGATAGAGAATGTTTAAAAAAAAAGTGTTCACAACAATTAATTAATAATTTACCATCAGTGGCGACTGCTTTGCCACTGCCCACCAAACGTATCCAATCAGGGTGGTGAGTGATTTGCCATCCCTGTCTGCATGAGCAGCCCTCACTCAATATTGGTCACTTTCTTAACTGCTGGCACACTCTGTGTGTGTTTGTGTTATTTTCCTACAGACAGTCCTTCTACAAAACATTTGACTAGATGTACCAGAACAAAGGGTGCTGAATTCCAAGCAATATTTTTGAAGCGACACTGTAGCAATAAACATATTCAGTGTTTTTTTTTTTCTTTCATTGAAAAGATGAGGTAGTGGAAAAAAGTCTACACCTCTGACTTAGTCAGCAGCCCGAAGAGCGCATTAAATATAACTACACTTCCTCTTGTTCCTTCTCTTAAAGATGATATTTTCACAGCTGCAGCAAAACTCAACTCTTTTCCGTGGATTCTGGCTTGCCCCGTATTTTGATTCACGTTTCAAAGGTGAAGCACTCTTTTGTCCATTTGAACCCATTCTAATGCATTCATTGGAATCAATCTCAGAAGTTTTTTACAAGTAACATTGATTTGACAAATCTTTGGAATCATTATATCCTGTTTGTTATGATGACAGTATAGCGCATTTTAAAATGTCTATTTGATGATAACATTTTCATGATTACATTATATTTCAAACTAATGTATCGACTTTTTGAGGGCCTAAATATTCCCCAATTTTTGCAAACATGCATACGAGTGGCTTCTAGATCAAGACTCCCCAAACTAACTCAGTAAAATCTCATGGAAGCGATTGTGGAGCGATCGTGGAGTTAAAAAGAGTTAGGCCCGCACAGCTTTCACCAAACGACACAAAATCGGGTGGACATGTCTATCTATGACACCATAACCATCTTTGAGCGGGAAGTTGGGCGTTTTCGTGAAAGTTCAATGTTAAGGGAAATTGGAACGAGCCCCAACTTGAATTTTGTATATTAAACAGATGGGCAAAAGTAAATTGCAAAAATGTTTTGCCCACGTCATGTTGGAGCATTTTGTCTGAGATCATTTGGAAGATTTGCCATTAAAAAGGCTGTGTGAGAGCCAGTTCACTGCTAAAGCATTTATTCATTTTAGCGCCATTCGTAGCTTATTAGTTCACATTGCTGACTTTTGTAAAAGTGGCTCATAATTCTCAGTCAATTATTCCCACGGTCTTGAGAGACTCATTCACTGACATCCCAGTGACTTCTTCTACTGTGTATATAAAGAAAGTGCCATTTTGATGTATTGATAAGTAGTCAGCTGCAGCCTCTCGATGAGTTTTTGTCAAGAATGCTGACCCCCATTTTTCGCGGAAAACATTTAGCTCTTAGTAAGGGAATTTTGAGCTGTTGTGACGAGAAAAGTTTGGCGATCATTTGCGACATTGAATGAACCCTGATCAACTCCGTGGTGAAGGCACATTTTTCTACCTTTGCCACCAGTCGTAAATGGTCGCCACTCAGTGGGATAGGGGTTTAAAAACTCGGTCATTCGGTTTTAATCGACTCAGTCGTCAATTTTAAATTTAGACTCGACTTGGTTCGGTACTCATGAGAGTACAATACTTGAACATGAATGCGTTACAATGACCTGACAAGACTTGTCTGGTCTTGTCTTTGAAAAAGTGCTTTTTCCAAGTATTGTATCACAGGTTTTGTTTTTGAAAAATGTTATTTATTGTGGAGTGTGTGCAAACTTGCCACCCACCGATGGCAGAGCGCACTTTATGAAGCAAGCTTCATGGCGAGAGTTCTGAAAATTATTGAATTTGGATTCAAGATTGGATTCTGTCAGGCTGCCGCCTCAGCACCCTGAGGTGTGCGTGTGTGAGTGTGTGTGTGTGTGTGTGTGTTCCTTGATATGTTGCAGGTTTGGTCTGTTGGTGTTGCCAGCAGCTAAATTCCATCTTTCTAACCACTGCAACTTTTTAAGACAACACATCGCCAGATTGTCTATGCTCGTTACCAAATCCGTTGTTGCCATCACTGAGTCCATGAACCTTGACTGACTGACTGACTGAACTGCCTGCCTCTTTACTTGATCCTCCCTCCTGTGACCCGCTTGCCGCCTCTGTTGTACTGGACTTCCAAATAAACATTGTTTTGACCGCCAACCCACACTTCTCAGTTTCTGCATTTGGGTTCTCGCTCAATCACAAAAAATACCTGACAACATTCAAGGATTATAATTGTGATAAAATTGGTAAAATTAGAACTGCAACATTGCAATCATCTTATGTCCAAACCCAGAAGACAAGTGAGCAGTGATGTTCACAATGGCTCTTTGACGTCAATTTCTGTGGACAGCAGGTGGCAGTAGAATGTCAAAAGAGCTGCCTTTAATTGAGGAAAATCGGTGGATGATTCTGATTAATTCTTAATCCACCAATGCAATATTAATCAGTTCACTGAAAACCTTTTACTAGTGGGGGCACATAGAACATACTGAAAATATTATCTTTCCCTTTTCACCCAAAGCGTCATCTGAATCCCAACAATGCTACTGTGGCAAAAGTCAAGCAACACGCGCACATTTTATTGAAAGTATTTTTGCACTTCAAACCTATTGTAGGTACACTTTTGACTTGCACATGTGAAAAAGCCCAACCGTTGCAATACACGCAATATGTTGTATTTGTTCTTCCCAAAAGGCAAGCAGAAGGGTCTTGTTAAAGGTCTAAGTAAAGTCTCACACACCCACACACACACGCGCACGCACACACGCCCACGCACTCTCTCTCTCTCTATGCGTCCCACCCCCACTGGCCTCAGTGTAACCAGATATAAGCAGAGGCCATCGAGCTGAAGGACACACGGCTAACGCACAACTTCAGCTAGAAGGAGAACCGTCGTGGTGCCGAAAGTACCAGTGACCATTCGATCTGTTTTAAAGACAAGGTAGGATTTTTATCGATAGAGCTTATGAAGTAAGAATTTAGTCAATAATATGGGTCAAAATAACGGGCATAAACTGCTAGTTTAGGTTGTATCACTATATATTAGGTGTACCGCATATATTGACATTTCGTATTTAATGCCGATAAATGATATCGTAGTAATGTCCTGTTTCTTCGCACACCTGTCTACGAGCGCACCGACGCTCAAGTCTAAACGCACAAATTCAGATGATTCGAGAACTTTGTTATTGAAATGTGAACAATAGGTAGTATCCGCGCATGACGTTGCCGAAGCAACTAAACTGCCATCGCGTGCAAGCCCGGTTGTCATGTTCCCGACGAACTACGACTTGGGCGAATCTGGGTGCCTGCCCGTTAGCGACCCTCGTGCGACCTTCCAGCTTCTAGGTAACTGTGTCACTGGGGAAAGCCATTACACTATCAATTGGATGTCTCCTGACCTTGCTGCTAGATAAGATATCTTCACTATCTTTCCTTTAGTAACTTGCAGACCATAAGCAAGAAGGCAAAGCAGGTGTTTGTTTTCTCAACTTGGCCATGTGAAGGAGACTGGGGGTGCTTTAGTCGGAGGTCGTTGTTCAGACAAGCAGCAGGTGAACTTGACGAGTTTGTTGTGGTAAAATATGGAGAGGAGGAACTAGACTGGGCTTCATGTCATGTGGAGTGTAAAGAGCAGACTTGAGGAGAATCAATAATTATTTGCATTGTCCCAATTGTGCTATGTCCTCCAAGGTCATTGGTGTCTCTGACACCCCAAAAGGGGCCCTCAGGTCATTGCCCGAGCCTTCTGTCCACTAATTTCAGCTTGGACCATTCCCCAAAGATGGGATTTGCCTGCCTCACTGTCTTACTTTTTTTCTTGTTACTTTCTCATGCTTTCCCCCAATGTGACTCTCACATGATTTACCCCTGCACAATGACTGCATCTCCCCTAACCCCCATTCCCACCGTGCTCTTCGGCTTCTTCTGTAATTGCTGTTTTCTCAACATCTCTGTCACTTCAACACCACATTTTTCATACAGTCAAACTTGGATTCACAAATGATCCTGTTCACAAAACTGATCATGTGGGTATTTATGCATTATGTCTTCATAATCAAATGGTTTCATTTATTTCTATACCATTCTCGATAGCATTCTCTATCTATTTACTAAACCCATAAAAATAAGGTAAATGACTTTGTTCTGGGGCTGGAACTTGTTATTCCTATTCATTTTCAAGGTGGGGAATTTAAGTTAAAAAAAACAAACTTTTAGGAATCTTGGAGTGAATTAAGTGCGTAATCAGAGGTTCCACTGAAGTTCTATTTCTACAGTGCCACTTATATTATTGCTTGGAAGAAATATATCAGGGACTGATTCCATTTTTGTTACGATTCAAGATGATTATATTTAAAGAAAACAAAACAAAACAACTAATGTTACAATTGACAAAACATTTTCGTTAGCGAAATAAAATCTAGCATAAAAAAAGAAAATGCTTTTATAAAGAAACTAATTCAAATTACAGCTCATGTTTTTAAAACTAACACAACAAACTATAATTAGAATAAAAATGTTCTTTGTTTTCATCTTTGTCAATCCTTGTCACGCATGATTTTCAGGATTTATTTTAAAATGATTAGAAATTACAGAAGAAGGAATGTCAAACAGTCATTCAAGGATTGTACTAGTTTACATTGTTATGCAATGCTTGGCTAGAATAAAAACTCAACTAAAACAACATAAATAGATAAATAAATGATATAACTGCTCTAAAAACGAATCAAAGATTTGGTTCTGACTTGTAATGTTTTGAGGTGTTGAAATGGCATCCATTAAAGTAGCTGACATGGCAACACAGATAATAGCGACTGATCTGGATAATCGCAAAAAAAACAAAACTAAATCGGTTATGATCACGTCTATATTGGTAATTCAATATTATGGATGGTAACAAGTTTAGAAAAAAAAACTTTTTTTTTTGTTTTAACATAAAAACACCAAAATACAGCTTGATCTTGTTTCTTACCTGCAACAAAGGGAAGTTTTATCGACAATTTTTATTTCTAAAACTTAAATAGTATAGGCACTAAACAGCAATGAACAAAACATGAGCCTATATTTGTTTTGGATTATTTTACTCTAATTAAAAGAACACGGTTCTGCTGGAATCGTTTGGACAGTGAAGTTCGGTCGGGGGAGCTCTGCAACTGCAGGTCTTTGGCTCATTTGTTGCAGCCGGTGGTCCATTGGGTGAAGGGTCGGTCGGTTGTTCAAATCCCGGCTCCAAATGTCTCTTGTCGAATGACCCTTGGGCAAGACACTGAACCGGATATTAGTTCTCGGGGCGCATGGCAGCACCTGCTGGTTATGTGAATGTGTACTTCTGTAAAGCATTTGGCCTCCATGATGTAGTTCATTTTTAATGATATACAGTAAGTTTGACTTTGCCATTTTAATGCCTCAACAAACTTGCTGTATTGTTGGTTTTCTGAAAAGTAATAGTTTTGGAGATGTTCCCCAGAGTGGGTGGTGTTTCTATCTTTTTTTTTTAAAACTCTCCCCGGCTTGCTTTTTCATCCTCTGCTACAGTGCATATGAAATTATAAATATAGTTAAGCATTATTGTAAAATACAATATAGAGTCCACTTTATTAGTCTGGTTTGAGAATGGCGGTTGGCTAAATCGTGCTTACACCCAGAAAAGTTTATTTTGGCTGAAAGTTTACATAAGTGGTTCTCAAACTTTTTAGTAAGTATGAAGTGAAAAATGCATCACGTGATGACCAAAGTTATAATACAGGAGCGTAGTAAGCCCAAGTCTTCATTTAAAATGTGACAGAGGCTCTGATGTTACGATGCCAGAATCAGAACCAATTTGAGTCATATTAGGGCAACAAGCACCTGAAGCAAAAAGAACATTAAGGATGGTACGTAACACAGTGGTCCCCAACCATAGGGGTGTGGGCCACTTTGGACCAGGCTTCAGCGGGCTGCACAGATGAAAGAAAAAAAAAACTTGCAGCGCATTGTGAAAGTTTTTGTTTACTGCTATTGTGAAACGCGCTGTTTAAATAAAGTTGTATTGTATTGATGATTTGAGGCTGAAAAATATTTTATTTTGAAAAGTGACCAACTTCTCTCTCACGAACTGTTGAGGCATGTCAATATGCAAATTCCCTCGGTCTCATTACAATAATATCAAAACCACAAGCTAGCAAAATGTATACAAAACCACGTACGAAGCCTGCTCTGCACAAGATGCGGCCAGCACCGGCAAATGTATAAGGAAGAATCTTTTGAACTTGATGGTCGAAACGAGACGCATTCCCCCCCCTTTTTTTTTTTTTTAATTCTGGGCATCCTCCGAATAGGTCACAGTGAACCTGTTGTGCACTCTGACCACCCCTAAGAGTATTTATTTATTTATTTATTTTTTGGCCGGACTTCATTCACTGTTTGTTGTGTCTTTGTCAGTTGTTTGGTATGTTTCTGATGCTCCTTAGTATTTTTTTGTTTCACTACCGAATATTGACATAAATGTTCCTTAAGTTTAATCTCAGGGCCTGGTTGTGTACCAAGAACATTACACTTGTTCCTGGAAACATTCAAACTGTCTTCTGAGGTGAGCTCGATGAAGAGCAGCAACGAATACTTTGTAATGTAACTTACAAAAGATGGTACGAATGTAACGTGGGCTCACCGTGCTTGGTGACAGTTTTCAAACGGCCCCGTTTGCCCAATAGCCCAACTAATGTACAGCCTGCTTCTAGTTTGACCAACCTACAAGTTTTGCTCCCACAAGGGCGTGACACAATTTGGCCTACTATCTCCGATTGACACACGTGAGTTGAAAACTCACTAAACATAGATACAGCGCCTGCCTCACCAGACTGAAGCGGTCTGATGATTACGTCAATGGGCAGCTCATGAGAGGAGACTTTAAGCGCTGGGTTGAAAGTAGTTTGTGCCCGTTATTTTCATTTCTTTGTCTGTTTATAGTGTTTATTAGCAATGGCAGCATGCCTGTCAACTGAAAGTGAAAGAACAGCTTATCTGATTAAAGTATTAGCTTGGTTAAAGCGCGGTATGTTTGGCACGTAAGATTAAAGACATTTCTCAACCCACCAAAAAGTGACCAATTAGCTTTATAAAGCAGGTGGTTTTTCTTTAATGCCACTTTTTAAAGTGCGTAGATTCCAAATTCATTGCTCTGAATGGCAAAGGGGAGTATTTGTTGACATTTATTCCGTGTGATGTTTTTAATGGCTTTGTGTGACAAGTCAAGGTTCGAGTCAAGGGACTACTATGGCAATGATCTAAATTTAACAAAATGTCGCAGCAGGTCAAAATGTTCTCTAAACAATTGTGTGGTACAAGAAAATTGCTTGTGTGCCCCTTTGACTTGATTTATTATATTAGAGCAATATGCATGTAAATAAATGTTTGGTCTTGGAAACACACAGTTGGAGTTTGCGCAGTCATTCGTGGCCCCTTGGCATTTGCCCACACAAGCTCTCCTCACGCAATGTCCAGTTTCCAGTGGAGCTCGTAAATTGGACTGTAGAGGTCATTAAGTCTCTGTGCCATTTAGCTTTGGAGCACACACACCTCACCGGGCCACTTTGAATTCAGAAATGTCGTTTGAAGCGCTTTGTTGAGACGAAATGTCATGTACTGTGAGTCTCACGTCCAAGGTTTTGATTAGTCCAAGGCTCTTGGCTAGGTTTTGGCTTTTCCTCAGGGTCAGATCAGGGCAATGTCTATTCTACTCACTACAAGTCAGAATCAAAGTTCAACTGTTGGTTAACCACTGACTTTAGGGAGAGATTCAAAAAAGCGAGAAACAAGCAAATTTTCATTGAGCTACTGTATATGAGAGGAAATGTTTGGAAATTCTTTGAAATCATTGATCGATTTTGGGAATAGTGTCACGGTGACGGAATTAATCAACTATTCACGGGGCTCGACACTAACTTTTCAACTGGTAGATCAACTTTCTTGGCACATGATTTCTTCGCATGTTCATGCTGATGACATTGTTGGTACACCCAGTTTAAGTGAAGCAAACAAAGACTGACAGTGACTCAAGTTATAGCTGCAAAATATTTGATTGTGAATATTGTATTTTCTGTTTCAACAATCAGCGGCTGACAAAATAGGTAATTTATTTGACGTAATTTCTGAAGAAAACAACAAAAGTAAAAGCAATGACATGACACCACGTGCGTGTTAATATGTATTTCTGTTTAAAAAAACTAAATCAACAAACTTTTCATAATTAAAGGAACTTTCTAATTAATAGCATTTTTTTTTTGCCGGTTAACCAAGTACCCGAAGCAAGTATTTTCACGAAACAATAACAATATGACAATGAACTGGGTTAGTAGAAGGAAACAAAACCCGCAGCTATTGAATATCACAGTGTTGGAGTATGAACTATATTTTTACTTAATACATTTCACTTTAACAATTATTTCGCTTTTTTATATAAGCAACAGTTTTCTTTCATAAATTCAAATTGTGCAATGTAGTAAACTGCATTTTCTTGTTCAGAAGTATTTTCAGTGAGACAATTTCAAACACAAATATCAATTGATGTTCACACTTAACATTTCTAATATCCAAAAATAAGGCATCACATAAAAAAGGCATTTTTCGTTTTTTATAATACAGTCGGTTCACAGGCATAGCTATTTACAGAATTATTACTGTGCCTACACTGAGGAAAACATCCTGTGTGACTCTTCATCACCAATATGGGAATATAAAAGCAGTTGAAAAAACCTATATGTCTTGTATATGTAATGGTTTTATGTTTATTCTTTACATCAATTCCAGAAACGCGTTTAAATGATTTACTGGTTATATATTCCCCATGAAGGGTTTTAAGGAGGCGGCGAGGTGGTAGACTGTTTAGCACGATGGCCTCACAGTTCAGATGAGCAGGGTTCGATTCCGGTTCCAGCCTTCCTGTGTGGTGTTTGCATGTTCTCCCCGTACTCCGGTTTCCTCCCACATTCCAAAAACATGCATGGCAAGTTGATTGGACACTCTAAATTGCCCCTAGGTATGAGTGTAAGAACGGATGATTGTTCGTCTTTGTGTGCCGTGCTATTGGCTGGCAACCTGTCCAGGGTGTGCCCTGCCGACTTCCCGAAGACAGCTGGGATAGGCTCCAGCCCGCGACATTTGTGAGGAAAAGTGGCTCAGTTGATGGATGGATTTAAAGGGCTTTATCTAGTTCAGGAAATGTATTTTTTCTCAAATTCAAACATTTTAGTCCATGATAAACATTAATATTTAAAAAAGTACTTATTATCTTTGGATTTAGAAAAAAATAATGCAAATGAAAATCATGTATTCCAAATTGCCACAATCTTAAAACATTTTGGAACGCTGGCAGTATTCTATGCCACATCTTTCTCAACAATCAAACAAGTAAAAAAAAAAAATACATAAAATGAAAAGAGAACTAACTACAGTGATGAATCACAATCACTCTACATAAAAGAAATAGATAAAAAAAAAATAAAGTCATGCTTTACTGATTGTGCTATTTAGCTCTTTGGCCGCATGTTGAAGGGCTTGTTCGAATGTACAGATCTGTTCTCATTGGATGAGCAAGTGGGGGATCTATTAAAAGCGATCTTTAAAACTGGGACTGGCTTTATTTTGGTTACGTTCCACTTCCTCATTTTGTGTCTTTGCCACTGGCTTGATAAGGACTGACAGCTGGTACTCCCTTTTTTTTTTTTTTTGGTGAACAAAAAAACTTTTATTTGGGTCTAATTTGAATGTAAGGCACATCTGTTGGTAACAACTTAGACACATTGAATAGAGCTCCTCGCTGCTATATTAGCTTCTCCCATTAGCATCTAGCTAACCAGCCACCGACTGATTGACTGCTGATAAGCTGCCATATGCCTGTCACTTGTCAGAAAAAATGTTTTGTAAGTGCAGTTACTGTCGTTAATAATAATTAAAAAGTTCAAATGTTACTTCAAAACATTATAATTGAACTCTATGTTTAAAAATAATGAGCAAATCTAACAACAACCCACTCTGTAATTCTGGTGGCGTTCTCACAGTTATTACAGTTACCTCTAAAGGGCTGCAGTCTGCATTTAAGAATTAGCTTTGCTTTCATATGACTGTTCTGAGAAAATCATTTCCTGGGAGAAGCACCTACTCCTCTCAGGTGATCACTGGCAAGTCCGTTATTTCATTGGTGTGCAACTGGGAAATAAGTGTAAATATACATACGTGTTGCATTTCAATTCTTGCTGTTTTGTTAAATTTGAACCTTTCTTTGCGTGGCTTCTAGTGAGCGGGGAGCCGGTGATTGAGCTGTTGTATCATTCTGGCTTTGTAGTTCCCATGGAGCCTGTGGTGAACAATGTTCAAAACCCACTGTCGTCTTTTGTGTGCTGACACAACTCATCCTTTTTAGTAAGCTGCAGAGGAAACTGAAAGATTTCTTTGGGGAGGTGGGATGTGAGTGCCAGAAATGAAAAAGTTACAGCGTACTACACTTACATACTGTATTTGAAGTTAGATTTCACATGTAATATATTTGAATTATTAAATGTTGTATTTCACGTTTAAAAACCATGAGCCATTCTTGTCCCTTTACTTGCAACTGTCGTTGTGACTCCTTCGTGAGAAGTTGTTTACTCAAGGGGTCTTGGTCTTGCCCTTGTATTCTTACAAAGCGCAGTTTTTCTCCTGTATGCACAAATGTATGCCGTATTCGATTTGCTAACCCATTTGTTGTCCATAGTTTTGGACACTCTGGTTTATTATTAATATTATTCTATGTTAGCTAATACCTTTTTTGTTGTCTAAGCCAAGCTTTTACTGGGAAATGAATGTTTATTTTACTTTTTTTAGGGTTCTGTCAAGGAACAATGGACCAGGCGAGGTCGACAATAACAAAAATTGTGAGTATTTGTGCATTCATTGTTATTCATTGTTTTTGTTGTTGTTCATTTTCCTATGTATGGAAACCTGTGGCCCACCCTGTAGAACATGAAGATCACAGTTGATCCCTAATCAAGTCCACAAATGTTTTATTCATAATCCTGATCTAAATTGTGCAAGATTGCATACCCCCCAAAATGATTGTATAAAATACCAATGCTCAAATGTAACACTAATTCTTATACTAGTCTGTTGTGTTTTTTCCTTTACAGCCAGAAAATATCCATCAAAGAATAAATTATCACTAACTCAAAATTTGGCCTGGTTATGATTAATGTTGATCCTTAATATATTTCTGTTCATCTGTTTAATTTATCTGGCTGTAGTTAAATGAAATAGAATCTATAGATTGACTATATATCAAACGCAAATCTACATTTGTTGTCGTGTGAATTGGATACACTAAGACAAGAATACTTGTTGACACGTGACTCGGATCAACAAAGGGTAGGTGTCATAGTGTCGATCACATCACTAACCCATCAGACTTCAAAGAATTATCTGAAATCATCGGCTTTAGTACAGTGAATGTACCAGTTGGCTAATTTATATTCTTCTCCTTCTGCTGTAGTTTAATGGAGAACCACATTCGTACACGCGTTTCAACTTGACGCAGAACATGGAAGGTGACAACAGTCACGTGGAGATGAAGCTTTCGTCTGACATGGATGAAGAAGTCGGCGGAAATGGAGTGGGGGCCCACCTCAATCATAACTCCAACCACAAATCCTGCATGACTTCCAAATTTGGACGCACACCGAAGAACCTTTGCTTTATGGTTGCTACTATCCTCCTCATTTTTATCATCGGTAAGATGGGATTGGTGACGAGATCAGGTTTTTTTTTTTTTGAACATTTTGAAAAATCTGTGATGCATTATGCAGCACAAAATTTTGAGCAACTTAAGTCATACATCAGACATGTATGGAAAAGAAATCCACTTACAAAGCTACAACAACTGTCCTCAGTTTCCAAACATTTATGAGTGTTGTTAAATGGAAAGTTGCAAATGAAAATCACTGTATTTGTATTCTATTTCTATTTACGTTTTACACACCAACTTATTTGAAATTGGGATTTGTTCACAATTTCCCCAATTGTTAGTTTGTAATCACAAATATGCAAAACTCATGCGCTATTTCTTCTTATTTGAATTATTTATTGAAGCAATCTTTTTACAATGAGGTGTTTGGTTTTTTTTATTGAAATGTAATGCAGTACTTGCAATTTTTAAAGTCCCGATGTGGTCTGCATGGCAAACTATTGTACTGACTGCAGTTTGTAATTCAGTGCTGAGATTCAGTTTTCTAATTTTCAACTACTGGAACTTTCAGGGTACTTGTTTGGATACTTGGTCCATCGCAAAAGAGATTTGCCGTCCATCTGTGAAGCCTCTGTGCAATTGCCTGATAATCCCGTCGTGCACGAAACGGGAGCTGCTCCCATCATGGCCTGGAGTGATGTCAAGGACGCATTTGCCCAAAAATTGAGTACATCTAATTTCCAAATTGCCTTCAGGTGAATTTAAACCTCATAACTTACTCATGAGAGTTGCTGCAAGATGGTTCCCAATAATGGCAAAATCTATATCAGAAATTCACACACCTATGAATGCACGCATGCACCATATATATATATATATATATATATATATATATATATATATATATTTATAAAAGCTCAGCTCAGTTTGTTTTTCTTCAAAAATCACCACTGGGCCTTGCAAACTAACACTGCTGGAGTGTGGTGCTTGTGGGCAGCTTTGAGAAATCGTATCCAAAAAGCAAAAAAAGCCATTTTTTAAATTAAATATACTGGTAAATTTGCATTAATTCCAATTTATTATTCAAGTAAATAATATGTTACAAGCTTCAAGAAAAATGGTCGTTGAAAAACTTTATTAATTGCAATTAATCATGGAAATTCTTTTGGGATTAATTTGTTAAAAAAAATGTAATCACTTGACAGCACTAATATACACATACACAAACAAATATTTTCTTCCTGTCAGTTTTCTAAACAATTGTTGTCCATTTCTTAGTGATGTGTCAAGTGGCAGCCATCGAGCTGGTTCCTCAGGTGATGATGCTTTGGCAGACAAGGTGATCAAGAAGTTTAAACAGTACGGCATGAAAACCTGGACCGACGAGCACTTCATTAAAGTTCAGGATCGCCAACTGTCTGACTCCAACAAAGTTAATTTCAAGAATAGCACAAGAGAGAATCCAGAAGGTTTTCTGTCCTATAGTGCTAATGGAAATGTAAAGGTAATAAAAAAACTTGAAAGCTACTGTAGTTAATGTAATGTCTGTAATGCAACCAAAGATGAATGTATTTTTGTCTCACCCAGGGAGCTGTCCTGTTTGCCTACTATGGACAAGAAAGTGACTTCAGATTGCTTCGGTTCAGAAAAATCGACATGATCGGCAGAGTTATGTTGATCCGAGCTGGAAAGATCAGCTTTGCGGAAAAGGTGGGTTGGTGCTAGTTTTTTTTTTTTTGTAAACGCTCTTCAAACCTTGAAATTGTGTTTTATGATTGACTGTCATCCTGTAGCGTGTCACTAACTGCTTTCATTTCCATTCCCAGGTAGCCAATGCTGCCAAAATGAAGGCATCTGCCGTACTGATCTACCAAGATCCTGCTGATTATCCTTCTGAAGCGACCACTCAGCTCTTTGGACATGTGAGTTAGGCGTGTCCCCGTCACACTTTTTTGGCACCCGAGTCCAAGTCCAAGTCTTTGGTTTTAAGGATCTGCGGATATCGTGTCCCGATCCGATACCTTGGTAATACACTTAAAAAGTAAGAGAGCACCTACAAATGGTTTCAAATTAATATAGAAATGTGTGTACATAGATACATGTATATACATACATTTTTATGTTATTTATATATATTTAAATTTACATTTTATGGGCCAACCACCGAATCAGCACCAATTGCTTTCACTCTCTTTACTCTTTTTTTTAAGCTCTTAATTTGATGATACACATATTGCGCAAAATTTCAGACAATATCACACTTACATGAAACACAAGCTTGATGGCAAAACCTTGTATCTCCAAAATAGCCTCTTTCAAGAAACCCCAAAAATGGCACATTTTATCAATTACCCATGAATATTGCATTTTCAACACTTTAGACTGGTAAATAATTTGTAAAAATAAAACTCATTCATGTGGAATGACCTTTAAAAAAAAATTGAAATTCACTAAATTGTGACTCGTTTCATCCCGACATCAGCGAATTGCAACTGTGCCACACTATCACGTGCACACATTGCGTCTACTTGTGAAGTTCAGTGCTTGCAAAAAATAATGACAAGTCAAAGGTGTATATGAAGCTATGTGATGTCTTAACCTTGTTTACTCTCTCAGGTCCATTTGGGTTCTGGGGATCCCTATACACCCGGCTTCCCCTCGTTTAATCACACCCAATTTCCACCTGCCGAGTCGTCAGGTCTGCCAAGTATCTTGGCTCAAACCATTACAGCAAGCACAGCCATCAGCATTCTTGGGTAAGGTTTACAAAGCTGCTGGCAAATATAATTAGAACAATAAAGCATCCATAATTTATTATTACTATTTTTTATTTTGCCACTTGCTCTCCACTGGAAATGACATCACAGAGCCGAATTGTCTTGACGATGGGAAATGTTGTTTTAATATATTAACTGTGAATTGTAAAGTTTTTGCTTGTCTTGAAAAGCTAAAAAAAGCAATGTATTATTTTTAGTAGTCGTACTTGTGTTTGGGTATTGCGACAACTCCACTTTTTCGACACCCACACTTTTTTTTGAATAGCATGAAACTACGTCAAATGTTATCTTGAGTACAGCTCAGAGGCTACTATAAATTGGACAGCGGATCACACTTTGGATCTACTATCCCATTGATGATTAGTGTACATTGTACGAACAAATCCATTTTCTTCTTTCCCACAGACAGTTGGGGGGTGAGAATGCACCAGAAGAATGGGGAGTTTACAACAAACTCGGTAATGACAGTGATATCATCACTGTGGAGGTGAACAACGTTCTTTCTGAGAAAAAGATCAACAATGTCTTTGGTGTCATCGAGGGCTTTGTGGATGCAGGTGTTCATGACATTTTCTTCACCAAGAGAGAGAGAAATACTGAACATAATTCTGAGAGCTAATGTCTTCACATTTGCATATTCCAAATTAATCACACGCCTGTGTTTTGACGATAGATCGATATTTGGTTATCGGTGCCCAGAGGGATGCTTGGGGTCCAGGTTTTGCTGCATCAACTGTCGGTACCGGTGTTTTGTTGGAAATAGCTCGTTCAATCTCAGACATGCTAAAGAAGGGTAAGATGTTTGCGACTGCTGCCTTTTAGTTCACTTTAATGTATTACTGCTGAAACCCTTGTGCCATATTAGTCACACTATCTGTCTCCCGTTTTATTCTCAGACGGGTTCAAGCCAAGGAGGAGCATCGTGTTTGCAAGTTGGAGTGCTGGAGAATATGGAAGCATTGGTGCCACTGAGTGGCTAGAGGTGGGTATTACGCAATAACTATTCCTTCTCCAGCAACGTCTCTGTCACGATAATGAAACAGTTGTACAGAGCTCATGAATGTGTATTCGATGATCTGTTTCTTGTTGGCAGGGCTATCTTTCGTCTCTTAGTACAAAAGCCTTCTCTTACATCAACCTTGATGGCATTGTAGCTGGTATGTACCATTTGAATTTTTATCACAAACATTCCTTTCAAATCTTTCATTTGGTTTATGAATACTGGATATTTACATTTTTCCGAATGAATGAATGAATAAATAAACCCCTTTGCAGGTCACAATGCTTTTAAAGTAGCAGCAAGTCCCATGATGTACAGCTTGATTGAACGCACTCTCAAAGAGGTAAATCATTAATTGCAGTATATTTTAGTAGTGGTCAACATAATATTAAAATTGTGTCTGTTTAGTGTCGGTCTCTTCTTCATTTTATTCATTTCTTATTTTAGGTGGGCCTCCAGAATCATGCTGGTTCCCTCTTTTCGGAATTTGGAAAGGGCAGCTGGGAATCTAACGTGTATGTTTCTTTCCTTTATGGACAGTACATCTGTGTACTATCACAGTATTACTTGCAATATGTCTGTCTTGATCTCCAATTTGAAAAAAAAATCTTTGTCTATTTAGGTTGGAACCTCTGCAGCTAGATAATGCTGCTTATCCTTTCATTGCTTTTACTGGCATTCCGTCCCTGTCATTTCGGTTCACTTCCGGCAAGTTAGTAAGTAATCTCGTGCTTTAACGTACAGTCACTATATCTACTCTACTGCAATATCTAAAAAGTCCAAGGCATCCTTTCTTATTTTATTTTCTCAATTTGGCTGGTTCGCTAGGATTATCCATATTTTGGCACATTGCTGGATACACAGGAAAAGTTGATTGTTGCCACGTCCAACCAGCACCTGCAACTGGCTGAAGCAGCTGCCAAGTTTGCAGGTCACATCGTGCTGAGGTTGGTCCATGACCATCTGCTGCAGATGGACCTGTTAAAGTATGACAAGATTATTCGCACTCATGTGGCTCAGATTAACAAGAAAGTCAACACTGTACAGAGGGTAGGTGTCCATTTGATCAGTTTCCTAATTGGAATGAAGTTGTTCTAGTATATGAATACAGTCGACCCATACTACTAGCAGGGGATAGGGTTTGAATTGTGAAAATCCGACAATGGAAATGCATTAGTGGGAGGGGAAAAAAAAGTTTTCTTTTTTGCAAAGCCTAAAAATTATTTAACAAAAACTGATAAACATTCAAAACTTGAAAATGGGGATACTGTGAAAAAAATAAAGCAAAAATATTTTAGAATATATGCAAATCGGCACGTGCTGAACCACGACAATGCAGGGTCGACTGTAATATACCATTTACGTTTAATAGTAACTTTTGGCTCCATGATGACTTCTTCTGGCCATTTGAAATCTACATTTTTAATTCCTTGATTACCCGCACTGTAAAAAATGGGAGTGATATTTACTTGAAAAATCCTGTGAACATTTTTTGCACTCAGAAATTCTAAGTAAATTTTACAAGAAGAGTTTTTGAGTTCATTAAATTTAAAAAGCCACTCCAAGGTTGAACCCAGTTTAGGTTTTTGTACCCACATTTCATACATCAAGGAGCTCGACGCCATAACCGCGACATTGGGAGACGGCCACTCTACACTTGAGCAATGCCACTGCTACGGTCTGTTAGTATATTATTGGTGTCAGGTGCAAACCACGAAATCCTACCAAAGCGTTTTGGAGAATATACTTGTGAGAGTATGTAAATAGTTTGTGTATTTTTAATCATGTTTTTTATACACTATTTGTATCAATGATAATTACTCACACACTCACAGACACGCACATCATTGCTTCAGCACACATGCGCACACCCACACGCTTGTTTGGGTTTCACTTTCCATAGGTTTCGTTTTTCTTTGAATAAAGTCCAGAGGGATGGGCGAAGAAGTCAGTGAGAGTGCGGGAGAGTGAACTGGCAAGACGTAGACTTCACTTCCTGGCTTCTCCTCCCATCCGCGATGGAGAAAAGACAAAACCTTCCCTGGTTATTCCTCTGGTTCTCTGCATTTAATTCAGTCTAATGAAGGCGTCAGGACCTTTTAAACCTGACAATACTCACCCCAAGTCGCAGAGCCTTTTCTCTGGTGCGGAGCAGGCCCCTCCAAATCTGGAGGCTGTATGTTCGGTCCTCAATCACAATAACCTTGTGTATGAAATGAGCTATGTGAAAAAGTAAAAGCTAACTTCCCTTTTTGGCTTTTTTAAATTCAATAAACGAGTGAAATTTACTCCAAAACTCTTCTTGTACAATTTACTTAGATTGTCAGAGTGAAAAAAAACAACTAGATTTTGTTCAAGTAAATATCACTCGTCATTTTTTACAGTGTGGAAAGAATCATACAATTTCGGTAAAATGTGATTCATTGCAGACTCACCACTTGTTTTTTTAATTGTAGATTTATTTTTCTTAAACTTTCTGCAAGAATACATAATTGATCATTGTTTCAGAAAGAGGCGTTTCATGCAATTCTTTATTTACCTTCTACATTTGAAACATGTCTATGAATAAAAATATAAGTGCACAGTGACTTTGTGAACACCTTTTAGAAACCTAACCGAGTGCTGTGCATCCCATGTATCCAGATGCACCCTAATCTGGTCCCCACATCAGTGCAGTGGTTGATGTCAGCCTCTGGCTCTTACAGTCGAGCCTCTCGTAACCTGATGAAGGACATCCAAAACAGTGACTTGAGTGACATTGAGATGTGCCGCATCTACAATGACCGCATCATGTCGGTAAGACATGCTGGGTTTCAGCTCTTTCCTGAAGTCTCGCTTGTTAAAGTGAACACATGAATAAGAAAAATGGCCACATAACAAAACTCATTCATCCTGCGTCTATTTGCTATTTACAGGTGGAGAGGAACTTACTGTCAGCATATGTGTCTGCTAGAGAAAGTCCATTCCGTCACATTCTGCTCGGATCTGGTCCACACACACTCAAAGGGCTGTCCAACCATCTTGATACCCTCAGGACAGATAGCCCAAAATCTGATGTCGACCAGTTCCGCAACCAGTTTGCCTTGGCGACCTGGACAATTCAGGGTTGTGCCACTGCATTATCAGGGGACATGTGGTCGTTTGATAATGAAATCTAAATTATTTTCACCCTGTGGTCTTCCCTTAGTAATGATCATAATATTATGAATAATAATAATAATAATAATACATTTATAATTACAGTAAAAATAATAATATTTAGTAATAAATACCAGTTAGAAGCCGCCTCATCTCCCTCAGGCTTTCTTTTAAAATCACACATTTTTCACATCAACACAGTACATTTTCGCAGTCATAGATCTTGTTCTGTTGAAAGAGCGTTCCAAAAATGTGGTGCTTAATCAATCACATTTGATTACTTTGGTGCTATCGTAGCCACCTTCAAATGCTGATATTACTTGGTGCTACCAAAAGTTGAAAAATTGAGTGTGACTCATAACACAGATACTCAGACTCAGACTTAATAATATTGCCTTTATTAGTCCCACAATGGGGAAATTCGAGATTCGAACCCAGGCCTCCTGGGGAGACTGGGTCCTGAACGCGGCGCCTTAGACCACTCGGCCATCCTGGCAGCCAAAAACAAATATGGGCATTTTTATTTTCAATCTCGTTTTTGCATTTTTAATACCACATCTGAAAGCCAGTAAGATTCTGTTCAAACCTATAAGTCACTATATTTACTGTATTTTTTTTTTTTTACTGTGCAGAAATTTCATAATTACAGGCTTTCTTGAGCGGTCATGTACAATGAAGAACAGGTTGTATGTTAGGTCTGTAGATCGCAATAAGAATATACTGTGAATGGCATCTTTTGATACATTTGTCACACAGATCATTCATAATAAACTTAAACAACATAAAACTATTTTGAAAAGTCACAAAAGTTAAATTTGGAAACAGCAAAAAAACAAAAAAACAGGGAGAAGGTATTTTACCAGGTGGCACTGAAACTGAACTCTATTTATTGTGTTATTTAGTAACCAGTGACAGGGTTCACTATAAATATTTTTTAATTGCCTTTCATATAATATGTGTAATTATCGGGAGCAGTGCCTTCCATAATTATGACAGTTATACTGTCGAAATGACAAAAGCAGCATCTGCTAAAAGAAGTGTACATGCATCAACAACTAGCACTGAGCGCACTCGAGAGTTCTCAATCATGAATCAAAGCTGCTCATCAAAACTCGGGCTCACATGTGCACTTCTCATCCTAGCACCATTATCGGAAGCAGCGTCTTCCATAATGTGGAAACGAAAAAGGTAGTTTTTGCCTACCAGCGTGTGTCTGTATCGGAGGCAGTGCCCTCCATATTTCACTGTAGGGGTGGATGTTCATGTTATCGGGGGCAGTGTTTCCCATAATTTTTTGTATATATTAAATAAATGACATCAACAGCGCAATTCATCCTCTTGCTCTACTTCACATCTTTTCTTTTATGTCCATGTGCAGTATGTGTACTCTGTTCGCATATCCAATGTGTTTAGGCCCACAGTTTTTCTAAACTGTTTTAAGAATCTGATTTGGATTTTGGTGAGGGATCTGAATGGACAAGTTGCACTCTGGGTTCCTTATGGGGGCAATTTGAAATCAAACACTGACAGTATGTTGATTTTTTTTTCCTTGATATGTAAGCGGGAGTGATGTGATTCACCCCGTCCGCCCTCTGGAGGAAGTGTAAATCGTTTTGGGTGCGTTTGTGTTTGTTAAAGAAAGTCACTTATCCCGTTTGCTTCACGAATGCATTGCATCTTCTTCTACCAGTGGTTTTCCGGGAGTGTTGGATGTTGGTTTTATTCATTTTTAAATGTATGTGAATGTGTCTTTGGTTCCCCATTGAAAGACATTAATTTCTGCCAAAGTCAAAATTACAGATGCAAATTGTCATCACGCGTTTTTACAATTGGGAATGGCGTTGGTGTCATCAAGAGAAGAACTGAAATGATAGTGATATACCTACACACAATTTACGTAGAAATTGTGCCATTGTTTTTAGCTCACTAACCTTAAAATAATTTGGTGTTCAGTGCTTAAGTATTCATCACTTGGCCAGTAGCTAATGTGCTGATTAAATGGATGAAGTGATCATTCGAAAAACTAAAGAATGTGTTTTGAAGATATTTTTTTCCACAATAGGCAATGTTCCAAATGTATGCAAGTTTGTGTGGCAATTTTTCATTTCTGCTCTGCAATAAACAATCACATCGCTCTATGTTTTTGTAGTTTTTTCATTCACATTGAATAAGGGGTTGGGGGAATACACGTTTTCATTTGAACAACGAGCCTCTTGTGAGCTAGTCAATTCTTCATTTACAGTAGCCAACTTCCGACTTTATGAAAAGGGAGTTCCTCCGCATAAAGCCGCTGTAATTCTTAAACGTTAATTGCAAATGATTGTGAAACTTCTTAATTCACTTCCAGTTTCCATTTCAAACATGGTGCAGCATAAAAGGAAAATCCTACAAAAACCCTACAAAAAAAGACCAATACATTTGAAGTGCACATATATGCTCCCCTCCAAAAGTATTGGAGCGTTTTTGTTGTATACTGAAGATGTATGTCACAGGTTCAGAATTCCAGAATTTTATTCAGGGGTATTTACATCTAGATGTGTTAAATAAAATCACTGATGGTGTAATGGTACACTTACCTGACTTGTGTGTGGGCAACTGGATGGCGACCAGTTCACGGTGTAGTGTGCCTTTCGCCCGTACTCAGCCGGGATAGGCTCCAGCATGACCCGGTGTCGTGCCAAAGTACTTACCCCTGCCAAAATCTGTATCCCCTGTCGCGGGAGCGCGCACGCATAGACTGAAGGCGGCGCGATGTTACTACGTTTGTTTTCATTGAAAGGCACGAAGAATGTATGATTTTGTGTGTTTGATTTGCTGTAATTTAAACCAGGGTTTCCATAAAAGTGGTAGTCTTCGTCGGTGTGGGTTTCAGCACACCATTCGCTACAATTTAACACGTAAAGTAAGCGTTTGACTCCTCCGAAATCGGGGGGAAATTCCCTGCATTTGCATTAGTTAGACCAAAGAAATTTTGCAATCAATGAAGCTACCATAAGGGAATTTCAGTGATCAAAACACGATGGAAAGGGGAGAGGATGAGTGATTCCAGCGAGATCAAATTAAGTGGCAAAATACAGATAGGTGGTATCCTGTTAGAGAACACGTAATTGTATTCCAATTGACTGATTTGTTTATTTTTTTTATAACCACTGATAGCCGCGACAAGAGTAGCAAAAGAATAAAAAAATAAATAAAGTCACTCACGTGCTGCGTCGGACTCGAGGTGCATTCACAGACCACTTAGGCAGTAGGATAGTTACCAGGGGGGACTGATTCTGGCAGCACCTCCCAGAATAGGTACCCCCCTCTAATCACAAAAATATTCACCCCAACCATCAAGTGACTTATTCTGTGTACTTATTGGATCATTTTGAGTATGTGTGGCAAGTTTGAGCAGGATCGCTCTTTTCTAAGCAAAGTTACCAGGGGGGACCTATCCTGGCAGCCCCTGCCACAATAAGTACCCCACCTCTAATCACAAAAATATTCACCCCAACCATCAAGTGACTTATTCTGTGTACTTATTGGATCATTTTGAGTATGTGTGGCAAGTTTATGCAGGATCGCTCTTTTCTAAGCAAAGTTACCAGGGGGGACCTATCCTGGCAGGTACAAGATAAGCAGGTGCTGATGACACATCCATTAAACAACTCAGGACAGAGGACCTTTTGCTCAAAGCATTATTAAAGAAACTTTAAGTGAATAACATTTGATATTTGGTGGTCGCCTTTCACTTTTTCCCCTGATGAAGTCCTTTGATGTGTTGGCAGTGTGTTTTCATTCCCTTGTTACGTGATGAAGCGTCTCACTATTAGTTTGGATGCATGTTTCTGTAAATTGCCAGACTAAATGTTTTTGTCGATTTAAGAATTCCTTCTGCTGCTACCATCGTGAGTTATTCAATTATTGTGGCACGGGAATCTAGATACAAGAGTTCATATTAGAAGTTGGAAAATGGTTGAATCCCATTATGTAGATAAACGTGTGAATCTCAAAGATATTCTCCAATGTCATGCTTAAATAACAATTTTCATCGTGAGGCTTCTTTATTTTTAATCTAGATGTCGGCCTCAATGTCAGTAATTGATACTTATTTTTTAGCAGTGAAATATTCAAGTCAATGAAAGAAATATCGTATTTGGCCAGATGATGGAGACAAAGTAAACGATATTATATGAAATGAATTAAGCGCGACTCTTGCAGGGATTAGCGGTATAAAAAATGGTAAATAAAATGTCCTTAATCAGTTACAGACGACAAATAATCATTCACACTCACATCACATATATGTGCCATATGCATGTTTTTGAACGAGAAAGGGAAGCCTACGCAATTATTATTATTATTATTATTATTATTATTATTATTATTATTATTATTCACCCAAATTACAGTATCACAACCTTTAGGCCAACCTAATATTTTTAGACTCTTGGATAGCCACTTTTATATCAAGTAAAACTCAAATTTCACTCCTTGTTTCCAATCACGTCAAGACATGTTGTGAATACCTGATATATAAAAATAAATACAAATGAATACAGAGAAAAACTAAAAATGATTAATGCATTCACTATAATTCAGCTGCATTCAGTAAATAAAAAAATAATAAATCTGTTTTGTCCCTTTAAGAGTGGGACGAAAACGCGAATACAAATCAAAGATGATTTATAATTCAGAAGTCCCACTTTGTCCTGTTCTAAATTGAATAAGAGAATAAAAATAACATAACTCCAAAGGGAAAATACAACTGGGTGCGCTTTGCAGTCCCTATGGCATATTTGGAACGATACGTATTCGTATCTATTTTATTTATTTTATTTTAAATTGAGCGCCCTATGAAGGTTCATGAATCTTTCACGTTATGTTACGTCTCAACTTTGAACGACGATCTTCGAACGGTACAAAGACGCCAGTAAACGGACGTTAGCGGCTTCAAACGCTGTCTTTTGGGACACCACCACTACCGAACAATTCATTATATTGAGTCGCGAATATATTTGGGCATTGTCTAAACGCAAAAAGCGTCCAATGCGTCAGTCGTCGTCAGTTTGGAGCAGGCGTGCTGGGCTGTCAGGCACACCGGAACAGGGACTGAGAACAAGTGACACGAGCGTGATTGACAGGTACGTGCACGCGACCAAAATACCAACGGGCATTCAACGAGTTTACAACTTGTACCTGCATTTGATCAGTCCTGCAATGCAGGGCATCTTCGGAAAAGTAATTTTCTTTGGAAGAAACCCACGTGTGTGTAGTTAAGCAACCTTTTAAACGGGAATAGTCAACAGGTAGTTCAGTGAGTGGTGCCGTCAGGACCTGAACGGCAGAACTCTGTCACACATTAGCGATCACGCATACTTCTTTATTATGTTAGCAACTTTTAAAAAACGAAATATGGAAGAATCTATTTGCATTTCAGAGTTGCACGAGAGTGTTCAACATGAGCGAATCTACTTTAACATGGGGGCGGTTGTGCATGCTGGAACAGATACATTTTAGGTGAGGTACACGCATGTAGATTTCCATCCAAATTAGAGGTGCAACCAGTAATGGTTTACGTAATTAACCTGAGGGTTATAACGTTCTTTGATAATCGGGATTTTTTTCAATGATTAAAAAAATCACAGAATCTTCTGAATTCACCCCATCAACGGGATTGGCACAGTTACCATGAACAATTAACTTAGTTACTTTGCTGATTACTTGGTTTTAAACGTATTAGGATTACACGTTATTTGATTGGTTACTCTCAGCTCATGCCAACAATTCCTCTAAATAGTGCCAATATTTTTATTGGAATTGCATTTCTAACAGTAATGTTTAAGGATGGCGGCAAGGTGGCCCGACTGGTTAGCGCGATGGCCTCAGAGTGAGAAACAGCATTGGTCGTTTGTTCAATCCTGGCTCCTGTGTGGAGTTTGCATGTTCTCCCCGTGCCTGCGTGGGTTTCCTCCGGGTACTCCGGTTTCCTCCCACATTCCTAAAACATGCATGGCAGGTTGATTGGACACTCTAAATTGCCCCTAGGTATGAGTGTGAGCACGAATAGTTGTTCGTCATTGTGTGCCCTCAGAGTGGCTGGCAACCAGTTCAGGGTGAACCCTGCCGACTACCCGAAGACAGCTGGGATAGGCTCCAGCCCCCCCTCCCTACCCCCCCTTAACTAATTATTATTTAGTTAAGAAATGTAATCAATTGACAATATATATATATATATATATATATATATATATATATATTATACTATACTATACTGCATGCTTTAGATGGTTCCCTCCTACAACACATCTAATCAGTGACTACATTTGAGTATTAGCAAGGCTGAGTTGGAAGAAAGAGTAAGTGGTTTGGATGGACTTTTTTTTAATTCAGTTTCCAGTGTGTACAACCATTTTGTACATGGAAATACAACAGACAGTTTGGACTGGGATGTTTTCTTTTTGCTACTTGCTGTAATGTATCTCACTTTCTCCATTTACTCTGACATCCTAATATGACACACGCATACACTCAGTATTAAATACAATGCCGGAGGGCAATTCAACAAAAGTCTCTACTTCCGGCCCTCTATGGTTCTTCTCAGCTCAGCCTAATTATTGTAAATCGCATACACACAAACACACGCACGCACATACACGGTCAGTTGTCATTGCTTCTTTGTCACAGGTTGACACACATCGAGCGTATTTCAAAGTTGTGATAATGGTTCCCGTTGTCAATAAAAGTAATAATTATGTTTTTTGCATCATTGGCTTGCTTTCTGTTAGCTATTTTTGGGTAATGGTCATTTTTATTGGTATTGTGAAACCATAAAGTTTGCTTGTGTCAGACTGTAAAAATCCAATTGCCCCACTGATTTATGACAGGGCAAATCCAGTTTATCCCCGTAGCACAGTCAGAAGGTGCATCAGTTCAATAGACAGCAGATTGTTGTCATTCCTCAGTTTAGATTGCTTCAATGAGCATAAACGTTCACTAATTGTTTGTTAGGAGCTCTGCCAATTGTGTGGAGGTGATTTTTTTTTTCTTCTTCTGAATCTGTGAAAGGTTCCCATTTCCGATTTCTTTTGTTAAAGTCGATCTATTTATGTCGTCATTCACATTCAAATGTAGCTTCCATTATGAATGAAATGTGCATGTGAACTTTAGTGCATGCGCACAAAACATGACATGGATGCGCATGAAACACGATGGCATGTGGTACAGTGTTTACGGAAGTAAATGTGGTCCCTCGTGTAGGGACTCATCTCAATTCTGCGTTTGCCCCTTCCTGAGTCCTCACTCCCGTCTTTACACTCCATTTCCTCGCATCGGAAATTCCTCTGAGGACATGAGGCGATTGAGAAAGGAGCAAGGCAGGAGGAGGTAGAAATATTTGGTGGAAATAAAGGAATGTTTCTCAATGACCTAATTTTTTTTTTTACCTCACAATGAAATTAGGATCTGAACATATACAAATGTATGGAGACAATTAATATGATACTGGATAAAGATTATTTTTAGAGAAAATACATATTAAATATTTTTTGAAGAGCAAAGAGGTAAAAGGCACAATCAACTCTTTATTTCAAGGTCTATTAATAATAAATCACTATGGTGTTGAAGCATACACATTTTTCTTATTCTTTGTTTTATAGTATTTGTGCATAGATTAAATTCTACGAGAAATATTTGAGAAGTCTGAAGGGAATTGGAAATCTTCATTTTGTGTAAATACATTTTGCCCATTAGTAAGCTTGATCACAAAGGACTTTAAGACTTAACGTTGCATACAAACCTTGTAAATCGTTTATTTTTCATACGCATATGTTTCAAAATCCCTCCAAAAATTAAATGATACTGGGCAAATGCCAAATTAACGTGCAACTGTTCCTGATCCAGTCCCAAAGAAGATACATTACTTACATAATCTCCTTATTTCATGGAGACGTGCTAAAGATGTCACGTCAGTAACACTCGTGTAAAAAAACAAACAAAAAACTCTCTGCGTGGCTGAATTATTACGATCACCATATATGTCCACTTTATGCATTGTTTCAAGGACTAGATTCAAATCAAATAGAAAATATATATAAATGTAAAACACTGTTACTCTTGACAATTAAAAATATCAGATACATGTCACAGGCCAATACGAATTTGGAAATTGACCTGCACTGAGGTAATTTCAGTGAGGTAATTTCATTGCTTAGGCTGGCGTGTTTTTTTCTTCCAGGTCTTTTCATTTACAAGACATTCCATTAGTTACTGATATAGGACGGGCAAGACTGACCATCATGGGACACAAATGTAGTTAAATACAATGACTGGCGCAAAGTCACTCATTTTCCTCAATTTCCTCACTGAGGGTTGATTTAATCATGGACAGACAGGATCCGCATTCATTTGGTTGTCACATGATGGCTATAGCAAATGCACCCGTGTCTTGTTTCAAATTATTCAGTGTATGACAAAGACCGCTAGATGAGTGACTGATTGAGTACCCTCCAATCTAATCGACACTCATCTTTATATAGAAAGAATGAGATTTGTATTTGAAGATGTTCCGTATACAGTATAAGGGAATTGCTCAGTCATCAATGGATATTCTTAAATGCAGTTTCTTTACAATAAAATGTTCTATGCAGTCCCATTAAGTCGATACTCCTGCATTCTGGTTACTGAAGCGGTTATGGAATATGAGTTGAGGTGTAAAATCCACCTGTTTGTGTCCATTTCAGGAGGCGGCCATTTTGCCACGTGCAGTTGACTGAAAATGACATCACACTTGCTCAGGGCTCAGGTAAAATCAAGGATCACAGGTTTGTGAAGCTGAGCCAAGATTGGTTATTACTTGAGTACTGAGAAACTGTGATGTCATTTTCAGCCGACAGAACGTGAGAAAATGGCGGACCCCTGAGTGCTAGATAAACGGGTGGATTTTTTAACTCATATTTCTCAAATGCAATATCAATCAGAATGTCATGTTTTGACTTGTAAAGGTGCATAGAACATATAATTGCAATTTTTTTTTTGGGAGGGGGGGGCTGACTTCCCCTTAAAATGTGTAATATATGCAGAACTGTTTGGTAATGGAGGAACTGAAACAACTGTTTAAGACCGCAGAAGTATTGCGCTTCCTTCCTAAAGGGGTGAAACATTCTGTTGAAGTATACAGTCTACTGAGTAGCGAAGAGTTGAAAACATTCCTGCTGTAAAACTTTATAAATCACCTGTGCCACAATCATACTTGACATGCGACTGATGTTACTCGGAAACACTAGACTGAAAATGCTCTATTTTGTAAGAAAAATGCATGATCTTGAACATGAATTTTAAAGAGTCTCTCTGATCTTGTTGATGCCATATTATTTTTCAAACTCAGTTTATAGGGCATTGAAAAAAGATAATCCTCATGTCATTATTAGAGTCTCATCCGTTAGGAAAGGCAAGGCAGTTTTATTTATATCGGACATTTCATACACGAGGTAACTCAATGTACTTCACACAAGCAGACACACAACACCTACAAGCAATTAACACATTCACAGAAAAAACCCATTAAAAATAAAGTAAAAACATAAAAGTGGTTACTAAAATATCTAAAAGGAAAAAAATATTTAAAATTGTTTGGAGGATCTAAATCTAAATTGTTAACCCGGATTTAAAAGTATTTACACTCGTGGTTGACTTCACTTCTGTTGGCATCTTATTCCATTTGTGTGCAGCATAACGGCTAAATGCAGCTTCACCATGTTTACTTTAAACTCTGGGCTCCACTAACTGACCTGAGTCTGCAGACTTCAGAGCCTTACTGGGTTTTGTATTCAATCAACATTTCGTGAATGTATTCAGGACCCAAACCATTCAGTGATTTATAGACCATTAGCAGAATTTTCAAATCTATTCTCCGGCTAATTGGGAGTCAATGTAAAACCTTTAAAACTGGAGGAATATGTTCAGATCTTTTAGTTCTGGTTCTAGTACATACTTAGGCTAACTTTAAATGATAGCATGCTTTCTTCCTTGGTGCGTGTAACAGTAATAGAGGCTTCAGGACTCCCTGCAGTTGAGGCTTTCACAAAGCGGATAATATTCACCTCTCCCACAGTGTATCATCTTTAGCTTCGAGCACCAGTCTTCTCTGCGTCTATAACAGTGCCAGCTTTTCTTTGCTTTTGAGAGTATTTGTAGTTCTTCTGTTCTTCATCTATTGCACGTCATTTCTATTTCTCGCTGACAATGGAGGGACTCGACAGTGACCGCAATGAATAGAACAAAACCGGAGAGGTAGGCACGTCATTCTTGGGTTGCCGCTATGTAGGTAGCGGTCTTGCGTCATTGGTGACTCAAGAATGAACTTTGAATTCCACTCAGAGCTCTAAATGTTGTCACTTAAAGTGTTTTATTGTAGTAACAGAACTCAGAACAGTAACACTTCTTGTACATTTGTGGTTTATGCGCCTGTTTTTGTTTGCATCCGTTTCCTGTTTTTGGTCTTTTAGTTGTGGAACTCTGTATTTGTGTGTGTTATGTGTCAGAGTTGGGACTATACGATATATTAAGTCATAAACGACCTACTTCCTGCCCAGCCCACTGACGTAATAGCATAAAAGAGCTGTCTTTTACGACATGATTGCAGCTGACTGTTTTTGACTCACGCTTGTTGTGTTACTAAAAGGTTGATGTGGCCATTTTCACTTTGTGAATACTAGATTGAGAATCGCTATTTATTCACGAAGTACAGCATGTGGAGAGTGTCGACTTAGGCCCCGTGTCAATGAATACACAATTAGGTGTGTGTTTTCCTGCAAACAAAGACTTCATTTGTCGAGCCAACATGGTGAAGAAGAAAAGCTTGGTATTTCAACTGCTCGTGGGATTCTTTAGTCATCTACTTTATTTGACGGTGGTTGAATGTGTCCTAGTTTGTATGTCTGAATCGGATAAATTCATTCATTCACCACCCCTCTGGTATTTCTAACCCAGCCCACAAAGCTGACTTGGAACAATGTCAACTCAATTCATAGCCAGCACTGGAAATTGTTCCCACTAACGTGTTATCGGCAATGATGTGGTCATGCTGAGCAAATAACTGCTGTTGTCAACACTCTGATGTCACCGTGTGCATACAGTATGAGTGGGTGGATCTTGGTGGACGCTTCGCTTTCTGTATGCACAGTTGCACACCCACCAGGAAATGTTCAAAAAATGTTCAACAAAAACATATGACTCCGTGTTCAGACTGGGCTTTTACTGTATGTGCTTATAATTGCTTGAAGGTTACGATGTAATCGTAGTTTGACGTGTGTAAATTCACCTATTTGAGGAGTTTTTGGGGGACTTATCCTCCGTTATAAGACTCGCTGATTGTTTGTGTGCTCACGAAAACATTACTTTGGCACCGTGTCGTGGAACCTCTTTTTTTTTTTTGTCATTGTGTTAAATTTATTGATGGTGTCTGGTTTTGTTCTCTGTCCTTGAATGCATCTCATACAACAGCTGTTTATTTTCCTTGTACTACCTGCACTGGGCTCCGTTTCTTTGGGGACACTCCGAATAACCTAACGCCACATTTAAAAAATGTTCTGAGGGAAGCAGCGCACGTAGCGTTTTTCCAACGCCCTCATGATGAGCCAATGGGAATTTTTGGGGGCGTGTTTGGAAACAGGCAGTTTTTGGTCCCTATGCCCTACACCAGGGGTGTCAAACTCATTTTTGTGGACGGGCCACATCATAGTTGTGGTTTCCCTCAGAGGGCCGGTATGACTGTGAACCCATATAACTTGATTGGAAAGCCAGTTTTGAAATCGGAAGCTAGTAAGTAATTGTTCAACAATTTTTCAATTTATTTTAAAAGGGGAGGATTGGTAACAAATAAATGGCAATATCTCATATCTCAGTGTTGTTCAAAGTGAAGAAAATATGCTAGAAACAGGAAGTTGATGCAGATGATTTGCCCTTTTGCCGGCCACATAAAATGAGGTAGCGGGCCAGATCTGGCCCCCGGGCCTTGAGTTTGACACCTGTGCCCTACACATAGCAGGGGTTCACTGTGTTGGTTTCATAACTTTTGTAATTGGAACATACTTCATTCGTAAGATGCTTTACAATCCCCTAAGAAAATGATTGATCGAGTTAATTTCTTTGGCGTATATTAGAGACTTGTCTGATTTTGTATGACCCATCAGTGTTATTTTTATTTTCAGGAAATGCATACCTGGATCAGTTTTAACCAATGAGTGAAGATGAACTCACCATATCATGGTCTTGTAGCTGGACAAATGGACTGGGGGCCTTGTCTAAGGTTGTCTGACCTTGTGTCCTCAACCTGAGAACAACATCTGTCGAAGACAACTGCATTTCTTGGGCCATCAACGTCGCAGGTAAGAATGCTTTGTTCTTCACAATCTCTGGATCTGTATAATTTGTGTGGTTGGATCGGATGTGTGCAATGTGTACAAAAAGGGCCCTTTTGATTGATACCACTTTGTTGGATGGTCATGTTCACTCGGCACAATAATTGTGAAATGAAGTGCGAGTCATGGTGGCTGTGACCCACACACAGTATGCTGGCCAGACAGACACTCTTGGAAAAAAAAAAAAGACTTTACAGACTTAGTGTGATTTGTGCGATTGTAAGATCATGCCTCTGTGTGTATCAACTGATTTTTGTCAAATGACATACAAATAGCGGAACACGGCTGCTGTGCTTCATGTCTACTAATCAGGGGCAGTGTATCAGTGTCTCTGTTTCAAAATGTCTCCAAGCATTGCGCAAGCATGAGTGGCGGCTCTTGTCACAGATGCTTATCGTTGTCCTAAACGTACCTGTTTTTAGCCCAGCACTTTTTCTTCTGCCGTTTTAACATTATTTTAATCAAATTAATTCATTAATTTTCCTACTAACATTTCAGCACAAATAATTGTCTTGTCGGCAACATCAATATTTTAATGGTTAACTTAGTTTTACGCTTTTATAGCCCTTAATTACAGTTAATTAAAAAAAAAAAAGTTGGACAATCTGTGGGCTGAGTAGCATCCCACAACAGATTTTTTTTTACCTTTTAAAGGTATAATGGAATTATTTTCCAATGCCAATAAACACAATTCTGAAAAATAACTTTTAAGGCGAACTTTTGCGCTGTTTAAAGCAGTAATGAATGACAGGAACTAAAGCAGTAAACTAATGGCGAAAAGATGAACACGGAAGGATGTGGACATCATAGCATGGACTGAAACCTCCTAAAATAGCAGTACCATTGAGTGAGCTTTTTGTGGCGAGTGTCTCTGAATGCTTGGAGGGCCTTGGGGGCTCAGACTGACAGAGTAGACAGAGGAGGAAAGGGAGCCTCCCTGAGTCCAAGTGTGTGTGTGTCTGTGTTGGGGTGGGTGTGGGTGCGTGCGTGTGTTTGTGTGTGGAGGCATGTAAGAAGCAGGACAGTGTTATTTTAACCCTGATCCGGCTGTCACACCATACCACCTAGTCCTACTCTCATCATCTCTTCCTGTACTAAATATGTGCACCATTTTTTTTAACCTATACAGTTTTCCATTGTCATTCAGTTTTTTTTATTTTTTTATAAATATATTCAAAACCTCTGTAGTATCTTCATTGACAAGTGCATTCTTAAGGGCACAGTTGTGTTGTTGTCTTTCTTATCTTCGACTATGTTCAGTCACTTACTTCTGGGTAGCAGGGCCCGGAAGTGCAGATTACATATTGACCATGCGCGCATACACACGCGCACAAACAAACAGTAGAGCGATGATGCAATTCTGTAGTGGCCATGAATGAGACCATGTTTGTGTGTGTGCGCGCAAGAACACACAGAGAAAGTGTTTGTACGAAGCAGCAATATTTAATATTAGCAATATTATTATTATTATTATTATTATTATATTAGTTGTTAGTGCTGCAATTGGCTGGCAACCAGTTCAGGGTGTCCCCCGCCTACTGCCCGAAGATAGCTGGGATAGGCTCCAGCACCCCGGCGACCCTAGTGAGGAGAAGCGGTACAGATAATGGATGGATGGATAGTTTCTAGTGATTGATAGATAATAATTAAACCTATTAGTGATATTAGATTAAATCAGATTGCTGTCACGTGATCACAACAACCATTATCTAAATGACTGCTTCACTCATGATGTGCCACTTTCTTAACGTTGCTTAACGCCGCCCTCTTGTGGCCGGAGAAGATAATGTCGTTCCTGTATTTATTATACAGTCCTTGATTTACAGTGAACCCACGCATAGTCGCTCTTCAGCACTCGGAAATTCACAGGTTCACAGCGGCTTGGTAATTCATGGTAGTTAATATATAATATATGATTATAATAATTATGATTAATAATAATAATACTAAATAATTAATAATATGTTATTTTTTTTTTTTAATATTATTACGTTTGCAAATCTAATATTTGAAAACAAAAGCTAAGGTTGTAGATGAAAATTATGTCTATAAATAAATTACACAGTGAGTCATAAAATATGACTAGGTCACATAATAGGTTAAGGCAATGAAACGCATTCTGCTCTTGTGATTTGAAGGCTGAATGCATTAATAGTGATATTATTACCACAGAGAGACTTTAAACCCTCTGCATGACATGGATGACCAGGCACTCGGATGGCAGTGAAACACTGAGAGCTTTACCTCCTGATGACTTGCAAAGCTCATCACCTGCGACCTTGGCATCAACACACATAGCTGAGGCTTTGGGGCCCTCCTGTCATACTTGTGCTTCCCTCATCCTGCCCTCCGCTGCCTTCCGCTGGTCAGCGTGCTTTAGCTCGCCTGTTAAATCCCACCTGTTTAGCTTGAAGGGACTCGGGAAAGCCAACACCTCCCACACTCATGCGTGCCTTCAACATTTCTTAGAAAGACAGTATGAGATCTGAGAATTATGTAGCATGTATCATACACACTCACACTGAGCCAAAGTGGAAATCCTTCTGGGAAAGGGACGATAAAGATTGATTCGTTAAGGATAATATTTCTCCCAGCAACTCATATTGTGTTCTGCCTTGTGAATGGAAGTCATTAGAATGCTGAACTTGTCAAAGCCAGTTTGATTTAAACTGAGCGCGCCGAGTGGGGTGCAGGCTATCGTTCAACAATGCATTTTCCATTAGCTTGACACTTGTGATTGCACGACTTTGAAATCGGTGCACGGTCTTTTTCACATTGTAACCGCTGCAATGCAACTAGCAGTATGGCTCGTTTCCAAATATTAGAACTTTATATTTTAATTTCTTCGCCCAAGAGCATGGTTCCAGGCAATTAAGACATGCTTGTCACAGGACTTAAATTCAAACTTTTTTGCAGTTTTTTTTGTTGATCATATTTCCACCCATGCAAGCACCTCGCTCATATAGACTTCAGGGATTTCAACCTACTCCTGTTCAACAGTATATCACTACCCCATAAGGCTGTGGTCTTCCCCCAGCAATCGTAAAGAGACGGCAGGACTGTGGAGTCGTGGCCCTTCACGTCGCTAAGGACTCTCACTGGTCTGTTTGGTCTGAGCGTTCTATACCTTTACACCCACAGCCTGTCTGATCCACCTCTCCCAATGATCCATCATATGGAAAGAGAAGGCGTTTTAACAGGCTCAGCTTTACTTTCCCTCGACTCAAGTTGCCTGACAAATAAAGCTGTTGGGGCCCTGGCGTTTTTTTGTTAAAGAATTTTTCCAGGGTTTGTAAAGACATTTTTTCAAGTCTGGGGATCAGTAGTGATTGTCAGTTAAACTTTGACTTCAACATTTGCTTTTCTTGCTGATCAGATTTGTGGCTGATTGTCATATTTCTCAGCATATTTTTGGTTTGTGTACCTCCTGACCTTTTGTCAAATCATGAGTATCCCGTGACTCATACATTCTCCAAAAGTAGAACGTCGTGTTGTGTTGATTCTTTGAAAAGTACTACATGCCATAACCGAATACAATACTAATATGTCATGGTATTGACACTGCAGTGTGCGTGCTAGCAGCGTCCACCGCATGCACTCAGCATGCAGCAGCGCGGACGAGTTGGCAGACAGCCTCCGGCAGTCATGAAAGCCCTCACTGGGACCCTGTTTGCAGTTCTACTTTTTACTGCCGGCCGCCAAGTATGGCCAGTGTGGTGGCAGCAATAGGACCAAACCATCCAGTCTTGTTCATGTTCATAAAAATATATTTTTCTGCCTTTTTAAAAGTATTTTGTCATTTTTTTTTTTTTATGTTTTATCACCACAGTATCAAAAATGTTATTTGATTTTTTTTTTTTTTCCTTGGGTATCGATATCGAGTTTGAAATTTTAATATTGTGACAACCCATGAAGAAAATAACACAACTGGTTATTAAATTAATTATATTTAATTAATTAAATTTTAAATTAATAAAATGTTCCATATTCATTACATTGCAATTAATAAAATGTAATTAATTAAATGTATTTACATTATTTTTTAATTAATACTTTAAATTATTGAATACAATTGCCATGACAATACATAACAAAGGAAAAAAATAGGACTCAAAACAAAGAAAAAAAATGCCTTTTGAATGTAACTCATAACATTTACATAAAAAACTGGAGCTTCTTTGAATAACTCACCTTTAAACAGACTTTTAACCTTTAAATAAATATTACAACAAAATAATCTTCAGACCCACTATAGCAGTTTTCTGTGATTTTGGCATGTTTATGTCACAACTTATTTATCTTGGAATTAAAATATTAAATGTTTTCAGTTCCACCCTGCAATATGCTGATGTGCCCCTGGTCGGGAAAAACTGAGAGTAAATTCAAACCATGAAGAAGTGCATTTTGTAGAAATATGATGAAATGGATGCAGTGGTGGTGTTGCGGATCAGAGATGTTGCTTTAGAAGCTGATGTAGGCTCAGCGAGGTTGTAAGCCTTTGACACCAATTCTGATTGGCTACTCCACAGCTGCAAGCTTGACCAATAAGAAGGACCCATGTAGATTTTCAGCAGCATGCCGTTAAAACCGGAAAACAAAGATGTAAAAATAAAGTCTAATAAAAAAAGCAATGAAAACTTGCATTTTGCAAATTCTACTGTTCATTTTATACATTTCGTGTGTGACACTAACACATCTTGAAGAGAGGCAGAGTCATGAGAGGAAATGAGAGGAAAAAAAGCTAATTCTGCCCAGTGTGTTGCAAATCACCAGCCGAGGATATCAACAAAACTGGAATGGACACGAGATTGGGAGAGGAGTCGGCCACAATTGGTGAAGGTGAGGCAAGTGATTTGGAAAGGAGAAATAATAAAAATGGTGAATGTGGTTTCAAATAAGTTCCATGTAAGCAGTAAGATGTTATTTCAACTACAATTTAGGAAAGACCAGGAGGCACAGTCATGTCCAAACACATGCACTTGCACACACACACACATACTGTTCTTTTATTCTATTTTCTTCTACATCCAGATGTCCATTCAGTTTGGAGCCAGATGGTCTGGATACCTTCCCAGTAGTGGGAGAGGTGCTTTTGACACACGCACACACAAAGCATCATGGCATTTTTTTTTTTTTTTTTAATCTCTCTCAGATGGAAGATTAACTCTCTTCATTAGGGCTCCCCCTCCTGTTACCCTTGCCCCTCCTACTACTCCCTCACACACAACTTCCCTTGCCGCCATTGGCTGCCTTTATCAGGACCACCATAAACTGGCTCAATGCTGACTTCGGGACACAGGACAGTGAGGGTGGATTTTGCTACGGCAATAGAGGAAGCGACCACCCGGATCAAGAGGGGGTGTGGAAAGCAGTTTAAAGGGGTTCAGATTCACACGAGGAAGGGAGGGTCCGGCAGTAACAACAACAACATGGGATTAGGCATCAACCGAGCAATCAGGAAGACGGTTTAAGTCAAAGCAGCATTAAATATCCCCTAAGACTATATTTGCGGCAGACATCCGCTTCTGAAAGACAGGAAGGATGAAATAATTAAAAAAAAAAAAATCAATGTTGATGGACTGGTAATATTAATGACCGGAGCACAGCGAGAGAAACGGAGAGCGCAGCATCGCTGGATATGAAAGAAGAGCATGCATCAGCACTAAAACTGTGCAAAGGATGAGTCAGAGAGACGGTGATGCAATTTTGGTAGTGGTCTGAAGGAAGAATGGAAATGGAGTCTTTCGGATCCCGAACTTTCAGTGCCCCACGTTGCTTGCTTATGTCAGCTCTCCTTGCCATCTGCAGCAGCTCTGCTGAGGACCAAAGTAAGTGATTTCCATGTCTGGGCTGAACAATGACCACCAGATGAATGTGATGTGATCAGCTTTGAACTATCCAGGACGGAGATCACCAACTCACATTGTGTTGGGAGCTAACTTTCCATTATTCTTCCGATATTCTCCAGCTTGGAGAACATCGAATATGTGGCTAATTTGTGTATTGGTAAAGGATTACTTTTCCAGAGCTCACCAGAATGCTCCATCAAATCAGTTATTGCAAAGACCAGCACCTGGGCAGTGAGCGCAGCCATTATCAGTGAACCGTGACCTCTTTGTCTAAGCTGACTCAACCAAAATGAGGACTACAATGTAGGTGGGAGTATTGCTCAGTGGAATATAAATGAACTCTAAGCTACGCACCAGCAGTGAATTTTGGTCTGTGGATGACGAGCAGAAGGAAGGAAAAAACGTCGAACGAAGCCGACTTGAACCTTTTGACTGACTACGTGACTTAAGCTGGACTTGGAAGCAAGTATACTTCTGATGTGGAAGTGCTGCAATGGGGGAGACGGCAGAATACCAGAGGCTGCAAGAGACTTCAGAACCTGACTGCCACTGCGTAACCAGTGATGATGACGAGGTAGATCTCTCCTTTTCATGTCATCGTTATTTGTCACACACACCAGCAAAGCAATATTCCATGGATTAACGATTGACGTTTCTCAGTGTTCTTACATATTCCAAAAACGTGTTAGGTTAATGGAAGACTCTAAATCGGCCCCAAGTACGAATGCGAGTGTGAATGCTTGAATGTTTGTTCGTCAAATGATTAAACAAAGACAGTATAAAGAATTTATTTAAAGTAACGATCACATCACCCTGTGTTTATAGCACACGTATCAGGTTATACAATCTCTTAACTACACGATAGTAAACCCAAGTAGTGACAATCTAAAATAATTGCACCGTAACTGCATTTTGATTTTTAAGTACATCTTTGGAGTCATTTTCTTTGAATCCTACCAAACTCCTTTGCTACTGTAGTTCTACCTCTACCGGCTGCTGATACGTGCTGCATTGCTCAAAGCGCATTTTGATTCCATGACTTCTCATCGACAACACTTGATCGTTGAAATATGAGAGAGCAGCAGAGGGCAAATGTGAAGGTAGGATTCAGATGGGATGTGAAAGCCAGACTTATTTTTTCTCTTTATTTTACTTCCTGTGTGATCTAACAGAGTCATGCATTCCCCTGAGGCCATTTTAATTTCCCATTTTGCGCGATTGAACTCATGTGATGCGAGTGTGTCTCGACTTTGCAAAATGAGTGTTTGTATGATTTTTTTTTTTTTTTTTTTTTTTTCCCTGATGTAATGCATGACTGATCCTTGTTTGAGTCTCTGTAATCTTATTTGCTCATTAGATAATTTGATGTCAGTTTATAACAAAGTTAACATTGTCAAGGCATGTTGGATTCTATTAAGTGTTTGAGCATTTAATTTGCCACGTGTAGTAATTTTTTGCTGGATTCCAAAAGTCCTACATTGAGCAACATGGCTACAACTGACTCAACTAACTTACTGTGTGCGTTGTGTGGTTTGGCTACTAGTTTTCCTGATTGGCCGCTGTTAGGCCACTGATTTTGCTGTGATTTAAAATTTGATTCGCCGCTGTAAGGTATTGTAACATCACAGATGCATTGCTTCCAATTGTCATGGATTGTCTGTGTTCAATTAAATTAAATTACGTTTTATAAAAGGCTTTCGTGAGCAGCTATCGTTTTTTATAATGCAACGTAATACAGTAGGTTCGTGGCTTTTGAGCTGAGAGCCGCTCAACTAAAATGAACACCTAGAGAGGAAACCGATGAAATGGTAAACTATATTAAATGATGATTCATATTTTCATCATTTTCAGTGAAAGTATTTCGATGATTCATTCGTTTGATGATAATAATCCTCATGAATGATTTTAAGGACTTTTATCAATCTCAGCAAATAAAAAGTTCTCCACTTTCTCAAATTCACACTATTGAGTTGGTAAGAGACATTAATATTAAAAGCCTTTGGTAAATAGTTGTAGGCCAACTTATGCCGTCAGATAATTGTAACTAATTTCAAAACAGGACAAAGTGGTCTAAATCAGTGGTCTCCAACCACTGGGCTGCGGACCAGTAAGGGGCCGCTGGACGCACAGATGAGTGAAAAAAGGCAGTGCACTACTTCCGATTTATTTATTATTCAAGGCTGATAAATATTTTATTTTGAAAAGTGACCCGCTTTTCTGCGGGACATCCATTTATGAATGACTCTTGACGCATGTCAAGATGCTAATTGTCTCCGTCGCATTAAGCTAATATAAAACACAAGTTAGCAAAATGAGTACAAAATCAGACCACTCTGCACAATATGTGGCGAGCGGTACTTAATAAAGCGTAATGGTAAGTTATGTATATCCATGCACTTGTTCTGTGGTACCTTATGTTGGTACATTTCAGGTGGACGCTGCTAATAAAAATGTGGCTTCACGTTTATTGTAGTATCTACAAAATATCCAAGTTTTTCTGTTGCTCTTTCATGCACCTGTTGTTGTAGCATTTTATTAGTCGGCCAACGCCACCTTCCCACCCCAGCCTCGTGGTTGCTGGTCCGCAAAAGTTATGGACCGGTCCGCGATGGAAAAAAGGTTGGGGACCACTGGGCTTAATTATGTAACTCACCTTTTGTCAAAATAAAATTAAATTACTGGTGGGTGTGGTAGTGGTGAATGTTGAGCCCCAAATGATTAGCTCCGTCCCTGCATTGAGCCAGTGACGTCACAAGCCGGCTGACGTAGCCCAAGTGTAATTAGCGTGATTAGAATTGATAAAGAAGGCAGCTGGTAGCAACGAGAACTAATGTGAATGGCATAAAGACATGTTCACACAGGAGTGGAAACTCTTTTCCTCGATCAGTTATGAGTGACCCACAAGGAGGGGGCGGAGGCAAAACAAGTATACAGTAGCAGCAATTCAATTTTGCATTGAGGCTGCAACATAACAAAATGTGGAAAAAGTGAAGCGCTGTGAATACTTTATGGACGTACTGTATGATTATCCTTATTTATTTCGAGAACTTTTTTTTTTTCTTTTGGATTTTTTTTTGCTAACCAAAGTTAAATAATCCAACCAAGGAAACTATAAATACGAGCCTCCAACTGTGTGCGGCAGACTGCGTGTGTGTGATATGGGAGTGCATGTGCATGCATGGCATTGATTGACACGCTTTAGTTACGCGTTTTGGCACAACTGTCTCAGACAGTGTCGCAGCGTGACGGGTTTTAAAATAATCATTTTAAATGACGGCATTTTTTTTTCTTTTAATGAAACATTGGAAACTACTTTGCTAAGATTTTGTCTCGAGACAAAAACAAAAAGAGGTAGGGAAACCCTTTAGGTCACTGTAGGTCTGCCTTAATTCTAATGTACATGCCTTAACAATTCCTTAAAAAAAAAACCCTCAGTATTTTTACATCAGAAAACATAATTTCCTGGTCATCCCTTTTCCAGTCGGAATGACATTAATTGATATTTATTTTCTATACCTATTCGATATGTTAACTAATAGGACAAATTAAGTAACTGGACACTCACAAAACAGCATATAACATGAAGGCAAATGTGAAGGCAAATTCCAATATTTGGTGATTCCGTAATTAAATGTTACATTTAAAATAGGTCAACACTAATAACACACTGGTTGATGCTTAATTGTGAAGCTTTATTTAAATTGTCAAAATAGGTGTCTATTCAGTAGAGCTCAAGTCAGAATAAAATAATAACATGTAGTCATGCAAGCTCTTCCACCGAGTGGCATTATATTTGGTGCCACCTAGTGCCATGAGTTTGCAGCAGCAGGTTGACATACTGACCATTCCGGTAATCCTATTGGTCCAATCTCCTTAGCGATGAGGCAGCTGGCACCATTGTGATGCATTCCATGCACTGATATTTAAGCTGGAACCCGCAGACATAAATCAGAGTCATGATCCACACATGCATACTTTTCACCACAGCACTACATGCACTACATCTTGCTTTGTCACCGGCAAATGTGTGGATTGCTGTGTTGCGTTGCCTTGGCAACTTTTGTCATACACAATACAGTAGCCTACAGTAGGTTTCTTTTTACAGATGGTTTAAGAGCAACATTTACGTCGAATGTCATCTATTTGTTTTTCTGACATGCATGTTTGCGCTGATGAGTGTTATGAACTTTCAGTGAACTTTTTTTTTCCAATGGTGGACCTTAACCTAGATTAAAAATAGCATGTTTTGCTATAAATGCAACATGTGACCTAAAAGAGTAAGGTTCTTTGGCGTAATAGGTCACACACACACACACACGCATATACACTCTCGCACACACAACAGCGACATTGATTGCGATCTATCCCAAGCATGTTCCTATTTGTCCTGGTTACTGAGGTTGCCTTACTGTCATACATTCCATGAACCAACTTAATGAAATTACTCACATGAGGAAGTGAGGGTATCTTACAGAAAGGAAGCTGTAGAAGGGAAGGCTCTTTGCTATTTTCTTGTTGTCCGGTCAAATCCTGCGTAATGAACAAATTTGAATTACCTAAAAGCTGTATAATGAGACCCAGATTTGGTTCTCAAAGTGAAGCAAGGAGCCACTTACCTTTTTGCTAAACACTTGGATCCCAATGGCTTGGCTGTTTGTGTTTGTCTAATTCATTTTCTGAATTTCATCAGATCTCTTTATGATGAGTTTTATGAGATGTTTTAGTGACAAAATATACAACCAAAATTAACACAAACATGCCGCATTAAGCCAATTTAGGCAACTTAGCTTTTACCTCAGATATACACCTTAAACTTAGGTGCCTAATCATGACAGTTTTAACCCCCCATTTAGTGAAACAAAAAAAAATAAGAGAAACCTAGATTTATGCTGAGAAAAGTAAGCTGTGAAATTGGAAAGCCATACGCGAGGGTATCTTCAGCAAAGTGAATTGAAACAAGCATTGCTGCTGTTAAAAAGCAGCTGGTAAGGGTTTGCTTTTAGTCAGCCAAGCAAGTGGGAGAGAGCGATAACATTTTTGGAGGATTAGTGGCAGGAAATAAAAGGCAGCGCCAAATAAAGAAGCAAATGCCATGGGTCAAGTTAGACCCTGGGGAGAGAGGGGAACTTGCGAGTGGGGTGAAAAAGTGGATGGAGGTGAGATGAGTTGGCAAAAATCGTACACCAATAGGAGTACTTTATGACAATATGACTATAGTCTTCCAAATAATAACTTGAGCAAGAGTATTTGCTGAAAGTAAATTTTTGAGTACTACTAAGTAACTGGTAATTAAATTCTGATTTGTTTTCTAATGTGCACATGAATGTAACACGCACATTCAGATATTGTCCAACATCCCTTTAACTAACTGTATATGTATATGTGTATATGTACACTTTGGCATGTTTAGGGTTAGGGTTAATTTCAATTAAGGGGAGTGTGTGCGTGTACATGTTGGTGTGTTTTTGGGGAGGGTGGTGGTGATTGCATCACAGGAAACAAGCTCTCCATCCTGCAATTGAATGTGACCCTTTGGCACTGGATCAAATGCTTCTCTGGGGCTGAATACCATGACTCCTCTGTCTTCTGCGCCGTGTGCTGCTCTATATTACACTGGCTGGCTGACTGCAGAGGAGGAGGGTGGGAGCAAGGACTGGGTAACAAGTACTGAGAAAAGTTGTGGCTCAAGGCGTTAAACAAGAAGACACCATTGTGCAAAGTCAAAAGAAGGATAGAATAGTAATGATACTCAATTACAATTTATATGGGAAAATACAGTAAAAGTTGGATCCACAGTGATTTAGAAACTGACTTTGTGTGTCAACATTGATGTCGCAGATGGGCAGCAACAGGCCCACTATCATCCAAAAGTACCATCAAGTGGAATCCAGTAGGTCCAAGAGCAACGAAATCTGCTCCATGTTCTATTTTAAGATTACGAGGAGGTCAATGGGAGATGTTTGTTTGTGATGTGTGTACCGAGCCACGTGAGAAGGGCCGAATAAGAGGAAACATTAGTTATTTTTTTTTTTTCCATTTCTTCAGACACACGGAGGTTCTTTTTTACCTCCTTTAAGAGAAGACATTTCATCACAAGCAAAGAGGGGGTGCTGTCCCTGAAACCATCCAGATACTCATCTTGTTGCACTTTATGAAAAAAAAATGATGACGAAACCAGAGACTGGCTGCATATCTCCAGTCTGTCTGGCTGACTCAAGGGTGATTGACCAAGGGAGAAGAAACGCCTATTTTTAGCCCCACGCTGGATGGAAGAATGAAAAAGCAAACAGACAGTAGCTACGCATGCAGTCAGACTGCGAGTGAGACGGCGAGTAAGAGGGATTCTGTGAGACTAAAGAAAGGGAGGGGAGAGGGAGGAGTGATTCATTTGTGAAGTTCTGCAAAGTTTGGATCCCTGGCTCACTCCTGTTTAGGGAGAACACATTGTAGGACTGGCTGTTTAGCGTCACTCACTCTTTTTGCAGACTGAAATGCCTCTCTGCCTATGTTGGTGAGTCAAAACTGAAGAACGGACTTTCAGAGGGATTGGCCTGCCATGGAATGTTGTAGATTTAAACACAGTTTTGTGAGACGCCGTTTGCACCCCTCCTGGCTTCAAAGCTCCAGATCTGGATCCAGGGAGTTGGTCTACCCATTGTTTGAGACGCTAGGAAGCTTAGAATGGGAGCAGAGTGGTTCTTCTAATGGTTTGGAGGACAAGCCGAAACCACAAAGCACATTTGTTGCCTCCTCCACTCTTAAGGACTGAGGAATTCAGGATGCGACGCTTTGACAAGCTGAGAAAGTCATTCCCCTTCCTGGCGCACTTTCATGTATATCGAGTAAGTTTGTTTGGCTTCTGTGTAGTCAGAAAGAATTATGTGTGTGGGTGCAGCTGGACCAAGGCTGTCCGCTGGGAGAGCTGTTATTGCAGCAGGATGTAAGAGCAGATACGGGTCATGACTTTTGCCATTGGTACTTGTGTGTTTGTGTGTGTCTGTGTGCGAATGTGATCTGCAAATCTGTCATCTGGAAGTCTACATTCTTAGGAAGTAATTAAACTGCGGTTTTCTCGCTGTGTATCTATAAATAAAGCTGCGGACAAACAGCTTCCGAGCACTTACTGATGGTGTACTGGTACATTTGCCTGTCTTTGGTTCAGGCTGCGTGAGTTTTGTTCTCTTTCAGTAATGGTGGGAGTGAATTGTTGTCCATCTCTACCTGTACATGTGACCTGCGACCTCTGGCGACCAGTCCAGGGTGTAGATCAACTTCTGGCGATCAGCTCCCTGCTACCTTGAATCAGATTCACAGCATAGATAACAGATTGATGGATGGATGCATCCATGTTTATGTTGTCTAAAACGGAGCTTGATTTATTTATGGTTTATGGTAGGTTGTGATCTGCATAATAATCAGTTTAATAATTGGTCATTAGGATTTGTTTGAGTTGATTATAGTTTGACCATATTTTTGAGGCAATCAAGACACACTGGCATGCGCTACTTGTCTGTAAAGAGCAGAGGCACTTTGATTTGCTATTCTACATGGCATCTACAGTGGGAAGCTGAGTCACCGTCCTTCCATGTAAACCTCTTATTTGACATTATTATTATGATCAAAATAGAACTATAAAATATGCGAATTCCTTGAACAAAATTGATTAATCAATCGTAAATCTTCCCTATTTATTGATCTAGACATATAGTGAAATTGTACTGGTAAAGATGCACATGAGACATCTTGGCAGCAACAACCTCAACTAAATGTTTTCTATTGTTGCTGATGAATACTGCACGACGGTTGTTGATTTTACGAATGTCCTTTGGGCTGTTGTGCTGTTGCATCTGTTGATTTTTCATTTGGCATGCAAATACAATTGGCACTCTCTTGCATGTATTTCATAAACTTCATAAAATCCATTTTCTCAATCACAAAATTGTCACTGTCTCTCCGTCGTACTTCACAGTTAGGATGAGGTTTTAATATGATGATGTTGTACCGGAACTTTTTCTCCTGGTTAGCACGATGGCCTCACAACCAGTTCAGGGTGTCCCCCGCCTACTGCCCGTAGATAGCTGGGATAGGCTCCAGCGCCCCCCCGCGAACCTCGTGAGGAGAAGCGGTCCAGATAATGGATGGATGGAAAATCCTCCTATCTCTGTAGTCCCTGTGAAAGTAGACTGATTTGCTTTGTATGTGTTCCTTTTTTTCAAATACATTTTTTGCAAACATATGCTTTTACGTTGCCAAATGTTTTTGTTTTGATTTTTGTTTGTTTTTGTTTTTTTTATTTTCTGACTCATTACAGTCCAAACCAGAAGCTGAATCATAATTGTCAGTGCATTTTCTCCTCTGTCAATTTGATATAACGTCCTTTTTTGGTAATAAAATGATAAAAACATGCCCCCCCGTCCAATTCATCGATTAATTGACAGATGAATCAGTTGTCAAAATAAACTTAAGTTGCAGCCCTAGTCTTCTCACCAATATGTTATGTCTACCACAACAGTTATTTTAGTCCAGAGTCTATGGTCTATAGCTCAGATTTGACACTGCTGTGCAAAGAGGCCAGACAGGAAACTGAGTTGCCTCATCTTCCCTGCGTGGTAAACTAACACGTATGTGTTGCCTGCGTAGGACGATCAGGCTTGCCTTGTGGAGGTGAAGGGCAATAACTCATACTGCAGCATCAGTACAGACCCTCAGTGTTGTTTGAGTCCAGAAAAAAAACAAATATACAAATTCATTCCAAAATGAATGTTTTCTAAATCATAATCAGGTCAAGATAATTTAAACAGTTTTACATTAATTTCTGCCAACTGTGCAGACACAATTTAGCATGAAACTTAGTCTGGCATTACAGCTATGAACCCAGCATACAAAAAAAAGACACTGCCATTTTTTTTCAACTATTATAATTGATGAGGATTGGTGATTCTTAAAAATTGGAATGGATTGGAAACATCTCTGGGAAGAATACATATCCAGTGTTCTGCTGTGATTTGTGCATATAACTTGTGGGCCTGTAGTATTCCCTCGGATACCCGTTCATTATTAGGGTTGTTTGTTTTTTAACCTCGCATGTATTTCTGCATAACACCATCGTAACTGTATATAAAATGTGTTTGGATATTTTTATTAGTGACACGGGAACTATTCCCTTTACGGCCTTTTCTATCAACAGATGTTTAAGCATATTGAACTGACAATCATTAAACTTGGAATAGGGAAATTCTGAGGAAACTTCACCCATTATGCATTCCTGCAAATGTTTATCAATCTTGCCGATGGCAGTGGAGCTCAACCGAGTCAACTTTGGGCCAGTGATGTTTTTTTTTTTTCTTTATTGCCGACCACAATGAGGCCACCATTACAAATGAACCACTACAAGTTCTGTTATTGTGGCAGACTTCTTATTCATCTTGTGTTTCTATTTAAGAAACAAACCAACAAACATATTATAAACATTTGCTACATGTTACAGTACAGTTTAATATTCAAAGTCCTTCCAGGGAAACCCTAGACTTTAAAGTCTTAATGTCAGACTGTCAACTATTTCAATCTGACACTCTGCCTGGAAAATTGTGTATGATGAACAGCTATCCTGGAAGGAAGTTGACCTTTCACCATGCCCATTAATAATGGTTAAATGACAGAGGGGAAGCCATGACCCCACTGAGACTGTCGCGTGACCTTCGTAACACCGCTTAGAAAGTTTCTCATTCTTATACTCTTAATTGCTACATTGTCGAATGACCCTTGAAGACTCCACTCTTATGTCCCACCAGTCATTTTCTTCAGATTATACCCTCATGTCTTGTTTTCAATCATTAGCGTTTCACTCCCCTGGAGTGTATAATGACTGTTACTGTAGCGGCGGATCGTTTTCTCACAAACAACTACATCATCATTCACTCAGTTGTCAAATTATTAGGGGCACCTGCCCCATTCTGCCGACTATATACTTTTGACCAGTGGAGCCGAAATTTTGGTGGTTGGAGACCTCTGCTATGAACACCAACCAGTTCAACAACTAGTTTTACGTTTATTGTGAGGTATTAGTTTGCAGTATTGTGGGTGCTCTGAGAGGGGCAATTAGAAGCAGCTCCGCATACGATGCAGTGCAGTATTCATCGTATCTTACAAACTTGGAGTTTGGAGAGTTGGACATAATCAACTGCTTACCTGTATAACATTGATGGGAAAATGAAGCTTCAAATTTGCCTCATGGAACAGTTGTGGTTTTTAACTCCTCTAGATGGTACTCTCTGTTCAACATTGGGCTGAAAGCACACCACCTTGCAAGTTCTTAAAACCCTTTTATTTAACACAACAGTGCCATCTAGAGGACTCAAAAAATACAACTCGTTCATGAAGCAAATTTGAAGTTTCATTTTCCCGACAGCAGTGTATCAAAAGTTGCAGATTATTTGGGTCTCTTAAAGTCGAGCAAACATGGAGCAGGTACACTTCATCAGCATGAAAGGAGCACTTTAGATTTCCCAGGACACATGTCGGGATTCACCTTCATGGCTAGACAATGCACAGCCATGACTAAAATGTTGTAGCTTGGCAGAATGTAGCATGTTGTCGGAACGTTCAATAATCATCTTGTATATTCTCATCATCATGTATTTGTTTACTGCAAGAGTGAACATATGGAGCCACTCTCCTCTTTGGCTGATATTTGTTCAACCTATATTCGGATGTCATTCTTCTTACAGACACTACTCAAACACACTTATGTGTTTGACTGTTGGTTGCATTGTTTGCACGTTTGATTGAAACAATGTCCTGCTAACAAAGTAGAAAAGCAAAAAACAAAACACCATATAATGAGCAGCTTCCTGTGTTCTGTTTGCAGAAACTGGGCAATAATATGCAGTGTGAGGAAGGCACTGAATGGCTGCTGGAGCTGCTGATAGAAGTACAATTGCAGCAGTACTTCCTGCGAATCAGAGATGACCTAAACGTCACACGGCTCTCCCATTTTGACTATGTCAAGAATGATGACCTGGAAAAGATTGGCATGGGTCGACCTGGTGAGAAACTAGCCATTCTCCTTTGTGCATTTCTACAGAAGTTTTGCATTTCTGGATGTATGTTACTTGAGAACTATTTAAAGGTTGTTCAAGTTATGTGCAGTGCTATTCTTACCACATTTTTATGTAACGTTTTTATTGTTCTGATCTAACTGTAGAGCAGTATTTAGTAATAGTAAAAAGTATGCTCCCAATACTTTTACTAATTCTCTGATGATTCTCTCAATTTAAATAGGGCAGAGACGACTGTGGGAGGTTGTAAAGAGGAGGAAAGCAATGTGCAAGCGCAAGTCCTGGATGAGCAAGGTGAACACAAATCACAAACGCTTGCACACACATGTACTGCTGGATACATTTTAGCAAATGAATAAATAACCAATATTAATTGATTAATGCATACTGACAAATTTCACGTTAGTCATTTATGTTACCATTAAGGAAATGAAAAGTATTTCAAATTACTGATTGCAAAGAAACTTCCATTTCACGGTAAAATATTTAGCAAATGTAATAACTCGAATGACTGTCAATCGATGTCAATTAAGGCAACTATTCATCAGCATGCTTGGTTTTGCTGTATCTAAAAAAAAAATCAATCAAAGTGCGGCCAAATCATTCTGTGCAACCGACTGAGAACGTTGTTACCACGAGTGCTGCCGATTGAAAAGTTTGTGTAGTGTCCTGCTCAAAATACTAAATGTCTAAAGTGTACTGTTTGTAATTGATGTTGTTAATACTGTACTTCAAATCCTGCTCCAATGAGACCAAAACACTTTAATGCAGGGGTGGGCAAAGTTTTTGATTGGCGGGCCACAATGGGTTCTAAAATTTGACAGAGGGGCCGGACCAGAAGCAGATGGATGAAGTGTTTTGGTAACCTCACCTCATCGTTGAAAAAAAACCCCATTTAATTCTAAATGAAAGTGAACAAAAGTGTTCCAACAATATATATATGTCTTTGAAAAACCATGGTATTTAGAAAATAAAACATTGACTAAGTTTATTCATTTAATTTTTTTCTAGTTTGGCGGGCCGAATTAAAACGTTTAACGGGCCGCATGTGGGCCCCGGGCCGTAGTATGCCCACGTCTGCTTTAATGTAATCTCTAACTTCATTTATAATGTTACCCTTGCAAAATCATTTAATTGCAAGTAGGTGAGTTTTCCATCTATTTCTCCAGAAAAATTCATGACTCAGCAACTTGTGAATAGTAATTTGCGAATCGTCAGCGGGTTACTGTTGAGCAGTAGAGAGTCACAATTAGTTTGCATCATGTTCATGTGGACGTGGTTGTTCACGTGGCTTTACAGTGTTTGAAACAAAACAGATTATTACTAACAGCTTCCTTTTTTCTTCATTGGCTTATTTCCAGTCATCGTCAGAATATTTTGAATGTTGAGCCTCCTATTAGAAATTACACAGTGTCACGGTGGTGGTTTTAAAAAGGGAACGGCATTATGTCATGTCTGGTACGGCATGAAAGTGACACCATACACCGCCTGTGACTGTTTATATTTGGTCAGTCAAACATGTTGGGCACCAAGGATTCATTGACTCATCTTTCTAATCGTCTAATTGCTGTGTACAGAGTTTTTTGTGCATGTCATTCCGCCGAACGTGCATGCTTGAGAGAAATATCAGTTTGTACTGCATCTGACGTGGGCTAACTATGGGATTTACTGTATTTAAAAAAAAATAAAAAATTATGAATGGCAGCTTTCACGAGTTCCTTTCTTTGAGCCTCTAAACAAAGAGTCTCTGCTGAGCAGGCACGTTGTACACGAGGGGAACTAAAAACCCTACTCATGCTCACATTCACCTTACTTAATCTCATATTGCTTGGCCCGATGAGCACTTCGTTGCAGCTAAGTAATTTCCTGTTGAGTCCTTCATGATCGCTGCATGTCTGTGCGCAAGCTGCTGCATTTGCATAGCTGCTCGCTCAAAAAACACTCATACAAAATTGTTGGTACACTACTGTTCAAGGAAAAATAAATAAATAAATATAATGGTCACTGAAATAAGTTGAAACGGACCAAATTAATGAGAGGTATATTTGATGGAAACTAACCAGTGAAAATCAGGTACCTATTTTTTCTTTATTTGTAGTCCACCAACAGAATTATAAAATGATTAAAAAAAAAAAGGATTGTACCCTAAAGTTAATATTTTCTTGCAATCACAGCAATCAAATGATTTACTGTAACTCTGTCCTTGTCGACAGGTATGTGCAACTGCTGTAACTGTCTGGTTTAAATTATAATCTTGGCAAGTTTTATTTATAAAAATAATAATAATAATTCGAACAAAGCACAAAAAACAAAGCTATACCAGATTTTGATTGTCATCATTTATATATATATTTTTTTTCCTTTCTTTTCTCACAAAATGATAGTGTTTATGATAGTTTTTCTCTAAAATATCCCCCCCTATAAAAAGTTACTGATTTGAGGTGAATGAGTGCTGCCAACAATTGGAACAAGATCAACTTAGTGTCTTTTGGGTTTTTACCATCTGATCGAACATTCCTGTGGAATCATTGTTTAATTTCTAAGCGAGTAGATATGGCCTCTATAAAATTTATCGTTATTTTCCTAAATATTTTGGCAAGGTCTGTCTGATCTAAAAAATTGTAGTTTCCGGCTTGATGTTTTGCTCATTATAGTTGAATATTTTTTAGAGTTATCCGTACAGAAGTTTATTGGAATTGTTCAATTTCACAATTTTGTTCACTGACGCAATTGCGGCGCTGATAAAAAAAAAAGTGAACAATTGCTTATTATTATCAATTATTAAATCAGGGGTGGGCACACTTTTTGATTGGCGGACGAAAGCATTACAACAATATCTATGTCTTTGAAAAACCACAGTATTTAGAAAATAAAACATTAACAAGGTTTATTCATTTAAATTTTTTTCAAATTCGGCGGCCGGATTAAAACGTTTAACGGGCCGCATGTGGCCCCTGGGCCGCAGTTTGCCCGCACTTGCATTAAATCATAGTAGACACTGCTCAGTTTCCTTTTGCTCTTTTCTTTATACTCTTTAGATTTCCAGATTTACTTTGTTGTTTTCTCCCTTAATTCCTCTGTAGGTGTTCAGTGGGAAGCGTCCGGATGGAGGCGACTTTCCCCAGCAGGGCCAGCCCACCTCCTCCTTCCGCAAGATGTCTCCCACACCTCCCTTGGGCCTGGTGGAGGGAGTCCTGACCACACATCTCACTGGAGATGTTCCGCTTGATGGCCAACAGCAGGCGCTGACCTGCCTTATCCCAGAGAAGGATCTGACTCTCTTTGAAAAGCTAGGGGATGGATCTTTTGGCGTCGTGAAGAGAGGAGAGTGGCTGACTCCTGCAGGAAAGATGGTGAGGTCGCTTCTAGTTGCTGCATGACGGTGCGTATGCAACAAAATGTTAGCTGGGTGATGCTATTAATGTTTTGCTTTGCAGATTAACGTTGCTGTGAAGTGTTTGAAGACAGATGTGCTCAGCCAGCCCGAAGCTCTGGAGGATTTCACCTGTGAGGTCAACGCCATGCACTCGCTGGATCACCAGAACCTCATTCGCCTCTACGGTGTGGTGCTAACACACCCAATGAAGATGGTAGTGCAAACACAGAACGGCACCTACAGAGCAGTGTTGTTTTCGTCAATGTTGGCGATGACGAAATGTTTTGTTAACGCCCCTTTTTTCCCATGACGATGACGAGACGAGCTAAACTTGGCTCTTCGGAAAACATGACATGACACGTGAATTTTCGGTGACGAGGCGAGACAGAACGGAATTGTGAGCACGTGATCCGTCAGACGTTCAAAATTGATGACATCCCTTCCTATTTTACATGTAATCTGTCTTTCAAAATTTGCAATGCTTCTAAGACCTATCCTCATTTGGGCACCCCCACCACCGGGACAGGGCGCACGCGTCGCACACATCGCACTCACACCGGCACATCAAAACTGAACGCTTCTGCAGTCATTTGTCTCGACTCACAGACACTGGCACGTTTTCCTTTGACGGACCATGACGAAAGTGACACTCGGTAGGCTTCTTGGTTCTGATAACAACAAGCTGTTACAAGTAAAGAAGACATATGTTTGATAGAGTTTATATTTGTACGACTGTACTATAGAAAGAGTCTACTACAAGTCTATGTTGTAAAACGTTTTTATTTTCTTTATTTATGTTGCTTTGAGTGAAATTAAGCCAGTTGCTAAATAAAATGTTTTGGTTCCTGGCTTATTTGGTGCAAGGAGCGTTGATTCCATTGTAATGAATAATCTTTAATAGGCGGTCAGAAAGTCTTTGCTATTGGGTGGAAACCTTGTACGCCTATTTTGAACTAAAACCTTTTAGAATTTTCGTCGACTAAATTTACTAAAACCAGACTGAAACCTTTTTGAGTTTTCGTCGACCAAATCTATCACAAATAGAAATGACTAAATATAATGAAAATTAATAATCTTTTTAATCCAAAAGACAAAGGCTAAGCCTCAATCTAAAATGCCTGCCCAAAACAACACTGCTACAGAGGGAGGACGATGCAAACGTAAAGCGACACATTTACCTGTGTGCATACATGGCAGACTCACATGACCTTCAAGTCCATCAGAATCTGCTTTGGCATCTGATGGCCTTTGTGTGAGAGATGATGAAAGGTTGGAGGAAAGCAGGGAGAAACAGGAAGGGAGGAGAGCAAGTGTACTCGTGGCGAAAATAGCCGCTGGCATTTCTGCCTTTTCAGCTCAGCGCTACCTTCAAGTGCCAAATAGTTGGTGAGCTATGTCAGTACTTTTAGCCTTCCTGTTTTTGTCACATTACTTTGTCAACATAAGCTCTCATGCTCTTCCTCTAATATCCCAATGTGCTTTAGTTTTAAACTGACTTTCCTTCTCATTCATCTCTTTCTCATTCTCTCTTTCTCGTTCCCTCTGTGCTCTAGGTGACCGAGCTTGCGCCTCTCGGTTCTCTGCTGGATCGCTTGCGGTGCGTCCATCCACAGGGCCCCGTGTTGATCCACACTCTGTGTCACTATGCTGTGCAGGTGGCCTGTGGCATGGCCTATCTGGAGCAGAGGCGGTTCATACACAGAGATCTGGCGGCCAGGTACGGTAGAAACTTGCAAGATTCAGTATGGAGCCTTAGACAGGCGGGGTGTGCGGCTCATAATCTTTTTTGGGGTGGTGTTCCATCTACTGTGTACTTTATTGCTAGTCGGTTCCCTTTAAAATATTTTTATGGCATCTGACGTTATTTTATGGATGTAGACTTTGCTTCTCCACCCTGACATTTGTAAACTATTACCGAGTAACTTGCCCCAAGGGCTAAATTAGTCATTTCCTGGCTGCCAAATGTTGTCACGTATACATCCTTAATAGGTACTCGGTTAATTTACACATACAGATGACATTTTTTTGCATATTTATTAAGTTTATTGTACATGTGCAATACATTATAACCTACACCACAGTAATGTTATTGAAAAAAAGAACAGTGCTAGTACCTACTGAAATATTGTCAAATAATGCCTTGTGAGGATAAGCGGATTGGAAAATTGATGAATGGATGCAACTTTTAGAATATGCCAATGACTCAAGAAATGGTCACAGTATTGTATGACTTCATACTGCACATTTGTTGTTATTTAAGTCACAAAGTTCTTAAGGTTAAATGTGTTACTTTCTTCAGGAACATCCTTCTGGCATCAGCCCACAGAGTGAAGATTGGCGATTTTGGCCTGATGAGGGCGCTACCGAACAATCATGAGCATTACGTCATGCAGGAACACCGGAAGGTTCCCTTTGCGTGGTGAGTCAACTGATGTGAGAAAGTAAAAACTTCATTTAGTTTATTTTTTTTTCTTAATTTGTATTTACCAGTCTGTTTGCATTCCACTGGAAATAAATATTTTTTTCTGAACTTTAGGTGCGCCCCCGAGAGCCTGAAGACCAGAACCTTCTCTCATGCTACTGACACGTGGATGTTTGGCGTGACCCTATGGGAGATGTTCACACACGGTCAAGAGCCTTGGTTAGGACTCAATGGCAGCCAGGTAGATACACCTATTTTGGAGCATTTCAGTTAAGTTGTAAATATGATTAGCGGATAAGTGTTGGAGAAATGATATTCTTTCATAATATGAATGAAATTGTGGATCAAAATAACCAGTACCTAAATACTGCAAGACATTTGCAAATTTAATCAAGAAAGTTATTTTTTTTATCCTCCAGATCCTGCACAAAATTGATAAAGAAAGTGAACGCCTCCCAAAGCCAGATGACTGTCCACAAGATATTTACAATGTCATGTTGCAGTGCTGGGCACAAAAATCCGATGACAGACCAACTTTTGGAGCTTTGCGGGAGTTCCTACTTGAGGTAAAGCACCCACATTATTTATATTCTTGGGAGATCTATACCTTCAGCAATATTAGAGAAAAGCTACGTGAATGTCAATCTGGATGACTCTCATTGCGTAAATTTACCTTTATCGACACCTAGCGGACATTTGCAGAAAGCGCATTCTGAGTGCAGACCTCTGCCAACATTATCACAGGAAAGAAAGTAGTGAATGGCTCCAAGAAAGCATCCAACTAAAAATGGAAGCGCTCAAGTTTGTACAATGCTCACATAATTTAAAAACACACACGCATACAAAAAAGAGAAATTATAGATTTGTTATAGTTCTGAATCTGGATTAATTACTTAATAGGAATTAGATTTCATTCACATTTTGCTTTCTGGATTGGCCTAATTTTTTTCTCCCACTACATTAACCCCATTTTAATGGTTGGATTTTTTTTTGTTATAAGATGTTATGTATTATATTTACATATAATTATTCAGTGTTTTGACTCTCACCAAAATGTAGCCAGTGGAAAAGCCCATTTGCAACAAATCCACGTCTCTTTAGTCGCTAAAATTCATACATACAAATGAAGCAATAAATGACCAATAACAAATAAATAAAACCCACCCAAATAAAACTTTAGACAAAGGAATCATTATACACATATTGTTCATTACTGCCATACCTGACCTATTGCTTGGCGATATGGGGAAATACATATAAAACAAATACACAGCCTCTCTATTGTCTTCAAAAAAGAGCTATACAAATTATCCACCATCCAAGTGATCTAGAACCAACCAATCCTTTATTCATCAAATTACACACTCTTAAATTTCACGACTTAGTTGGATCTAAAACAGCTCAAATACTGTACAAAGCATACAATAACCAACTCTGCCACAGTAATCCGAAACCGCTCAAAATGAAAGAGGGTTGCTGTTATAACGTAAGAGGCACAAGTGGCTTTAAAAAAAATTAAAGATACAAACTAACACAAAGCAAATGTCTCTGGTAAAGGTGTTCCATCTATGGAATCTGTGGTGTTCAAATGTAGGTTTTACAAAATTATATATATCAAGTATAAATATGAATAACATTTAGTTATCATGTGAACCTTGTACGGAAGTTATATTCTACAATGGCATAATGCTTTGTAACTACACAATTAACCAGTGTAATCATTTGATATGTTTGTTAAGGGGACGACTCAATAAGTGTTGTTCAAAGGGAGTAGGAAGGAGTACATGTAAACCGAGTTGATCCGTGACATGAACTGATTATTTGTGTTTTCTTTCTTTCTGCCAATTTTTGTATTTATGTTGTAATGTTCATATGTGCAATAAAACAAAGTGATTTTACACTGTGATTCGCTCATTAGGTGATGCCCCAATGTGCTTCTAAAGTCCATATGTGTGTGTTTCAGACCATGCCAACGGACATGTGTGCGCTGCAGGACTTTGATGACCAAGATAAGCTCCTGATCCAGACTGATGATGTCATCACAATCATTGAGGGCAGGTGAGAATCATTTGGGTGTTTTAGGTGCTGATAGTGGAGATCTGTGAATGTGATTTGTGCACTTGAATTTATTTATCTTTATCATTACTGGTAACGTCTTCTAGCATCTCACAGGAACACTCTACTCTGAATTAGAAATAAAATATTGGTGATGGTTCTTTTAGCTTCACACTGATTCATTTTTTCATATTTCAGAGCCGAGAACTATTGGTGGCAAGGTCAAAATAAACGTACCCGGAAAGTGGGATCGTTTCCCAGGCATGTGGTGACATCAGTGGCGGGTTTGTCAGCTCATGACATCAGCCGACCACTTAAGAACAGCTTCATCCACACAGGCCATGGAGATGCCAACCCTCATCGTTGCTGGGGCTTCCCTGACAGGATTGATGAGTAAGGCCCCTTGATTGCTTTATTACAAATCAGTTAACAAGTCACTTGAATTAGGTCACGTGAAGATGTTTGATGTTCAATACGTAAGCGATGCTCTTATTTCAGACGGTATAGAGCAGGATATTGACGAATAGATTTACAGTGTGACACTATGGCCAGTAGATGGCAGTAGTTCATTACATTTCTTTTTAACGGCCTTGCTCAATTAATCCTCCAAGTATGCCCCTCCTGTCTCTACTAGTTTGTATCTTGGGAATCCTATGGATCCTCCTGATGTTCTTGGTTTGGACCTCAGTGGAGCTCGGCCCACTCAACTACCAGGGCGAGCTAAAAGTGAGTATATGATTACGTAACGTGACCATCACCTTTTGAGGATAATTTCCCTCCCTTTTTTCTAAAGCTTGCGTGGCAGGTTAAGATTCTAAATTCTCTAAAGGTTTGAATGGAACCCTAATTAGAATGAGCGGTATTTAAAAAAACAAAACAAAAAAAAAACGGTTGGACGGATATTTTATTTTGTTTTAACAATATGACCTGCTAAAGGCCTAATACATGATACTGGTACATCTATTACTTAAGCTTTAGGTCATGCTCAGCCCTCCGTTAGGTAATTTATGTTCTTGCAAAGTAAATTTTGTTTTATCATTTATTTACTACAGAACATAATTAATTTTCCTGCTGTACTGTATTTTCAAGTATAAGGTCCTCTTATTGATATTCATGTCCAGGTGTCCTGTCAAATTGTTGCTTTTCATTTGACTCATGAATGTCCTTTTTTCTTGACTTTGAAATGCCCACAGAAAAATCTTTTTATTTTTTCTTGACTTGCTTGAATGGTGTCTTTTCTGACCTACTTGTGGTCCTTTTTCCCTTCCCGTTCTTTGCACGACGGTGGCTACATTTTGTTTCCAGAAGAGCCTCCTCCTCGCCCTCCTCAACCAACAGTGTTAATCAAGAGTAAGTTTAGTTTCTCTCAGCAGCTCCTCACCCATTGCTCCTGCCCTCTCTGTTCCCTTCTAGCTCCACTCTTCAAAGGTACCACTCATGTATTTTTTTCTCTTTTTTGCTTGTTGTGCTGTGACTCTAACTTGACTTTTATTTTCCATTCCATAACTATTTCTCCCACACTGAACCATGCTATCAGGTGCCCTTGCTGTGCGTTATACATTTTGACGGTTTGAATTCATCCTCCCCTCTCACAAAAGTAGTGAATTATGTTTTGCACGTTTCTCCTTAGAGCCTTGTTACGATGCAGTGTATCAGGATGAGGACTTGACATCCGCTGGATTGAAGAAACTGCCGCTTTGGAAAACAAGCTCTGTCAAAGGCCTCAAACTTAGACCGACGGCCTGGGTCTCTTCTTCCAAACTGGGGACTGACAAAACCTCAGAGTCAAGCCATTACCCCTGGAGAGAAGTGTCCCTCATTGACTTTGAGGAAGAGTTTGCCTCACCCACACAATCCCCCTCACCTGTGGTTGAAATTCCAATCCTCAGTCTCGCGAAGCTGGCTTTGGAAGCAGAGAATCTCTTGGACCGGACACCCCCTCAGAGTCCCTCCAAGTCGTTACCCCGCCCTCTTCACCCCACACCAGTTGTAGACTGGGATGCTCGGCCTTTACCTCGTCCCCCGGCGTATGACGATGTAGCTCAAGATGAAGACGATATGGAGGTGCGGTAGGACATGTCGGCACAATCCGTATGAGTGACACTCAAGTGCATGTCGACTGTTATTTTTTTAAATAATGCTAATAACAACCCCTTAAAATCAGAGTCATAATCCAAAATCTGTCAATAAGCCGCCAATACGCACTCAACATAGGTTAGATATTACTACAAATGTTTGTGCTTTTACAGAGCGGTACAGCTTATCAGAATCTGAAAATTATGCATGACGACGCCAGCATTTGGTGCAATGTCAGCTGTCATTGTAATGTCAATGACAAAAAAAAAAAAGAACAGAAGCTTTGCGCACAGCATGTTGCGAGATGCAAGTTTTGAGTGTGGATGTCACAGTCACTATGTACAGTGGTGCGTAATTTTCCTGTCGAGTGTGCCGGCAGCGAGTGTTCCGTTTCTACTTAGTGAAATAAAAAAAGGGATGTCGGCGAAATTTCAGGATCAAACTGAAAAGCATTATATTCTTTAGAGCTACAGCTTTTAACTTTTGAACACTTTTGAACAAAAACTCCCTGTCCTCTACAAAGGAGTTGAAAGGCAAAATTCATTTTTTGATACATGAATGCGACCAATGCATTTGCTCTTTCATTTATGATTGCCTTGTGCAATTGAACAGTCTGGATAATTATTTGATCTTATTACACAATGTGCTCCAATTACCATCACGTGGTCATGTTCTTGAGTAATGTTTGAAAATATGGAAATCCTGACAAATCATTATAGAAGTGAAGTTGTGTAGGTTGGCAGCTCTGAAAACGACAGCTACCTATTGATCAAAAACACTTTGTAATTGCAAGGTTCAAACAGGATGTTCTCAGAGGGAATTGGGTTAATGTGTCATAAAGCTAATTGCAACAGAGATACGGACAGACTGGAAGAGTCACAGAAAGGCATCGATGGATGTCCTTGGACATTTTATTCGTTGATTCATGGAAAGTTTGCAAGTTGTGCACAACTATTGAAAGGTTTCGAAGTTTTGTTTGCTTTCCCAACATTTAGAGAAGGTCAAATTGAGTTCACCTTTAAGAGTTATAGTGGATTATATACTCATCTTTAAATTTCACCTGAAAGTCCAACTTTGTACAAATGATATATGTCAAATCCAGGATGTAGTTTGCCCACAGTGAGCTTGGATCGGTTGCTGCACAGCGCAAGCGATATAGAAAATGAATGAATGTGCTTCACAGCACTCTATCGGCATTCTGCCATTCCCTTTCACATAGTTTCCAACTTTGTCACACCATTTCCTGACACTTAAATTTAAACAGCACCTTAGAAAAAGGTGAATAAAACACGGCATTCAAAGGCACTTTGGATCGGCATCAGTCATTCTGCACATAACCACTAAGCTCGATGGAGGCTCGATGCTCAGCCTTTACTGGTTGTTGAAGAACGTCAGTTTGCTTCCTGTGCACTGCTGAGGTGCCCTTGAGGGGGAAAAAAATCCCCTAACTGGTACTGCTGTGCAGCCACTCTATTGAAACCCTCTCTTGATACATGCAGTGCCGAAGTTCCATTTCTTGATGCATGTTTGTCGGGCGGTGTTTGTTACAGTCTGTAGCGGTAATGCAGATAATACAAATAGGTGTCATTGGAAGTTTCTCCTGACTGGAATAACATACAACATACATAATAACATCCATACATTTTCTTTTTCCTCATAGGTGAGCTCCATCAATAGCATGGAGCAGCGGCACAGTGAGGAGCAGAAGAATCTCCATATCCCACAGGAGCATCTCTCCTGTGGACAGGAAGTGGAGGGTGTGACCCGTTTCTGTAGAGTTCCAGACAAACCAGGCCTCGAAGATAACCTCTTTCTCCCCAGCGAACACAGCCAGGGCCCAACTACCTCATTCTCTCAGTCTGCAGAAATATTCCAGGAACTCCAGCAGGAGTGCATGAGGAGGCTCAATGTCCCGACATCTCAGAGTTCCACCTCATGTCTGCAGGCACACCTGTCTTCCCCGGAGGACAAACCCCAAATCCCTCCTCGTGTCCCTATTCCCCCTCGCCCAATTAAAAGGGGCGACTACTCCTCTGCTCGTTGGTCGAGGGACCTCTCTCTGTCCCCAACCACGGCCGACGTCACCGAAGACATTTCAAGCTCTGAGCAGCACCGGCCGCCTCAAATCCCTCCGAGGGAACCTTTGTCGCAGCCTGGCTCCAGGACACCCAGCCCCAAACTCCTGGAGGTGGGCTCCCCACAGCAGAGAGTCTACTCTGTCAGTCCCACCACCATGCCAGTTGCCCTTACCACCTCCTACCTCTCAACCTCTCCAGGTAAATTCATGCCTACTACGCACAGCTTTGCCTCAGATCCCAAATATGCTGCACCCAAAGTGATCCAGGCACAGGGGAAGGACTTTGTAAACAAGGGCCCCTGCATCCTCCCCATAGTTCGTGACGGACGAAAAGTCAGTAACACTCACTATTACCTTCTGCCAGAGAGGCCGCCCTACCTTGACAAATACGACCGCTTCTTTAGGGAGGCCGAGAGCCTGACTGTCAGCACTGTGGAGGACAGACTCATACGGCAAGCTAATACCGCTACGGTCCGACCGATGGTGCTCAACACTTTGCAGGGGCAGGCCCAGGGACAGGGGATCGTCCCACTGGGTGAGCTGAAGACTAATTTCTCCTCCAACAATAACAGCACTCTTGGACCACGGACAGGAATGAAGACATCAGTTAGTCTCTCTGGTATTTGTGCAGAAGGTTTGACAGCACCAGCAGGCACCGCTCACTGTCCCGGATTGGAAAACTCGGCTGACAGAGTCAAAGTGGTAATGTTATTAAAGATGTGTTTGCTTGATGTTTAAAATGACAAATCCAATAACGAACTGCTGTATTATCGAATACCTGTCTGACCATCAAACCTGAGCTTTGTTTTTGTACGGGCAAAATATCCAGTACGATACAGTGTTGTAAGTACAGTACTGCATCTCATATTGTCTAAGTAGTCATGTTATTTATGCTCAATACATCATATTCTAGTAATCTATGTACTGTAAATTCATAGTCTTACTGCTGGGGTCAAAGATCACATGGTGCTTATGGTTGTTCAGTGCACAGTGATCCATACAGCTCTCTATTTATAATACTATACATTTGATACACAAAGTAATAATTATAGTTAGTAATTAATGATTAATTAATTAAAACAATTCACAATATAGTTTTACAGTCTGAAACATGAAATGACTGTTTGGTCATGTGACTTCAGCAAGCTGAGCTGCGTGTCATCACCTGAGCAACTTTTATGTCATTTTCAGTTGACAGCAAGAGGCGAAATAGAAAAAAATTGGTTGATTTTGCTGCCTAATTCATTTTCCACAATCACAATATTAATCATAATGCCATGTTTTGAGTCGTGGGGCCAATTAGACGTATCATTATCAAGAACGTCTTTGACGTGACTCCCCTTTTATACGGTGGCCGAGAAAGTTCAGAACAATTGCAAACTCCACAACACAACAACACTGAACCTCGGCACGGCTGCAAAAGCCACAACACAACAACAGTCGTCTACAATGCGATTGACAAACATTTGGAGCACTTTTGCTGCATCCTCCAACCGCTGGTATTTCGAAATTATGGTATTTTTGTCAACATGCCGCAGTCATTTTTGCCACATAAAATGATTGATACAGTACTTGGTGTACCAGATTTTTTATTAATCATTGATTGTGTAAAAAGTGTGTTGATGTGATTTGATTAATGGATATATTTTTTTCCTTCTTGATTTGCCTGTGTGATTGTGTCACAAAGGTGCAGGAGGCAGTTCACGGCGTGACGATAGAGGAGTGCCAAACTGCCCTCCATAACCACAATTGGAATATTGAAAAAGCTGTGCATTACCTGAAGGTAAGAACAAAAAGCTTTTTGCTTAAGTTGTTGGCAATCATTTGGCTGAAATGAACAAAACTTTTTTTTTTCAAACTTTTTTGCAATATAAATCACCTGTCTTGTACATTCACAAGGCAACATGACCAGTCATATTCATGATGTTGTGTCATAATGTGTGTGTTTGTGTGTGTGTGTGTGTGGGGGGGGGTTGTGTTGTCCCGATATGTCCTTGACAGCGAATGATGCATGCTTCTATCGTTTTCTTCTTTTCTTCAAGAGCATGGCTGCCATGATTCAAGTCAATTTAATGTTTTTCTCTGCATCAATTCACATGATTGACTGTTGCATTGTCAGAAAACCACGGGAAATATCATCAAACGTTTAGACTTAAATTATTGGTGATATCTATGGAGTTAAAGTTCCCACATAAAAAACAAAAGATTTTAAAACTTTTTAACAACCCCCCCCCCCAAGTATATTGTAGTTTTGTAATATAGGTAATATTTGTGATGCAGTGAGGGAACTGCAGTGCTTTGCTGCTCCGCAAAGATCCCGTTTGGTGCATTCCAGGTCAACCCTCGCGCCATTCTGAGTAATAACAATTTTATGTGCAGCAACTGTAACTGCAAACAAGTAGTCATTGAAAGCTGATGTTTGCCATTTTTTTTCAAAGTGGATTCCTCCTAGGCTATAACGGGGCTTTGTTGATCCTTCCGGGGAAATTAGGCCATTGCGGCTGTGATGAACAGGTTGTAAATATTTCTACTGCTCCCTCCTCTCATGCTGTGTCTGCGCCTGCTGCGTAGTTTATTTCCTGTAAATGAAAAGTATGTGTGGCTGGTAAAAGACTCAAGGGAGCAATTAAATGTTTCTTAATAACCAGCAAAAAGTTTAGAAGATAGAGAAAAAGGCCATCAAGAGGTTTCGGTTTCAATCTAAGCAATGGTCGTGTATTTGGACTTACGAAGTTTAAAGGTGCTTGTGAGTGCTGCAAACAAAATAATTCTTCCAATGTCATGTCTTCCAATCAAAAGTGTCCTCTCTTCCTCCCCCAATTTCTGTTCCCCTCCCTTAGGTGGAGCAGTTGTTTTGTTTGGGTGTGAGGAGCCGGCCCGAGTGTCTCAAGCTGCTGGAGATGTGTGACTGGAACCTGCAGGTGGCCGGCACTCAAATGTTGGACGACTATCGATCCACAACACAACAGAGGTGCCGCTCATTTTGATCATTGCAAGTTGAGCTAAATATGCGTCACCAGTACAAATTTCTGGTTCTCCAATTGCAAATTCACATCTTTTTTTGGTTTGTCTTTGGTGTGTTGAAATCGAGCCTCTATTGGTCTGCACAACTGAAAAAAAAAAACAATTTTCTGTTTTGGGTACATGCCCAAACCGTGTCTAATACAAAAAGCATGGCTTTTTGGTATAATGTTGTGGCGTCATAGGTTTTTGTTATTCATAGCTGGGCTCAGTCCATATCCCTTTTGTTGAGGATATTGCCCTTATACTCTCATAATGCAAACTTCAACCACCGAAGGACAACAATTATAGTGGCCCGAACCACCTCGACATTGTCGCTTCACGGAGCGGTTTGTCTGGAAAAAAAAAAAAAGCCCCTTTTCTAAGCGATCATAAGCCACCATTGCATTGACAAATATTTTGCACGGCTCGGGAACTTGTTGCGCTGTTGGCGGTTGTACTAACAAGCAGAACAAGTTGAATCTGTAACTACAAGAGCAATGTTTTGAACTAGCTGCCCAGACGAAGACAAGAGAATGTTGTTGCCTTAAACGCCTGTTTCCAGCTCCTTCCCGGGGATGTGGATCATAGAAACAAAAAATTGTCTGAGAGTCTTTGACCACCACCTCAAGGTTGTACCGGTGCTCCCTTTCATTTTGTGGGGAAAGAGAACTTTGTGCGAATGTGCTGGCACCTTGCATTGTGACAAGCCCACAAGCTTCGCCAGGTGCCACAGGAACATCAGATATTGTTTTTACCACACTTTAATCGCCTTCTAAAATGATTAGATCACGACAATATTTTGGATTTTATGGCCAGTAAACCGCTGTAGTGAGCGGCTATAGCAAGGAAGATGTTATGCTCGTAAAATCCAAACAATTAGGGCGGTTGTTGTTGCGCACGGAAATTTGGGTGGAGATTGATGGCAGTTTTATGACATCGAGCCACGCGCAGTTTGTTTACATTAAGCATCCCGGTCATGTGGGAAGAAGAAGTTTTACCCGGCTCCCTACAGCTGCTTGAAGCTAAATAGGAATGTGTCCAGCCTCTTTTAACAAAATGCGACCAACTTTCTGATACGCCTCGGGGCTTTTGAGATTTCTCATTGCTTTGCCATCTGAAGTGACAAAGTTCAGAATTATTAAACAAGAGTCTGTACATTGTTGCAGGCCTTTTTTTTTTTTTTACGTCATCCTCTTAGCTTTCTACGTTAGCGGGAAGAAGGATTTAAATATTTTCTCTTCTAAACTGCAACACGTGATGTTCCCACATGGTCAAAGTCTGTGAAATGTCTCGTACAGTTTCCTTGTAAACAAAATGGCGGTTTCTCTATAACAAAAGGAAGTCACGCACTTTCACACAAAGGCTTATTGTCATTTTATTTTGTTGAATCAAATAAGATTCTATGTGTTCCATTGTAGTCTTAAAATGTTTGTGGCGGTTCGAAAGTGAAGTTTGAAGTTTCTTGTTCGAGGTGATATAACTTCCGTTGAAGTGATCTGCAGGTTGTGTTTTTCATTTCATTCCCCCTAATCTAATTCAAAGCTTCCTCAATTTTTGCAGGCTGTAAGGAAACATCTCCGGCTGCAGAGCTGCGATTGGAACTTCATCCTCAATAAAACATCTCTGGACCATCCGGTGTGAACCTGCAGACTGTTCAACCGGAGTATGAAAGCACAGTTCACTCAAATACAAACCTCACTTTCAATAAAGTTGGGACCTTATCTAAAACGTGAATTAAAAACAGATTACCATGATTTGCTAATCCTTTTCAACATATAATATAATGCACTGCAAAGACAATGTTCAAACCGATACAATTGATTTAGCCTTTTTTTTTTTCAAAATCTTCACAAATTTGGCATTTTTTGACTGCAAGATATTCTTATATAAAATGTGAAAGTCACCACTCTTTTTTAAAACACTGCTCAACAATCCAGGGTCTTTAGCGAATTTTGTGCTTCATAATGCGCCAAACATTTTCAATGGGTCTGAACCTCTGCGAGGCCAGTCGAGCAGCACTTTTACGACAAAGCCGTGCTGTTATAATGTCCCAAATATGCCTTGGCATTGTCTTGTTAAAATAAGACGTCCCTGAAAAAGACATCGCTTGGATGGCTGTGTAAAAAATATTCACCATTAATTAGCGGTGCTTTCACAGATGTGCGAGTGACCCATGCCAAGGATAAAATGGAGAATAAAAAAAAAACAACATTTTCACCAGTTAGAATTTTACTTTGTAGTGTTTAATTTAAATTAAGTTGAAAAGAATTTGCAAATCATTGTCTTCTGTTTTTCATTGCCGTTTTACCCAACGTCCAAACTTCATCGGAATTAGTGTCGCACAAAATTCCAGCTCCCCCTGAAAAAGTGATATTTGGACCGCTCAGAAATGGTTTCATTTATTAAGAATTTGTATGAGTTGTCCAAAGCAGACATGACTACAACGCTATTTTTCTGAGTCTGTTAGGTTTGTGTGTCAAAAACTTGTCAGACTCATTACCGGAGGGACATTCTGTGGTCTTTTCTTCAAGTCATTAAAATATCCAGTTGGAAGGTGATAATGAATTGGACAGCACACATGCACAGAACTTTTCTCACACCTTCCCGCTTTGCCAAAAGGTCATCAAAAAATACAATTTGTTTTGCCTCGATTGAACTAAAAAAAGTTGAAAGTGACCGCCAGCATAGTTTAAATGCCAACCTCCTAAACTGGATATGCATTGGCACCTACAAGCATTTTGGTCTTGGACCAAACTGTACCTCTCAATCATCGAATATTTATTTCTGTGCGCTGACCACGCTGTACAAGAAATATATCCCCATGGTTAGTGTTATAAAAAGGAAAAGGAACACCATTATGAGCACTGACTGCTGAACTCCTGCCCAGGAAAGTAAAGTTAAGCAAAAAAAAAAAATACAAAGAAAGAAATGAGCATTATACACCTCAATCAAAACAAGGAGCTTAACTGCTGCCAGGGCACTTTTATATGAGTGCATTGGTTTCGATTTCAAGTTACGACCAGTGGCCATTGTCGTCAAAGAATTCTCTTCTTATCATGAGTTCCCAAAAGTTGATTCTAAATGTTTTTAACCACCAAGTCTGCTGCAACTATGCACACCAAATAATACGAGACTAGTAATGCTGATGTAGCGTCATTTATACCCTCCCACTTCAAACCACAACTGATGCACACCTCAGTTCAAATGCTCAAAACTCAACTCAACTCGGACAACAATAGTCAATCAAATTTTAAATTGGGCATTTCAACAAGTTTGGTTTGTGAAAAATTGTCTTCCCCCATTTTTAACAAAGGAATGAGTTTACACGACTAAATTGTCCCCAACTTAGAGGCAAAATCATCTCAACATCTAACAAGTTGCTTGTTTTGTTGTGTCCATAAATGTAAATCATTTCCATTTTCAATTTGTTTAGTGTTTACAGTTTTTTCGTGACACTCCCAAGATGTATAATTTTAAAACCTTTTCCCCGTGAATCTGACCTTTAACCAATTCAATGGAGATAATGTGGTTGCAAAAATGTACACACCCTCATAAATGGGATAAGGCTGTGTTCAGAATTACTGTTAACCCATCACAGTCAGTCAGCACACCTTGCACCATGTTGAGTTTATCTGATTACCCCCCCCAAAAAACTAATTAAAAAAAAAATTATATATATATATATATATATATATATATATTTAAAATTCTCTTTAATTTTATTTTTAGTTTTTTAAGATTTGTGGTCACATCTTACAACACAAGCCAACCAACACATAGTGGAAGTTTATCAGTTTTTTTTTTTTTTTTTTTTTATATAATTTTGGGGGTTTAAATATATTTCAATGTGAGTCAATTAGACACGGATTTTGGCTATCCACGGGCCAGCCTGGTCGCTGGCCTTCGCGAGGAGCGGGGATCCACTATACTTTAAATGGTGGCAGGTGTTAAAAGTTATCTTTGTTTTCTGTTTTTGGAGTTGTACCGGTTATAGGTCACATTACTGGTGGAAAAAGTTTTGAAAGGATTTATCTTGGCCTCGTGGCATTTGAATTGGGGTGTGTCAACTTTTTATATCCACTCTACAGTCCGGCCGTCATCAATTTATATGATGAAACCTCTGATTTATTTTTCAATCAAATCCCTCAACAATGAATTATCCAAACTCAATCCGCATGATAAATAAATATTTGGGCCTTTTGTTCAAAGAGAAAAGGAAATAAAAAAGATTCTAGAGTACTTGGGAATTCTAAAATTCACTTTCATGTGGTCAACAAAACACAAGTCATATGCCTGCATGATCCTTTCTCAAAGAAAGCCCTCAACGTGTTGCCATTAGGGGCGTTCCGATCAGGGTTTCATGCTGATCACATGGTTTACCTGCACATCTTTCAATTTTACTCACAATTATTTAATCGATTAATCGGTCAATTTTTTTTTTCTATGAATTGCTGAATCAGATATAGAAGGAAGAAAAAACATTCTATCCAAATTTCCATCCCTTCATTATACAAAAACAGGAAATTAGTTGAAAACATACAGTAAATTAGGATTCACTTAATTGGTTTGCTCTGTAATGTGCAGTGTTTAGGAAAGGAGGAGAGGATGCTACATTGCACACAGGCTGGTCTCTAATTGGCTGCAGTCTGCAAGGTATGAGTTGCGGGTGACTGTTTTTTTATGTTGACTTCAAAATGGAACCACGAGGAGCATGCAATGGCAACCAAGCTTCAAGATGTGTTCAATATGCTTATTTTGGATGACAAAAGTCTATACAGACATTTTCTCATGTGCAATAAGGCTGCTGTAGAAACCGGATACTCGAACATGCGCCTTCTTTTGCGTCACGTGAGGAACCTCGAGCTTACATCGTTAGCTCTTTTGGAACGCATGGGAAGGAGGACTCAAAATGTTGGATACCATTTTCATACTCAAACGTTTGTTTCTATTTTTGAAAAGAAGGAAGTTGTCCTTTTTTTGCACGCAGATTTCGCACCTGCCTGATTGTTTTGGTGGTCTCCGCAGTATATTGATAATTTTGTTTGTCTTGAAACCGAGCTGCTGTAGACGTGTTTGAAGGACTGAGATGAACCTCGAGGTGTGATGATCCACCCGACGTCACACTGTTTGACAACTTTATGTAAATGATGTTATGCATATTTTTAATGTCTTTGATATTGTTTTAGCTATTTTTATTTCTGCTCTCCCCTCACACTTGCCATTTCTGCCTCATTTTTAGCCGTATGTATTTGCTCCCCAGTTTTTTTTTTCCTCTTTGCCAACTGTACAGATGGTTTTGTTTTTTTTTCTCCTGGGCTGATGGAAATGTTCATGGGAAGTTATTGCTGCCGAATCTATGCATTTTTTACTAAAGAATTAATTATTTTCCACCTCTTTTCCTGCATTTTATGAATCTTTGTTTCCTTCCTCTGAGTCATTTTTGAGCTGTGTGTCACATGAATTTACTGATTAATTGAGATATGCTGTCTGCATTATGAGTTTGTTTTAAATTTTAATTTAATTTGATATTTTTACAAAATCTTGTTTTTCACTCCATCACTCATGGCGCTCATTGTTAAAATTAGACAACAGCACAGCTGCTGGTGCCTAACAGTTTCAAATGAATCTGCAGTGAGTCTAAAAACGATTAGCGCATCTTGAAGCATACTGGTGAGTATTTGATGCGACTGAATATTTACTACAAACATTTTTACTCAACAGTAAATTAAATTCATTGAAGGGGGTTAGTCAACCCCCCCAATATTCTTTCTAGTCGAAACGTAGCATTCTGATGAATATTGTGTTTGCGGAATATGAGTTAAACAGTAAAATCCACCCATTTTTAACCGTCTCAGGGGGCGGCCATTTTGTCACGTCTGTCGACTGAAAATTATGTCACAGTTACTCAGGGTTCAGATAACGACCAATCAGGGTTCACTTGTTTTCTGAAGCTGAGCCATGATTGGGCGTCACCTGATCCCTGAGCAACTGTGATGTCATTTTCAAAATGGCTGCCCCCTGAGATGCATATCGCGCAAATGCTTGCTTTAGCAAGGGAATCCTTATTTTTTTTGCAATTCATAACATTTAAAAGAATATGACCTATAAAACCAATAGCAACTCTGAAAACATCATTTCAAAAGTGAGAGTATCTGATTCTGATAAAGTGTAGAAAACACTATAGATCAGGGGTGGCCAAACATTTTGATTGGTGGGCCTCAATGAGTTCTAAAATTTGACAGAGGGCCCGGACCAGGAGCAGATGGATGGAGTGTTTTGGTAACCTCACCTCATCAGAGAAAATAAATACATTTAATTTTAAATGAAAATGAACAAAAGCATGACAACAAAATATGTATTTGACACACCACAGTATTTAGAAAATAAAACAAGGTTTATTCATTTAATTTTTTTCAAATTCAGTGGGCCGGATTAAAACGTTTAACGGGCCGCATTTGGCCCCCGGGCCGTATTTTGCCCATGACTGCTTTAGGTAGTTGAACTCTGAAGCACTTGCCCACCCATCAAGTGAGTGATTAAACAACCAAGTCAATATTTTATCAGCGTCCTACAAATGGGTCCGTAAGCAAGTGATGGGAGACCATCGACTCCTCTGGAACATAACACCATAAAAAGTCACTATAGATTTGTTTTTTTGTTTATTTATTTTTTTTTTTTGGCATAAAAAGTCACTATAGATTTGTTTTTTTGTTTATTTTTTTTTTGGGGGGGGGGTTGGCAACATTAATTACAATGCTCAAACTCCATCTTGGCTGTCATGGTGACGAAAAAAACATACTTGGCTTTAACATGAGACAATCACCCCTTCAAATGGTGTGATTGTAACGTGAACTTTCACAAATACAATACAATTTTATTTATATAGCCATTACAATTCTTTGTGTGTAATTTGATGGATGACTGTCATATCTTTTATTTAGACTCCTGAGAGCTATTTAAAATTGTGTGGTCAGGGGATGCACAAAATCTTTTTTTTTTCCCATTCCCCTTCTTTTCAAGAAGACATTAAACATTAAGATTTCTGATGATTTCATCACACAATACATCACATTATGTGATGTTTTACGTGATGGATGCTTCAAAAGGACAACGTTGTCTACGGGTTACACACCCATTTGTTTAATGTTTTACCATCTGAGATTAGTGTAAAACCTCTTTATATATTGCCTGCTGCAGTATTAGACACTAGGAGATTCACCTTTTCTTTTTTTTTTTGTTGTTATTTTTAAAAATACACTTAATTTTTTTCCCGCTCTCTCTTTTGTTTTGCTTGTTAGAGGTTTATCACACATTTTTAGATATTTTTCCCAGTGCAATTATATTGTGCCTCTGTAATATGGGAATTTTCCCTATTTGCGTCCCGGCCCTGTCCCTATCCCCACAAATAGTTGGTGTCCACTCTATCATAAAAAATATTCCGGTAACAAAGAAAAGTCACACACTCATTTGATAAATTCAATTTGCGCTGAATATCCATTTCTAAACAATTTATAATAGTATCCTGATTTTTGGACTGTATGCAGAGCTGATGTACGGTATTTCAAGCAAAATGGATTAGTGAGGTTACGTAACGATTCCTACAAATCAAGCTGCCTCAGAGGTTAAACCATGCACTCGACCAGAAATGTTTTGGAAAACCCAATTGGGAGCAAAACATGGGTGGAAAAAGATATAAAAGCAAAGCGGCAATGGTGGGAGTAAAACAACCATGCTATAAAAAAGCGAAGGTTTTATGTGGAAAAAATATGCACAGAAACAATGAAGGCTTTTGTGGACGTAACTTAAATTGATCCTGCCATAAATTTTTTCCATTCCAAATTGCTCTTGTCATGGTTATCACACCAAAAACTTGGCCCCATAATTAATCATTCCGATGGATGTCGGCGGGTCAGGGGGACATTTTTGGAACTCCCGTATCTTAACGGTTGTCATCGTGGGGGGCAAAGGTGAACCGAGGCCTACAACGAGCTGACTTTGGGTGAGAGGTGCAGTACAACCTGGACTGGCTGACAGGCAACATATAAACAACTAGTAACACGTTCTTACAAAAGGACCCATTAAAGTCCGAGACCATACATGTAATGTAATTCTGAAAATCATGCCGGCACGTAGAAAACATGCCAACTCCAGACTCGAACCCAAAACCTTAGAACTATTTGGCACATGTGCTCACAACTAAAATACTGCACTGCCATCTTGCATAACATGTCAAACTAAACCAATTTGTGTTTGTGTTGGTCATCAATGTTTCCGCAACATACAGTATGGTAATGCCGCCAGAAGACTCTGTGCTGTGGATGGCAAAAACCGATAAACAGTGGTGAGGAGGGCCCTTTGAGAAATGGTTTGAAATTCTAGGTGGCAGAAATGTGTGCGACTGAAGCTGAACTTAGCTTGGACTCGTACTCAACTTATGTGCCGCTGGAGATGGTCTGGGCTGGATTAAGTATTCCACCCAAAAACGTTGGAGTATCAAAAAAATAAAAAATAAATCACAACTGTAATCGAATGTTCTCAATTTTTATTAGTAACAGCTCAGACCCAGTCGTGCGACTTTGCATTCTCCTTAAATGTCTGGTTGAGTAATGACATCGAATTTCTTCAGCACTGCAACTTTCATTGTGCATTCAAAACATGTCAATGGTGTCAGGGTGTCCCTGTGCTTAACCCCCCCCAAAAAAACAGCCCGTCTCTTGTTTTTCTTGAAATTGGCTATTCTCGTTGCCAACCTTTCTCTTCACTGTGGGTTTTGAAAAAGTCATGACGGGGACAGATTGACAGGACTTCAGTCTTAAAACATGCATGCTAGCTTTGTTGTAAGACTTTAAATAGTCCAGAAGTGTAAAGGTGAATTGTTGCTTCTCTCCTTGGATTGGCTGGCGATCAGTCCAGTAGTTTCTTCCCTCTCTCCAAAAGTCAGCTGAGATTGGCTGCAACTCACCTTTATTAGTCCCACAATGGGGAAATTCGAGATTCGAACCCAGGCCTCCTGGGGAGACTGGGTCCTGAACGCGGCGCCTTAGACCACTCGGCCATCCCACCTGCAACCCTAATGAGGGCAAGCGCCACATGAAATGGATGTATTGGGCAATTCATTGGCCTGACGTATCCCCTGAGTCGTAATTACGTAATGCTTCCAATTGTGTGAGAACAGACTGAAGAAGGCCCTTTTCGGTTCCAGCATCACTGTCTCCCAGTGCACAAAGCAGATTTTGCTGCGGAACAACCCAGACTTAAACCCCATCGAACATCAATGACCCTGGCACTTGAACACAATGCCAAACAAAAACGTTACTTGGACCAGTTAAAGATCGTTTGGAATTTCACAGGGTAGTAATCGAATTTCCAAACTACCTTTCACTGTACTCATCCGCATCAATTTTGGTGTTATGAGCCCACTATTAAAACCTATATAAAGATACAACACAACTTTCCAAACTTCACCTACTCCCTTTAATTAATTCTGATTTAAAGATGATCCAAAAACGACCGTCAGCAAAATTCACAGTGCCACCACTCAACACGATGCATAAATTGTTTCACAAAGACATCCGAGAGAGATTTGACTCAAGTGCAATTTGGTTTGCTGATCCATCGGATTGGAAACACCAAACGCCTCACCCAAAGTTACTGTTGTTACTAATGGGATCATCTCGTTAAGTTTTACTCTACAGCAGAAGATCCGATGAGGATGACCCTTCGACCCCTTTTATTTTCAATATGTATTGCAACTTTAGCAACAGTAATACAATACAACTTTATAGCACATTTCACAACAGCTGGAGCTGTAACACAACAAAATGATTGCATAAAAACCTTCTGGGGTTATAAATGAAGTCAATCTCGATGCAGATGATTTATTACTGTACTTACCTAACCCTCCAATTCACAAGAGGATTTCTTCAAAACTTCTCTGCAGTCTTTGACTATATAATGAACTGGAATAAATCCAATATTCTGCCAGTGACAAACGAACCCTGGCATTCGGAAGCACAGTAAGCCTTTATCCCTATTGGCACCGGCAACATAAAATATCCGGGCATTAATATTTCCCCAAGGCTAGCTGACCTATTTAGTCTCCATTATACCACACCTGTTGAAGATATAGAAGACCACTTGAATTGCTGAAATGGTGTACCTCTCTAATTGGTCTCATTGCAGCTGTCAAAGAGAAAACGTGTTGACTACCGGTACCTATTTTCTAGTCCCGCAGATAAATGCTTCCCAACACACAATGTATCCACAACGATATTTTACTGGAAGAAATATCAGACTTTTTGGATGTAGTCTGATAAAAATCCGATACTGTTTTTTTTTTTTTTTTTTTTTTTTTTGGGATGATATCAGAATCCGATCTGATACTCACAGAGCTGGGCACTTGACCCTTTTTTACCTATCAGTCCCCTGCGCATCCGGCCTTATTCATAAAAATTGTTGGCCCCTGAGCCCATTTAGGCCTCCAAAAAAAAAAGAAAAAGTGTCCATGCATGATGCCGCTGCGGGAGAAATTTATTTAAAGATCATTGTTTGTGTAAGAAGAGACGTGAGACTGCAGCGTGTGTTCGAGGTGCGGGTTACGTCATGTCAGAATAGACATACAGACACGCTTGAATGCACACCGCTGTCTCACGTTTCTTCAAGCACAAACAGTTGTTAGTGGCGCTTTTGACGCGTTCTGAGGCAATTTTTGTCATTTGCCCATTTTGCGAGTACGTTCATAACACGCATGGGGGCCGATTCGTGGGCTGGACTAAAATTATAATGCCTTTATTAGTCCCACAATGGGGAAATTCGAGATTCGAACCCAGGCCTCCTGGGGAGAATGGGTCCTGAACGCGGCGCCTTAGACCACTCGGCCATCCTGGCAGCCACGAGATTCGAACCCAGGCCTCCTGGGGAGACTGGGTCCGGAACGCAGCGCCTTAGACCACTCGGCCATCCTGGCAGCCAGGATCCTTTGTTAATTGGACCCTTTTTTTTTAAAAAATTTGTCTCCCGCCGCCTCTCGCCCCAGAAATGGGCGTCCAGCCAGGCCGGGGGGTCGGATTGTTCCGCTCCAGGGATGGATTGCACAGCTCTGGATACACATTTTCGGATCAGGACGCCCCTAATTATTAGTCCAATGACATTAACGTGTCTTTGACTGTGTACTCATCTTACTAAAATAAAGACATTTTTTTCCGACTTTTCTGGAAGCATGCATGCCTACTGTTTTGCTTAATACGTCTGTCTCACAGAATAGCTACTCAGCCCAAGTCGTATGTATTCCCCACGCATGCATTGATTTTTCTCGCGGTACTCCGGCCTGTTCTCTCATCCCCAAAGTATGCATCTGATGTTGGTGTAAATGCTCGTCTCTATGTTCCCTGTGATTGACTAGGGTGACATGCTGGAATAGGACCAAGCTCACCCATGACCCTAATTAGGACCAATGGTCGGGGAAATTATAGTCCTACTCATTCTCATGTACTCTTCTGTATGAGCCTTCCTTCCATTTGAGAATTTTACACTGCAGTGCTTTACATGGCATCAGCGGGAGGGATCTATAGATCAATGATGTGCAGGGAAGCATGTATCACCATCAGCACAAGAGCACTTGTTTTGCTGAGGGAGACGGGAGGAGGGTGCCAGTGTGAATTTGGTCATTAAGAGGGCTGAAACACAAATTAACCCTCCGGTCGGAAAACATCAATTAATCATTGCACTGAGGCTTTACCTAACTAAATCTCCTCTTATACACACGTATTTGTCTTGTGAGACCACCTCTGTGTTCCACATGCATTGTAGGCTTGGTTGCACAAGGCATGTAGTAGCGGTGCAGCGAAATGTAGTACAACCCAACCCCCCCCCTCCCCCCTCTCAGGTCTTTTTCTCTAATTGTACAAACATTGAGTGAAAGAGTGCAGAGCGACATCGACATTTGATATTCATGTTGCTCCCACTTCTTCACAAATTCTGCCCCGTCAAAATAGCTCCCCCAGGAGACACCATTTTGATACATACCGAGTTCCATTTGGACCAGCCAGCTGGAGGAGTGAATAAAGAAAAATAAATGAAATGCTTGACTCCATCAGTGAGTCTGATGTATCAATAAAAAAGAAAGTAACATTGCAAACCTTTAAAAAAAAATAAATAAAAAAATGCACACCTCTTTTGCGAATATTCTCGGAATACATTTGGAACCACAACTCTAAGATTGTCATACATTTGAAATGATTAAAAGTGGTTTGTGAAGGCAGCAAAACAGTTTGATTCAAAACAATAATAGGATCACGTTGGGATTTTAAGACATTGTAATTAATTTGATCTCTCATTTCATTCATATTTTTAATTGAGATTGCCTCAGTTCCTGTGTTATGATGACAAACCGCATCTAAGGGCCACCACCTTCAACTTTTGAGCCTTCCGAATGTAGCTTGCAGATATCTTTTGGCTTTTACGCTTACCAAGGTTTAAAGGTTTACAGAACAGATTAGACTTCTGCATTTAAGGTAAACAATCAACAAATGCATATCTATGATGTAAACAGGCATTTACAACCTGGGGTGTAAATTTTCATTTTCAGAAGCTGGAGCCTCACATCCTGCTGTTAATCCATAACAAATATTTGTAATAGTACAGTTTAAGATACATCATCAGCTCAGAAGAAAGCTGTGACGGAAATAAGAGGGTTGTTTGGCATTGCCGGACTTAGATGAGATGTGATAAAGAAAATAAAACAGCTGTTATAAAACCATACTTTATAAACCAAATCTAATTCACATTCATTCTTGGGACACTTGATTGGATGCATCCGCACAATCAGCTACAATGCAATAAATTGTGATTTATAAAGATGGTAATTTGTTATTTTGATTCATAATTAGTTGTTTATTAATGTGGCTTTACTGCGTTGAGTTGCACAATCATTTTTTTATGAAACAATATTAAAAAGTGGGTGAAGAAATGATCAAAAGCTCCAATGAACCCTAATTAGACACACGATCATATTAACTTTTGAAATGTGAATTTTACCTCACCATGTATGCACTCTTATTGAAATATGGTGTGGCTCAAAACACTTGAGAAACGTGTTCTAGTTGGTTGAAGCGTTGTTTATTCATTACTATCATTACTATAACATGCATCCTAGGTTTTGTTAGCCCCTCTCTTGCATTTTGCATGTTATGTTAGCATTAAGCTAGCAGTTTTTTGGAAGACTTAGACTATGTAGTTTAGTTGAACATTTTATAGCCAATTTTTATGCACCAGTTTTGCAGTTCACATCTTCACCCGTGTAGTGACAAATAAAGAGCTTGAAGTAGGCACATTCTGCATCTTATTTGGAGAACTTTGCGAGTGAGAATGAGAACAGGCGCTAAACAAAAACTACCCATAATAACCAGATGGCCATTGCAAACTAGAATATGTTCTCAATGCCTTAAACATGTAAACAAAGGATGAATAGAAATACTTTATAAAGTGTGTTTTAATAAGTTTAAGTATGTTTTAATAAAATGTATTACCCACGATAAATGAGGCTCACTATTTGGCAAGAGAATGTTACAGCATTTCTCTCTAGCTAAAGCAAGTCCAAAAAAAAAAAACACCACATTGTCAAAACCAAATTTTCAGTGTCCTAAAACTTTTTTTGGAATTGGTCATCCTTTTGGAAGCACCTGAATCACTTTTTACCAAGTTTGAGATGACTTATTTTCAACCACTAAAACGCATTTTACCGTATGATGCACGTGCGTTTCATAACAGTAAACATTGGAAACAAAAGTGAAACTCAATTCAAGTACAAGCATCTTTCCATAACTACAGCAGCTCATGGCTAGCGATGTGAAGAAAACAATATAATGCGGTTCAGGCAGCCTCGGAAGTTTCAATATGGATAGAGACAATCTTCGAAATGTGGCTCTGCTGTTCCATTTCGAAACAAATTGAATCTTAATCACATTGTTTTTTGCTTATTATTACCCTGCTGTGTGTCTCCGAATACATGCGAATGATTTGACAGATTTTCATGGAATTTGACAGGTTGGGTCTTAAATTTGATTTTGCAACCTAACCTTAAAAATAGATGGAATGACAGCGAAAAGGAGAAAATTCCAACTGTGGATTCATTAAGAAGCGCTTGTCATGCAGACACACAGAAGCTGGCGTGACATTCATATCCAGACCATCATTTCCATGTGTTCGCTTCATTGTCTGCATAGCTGCTGTGCAGGAACGATACTTTTGGAGCAGCCTCAAGCTGGCTTTTACACTCCCTTGTATTTCCTGGATACACTCTTGTGTACATTTGGTCTGTGAGTGTGCTGGTGATATGCTCCTCTCTCATTGGTGGCTTTGTGGCTGACTTGACTCGCCAATCGGTGTCAAGGAAATAGGCCTAATCACCAAGTGAATCGCGGGAACAGTACCAGCTGTACTGATTCACACCACTGGGTTTAAAAGAATCCTTGTATAGGGGGAGTTATGTACGCAAACAACAAATATTTAGTTTTACTTAATACATTTTCTTGAAAGAAGAGACAAAAAAAAAAAGATTACCCTTGAGGTTTGTAAAGAGCAATCCATCACGTGCTGAAAGGATTTGGGCAGTAGTTAGAGTGTTGCTCATTTTTACAACATGCCCCTCTTGTCAGGATGCTTGCCATTTCATTATTTTCAGCCAGGGGGAGATGCAGATGGCGGATCAAATTAAAAAGTAAAATTATCAGAAAGAGGAGAGAACAGTTTGCAATATAATGACTACGATTGACAAAATAATCCCATCCCAGTAGGGAGGACATTTGTCTGTCTTGGCCTCTTACCTTAACATTTAACTAAGATGGTCAATCAATAATTACGCAAAAGGCACCAATCCCTCCTACGATTCTAATCTATACATACTTCATGTACAGTCCCAATAGTGTTAACGGCAGCAGCTCTATGAATATTATTGATTTTAGTGTGACAATTACACACATCCTTTGTGGTATAAATGCAAAGAGGAACTTTGTAATGTATCCAAATCATATTCAGAGATATAAAATCTTTATACCCTTGACACCCACTGTGTCCTCACAAGGCATCTGATGTTGTTTCTTACACACACACTAGAGTGAGCAAAATATCAGATTGAGAAGAAAATTTGCATTCACTGTCATCTGCCGAAAGTTGAACAAAACTATCCGATTAGATCACTGAATGTGCATGCACGGTGTGCGTGCCCGCGTGTGTGTGTGCACTTTGTCGTTCTTTATTTTATATTAAACTTTCATAATACCCTCGCACATACACACCATGTAAGCATGTCTCCATTTCCTCCCTCTGGACATGTTGACTCAAGGAGAATAACTATTCCTTATTTAATCCATGAAGGCGCCATTTTGAGGTTTAAAGGAAGGTTACGTGCAGCAGTCTTGGATGGCAGCTTTGACTTGTAGGAGTTCTGGACTGTTGCTGATAGCCGGATTTTGCTACCACAGCCAAGATCCCCCCCCACCACCTCACACACACACACACTCTTAGACTCCTCCACATTTCCATCCACTGTGCTGCTAAACTAACCAACTGATTGCTCAGTGGCAGCTTCCTAATGATACTTTGCAATTACCAAAACTTTGTTTAATCCCTCCCTTGTTTTATTGACATAATAGAGGAAGTTGTCTATTTGCTCACCTACACGTTACATTTGGCTGGCTTCAGGAGGTTTAAGAGCCTTCAAACTATGTCCTGTAATTAAACCTGATCCTTTGCTAATGAAACTGCATCCTGCAAACAACAGCTTGAGCTGCCACATTAAACTGCATTAAATGCTAAAATGGTTTCATTTACTCTGAGGCCTATTGCAATGAACTTGACTTCACTCCACTTAAATGGAATCACAACAACGCCGCTTTCCATGGTTCCCCATTTATTAAGGCACATTTCTTGTTTGCTCTTTGAGGGCAAGATTTTAATGAACCGTGTCAGTGACTTGCAGTGTGACCGCAAGTCTATTTTAAAATTTGTTTTAAAAAAAAAAAATTATAATATTCATTCAGCTGCGCCGCCAAGTAATAGGTAAGACATGTTTCTCTCGTTTTGCTGTCTGCATCGCACGCAAATTAACAGCACGGTGATTTTTATGACATGAGCAGTGTTTTTGTTATGAATGCAAGGCAAATGATGACACCATGCTTTTTTTTCCATTGGCAGAAACAGCCTTCTTTTCGCCCTAAATGCCTAAAATCTGTGACTTACGAAGTAAATGTTCAATGATCAAACATGCCATGCTGATAAGTGAATCTAGAATAGTGTGCGCTCATAACAATAATAAGACATGACTTGAGTATTTGACCACTTTTCCAATCAAAGGTTAAGTCCCAAATATCAGATGTCGAAAACCGATAATCCAAGTTGATTATCTTGTGGTTTGGACATAATAACCAATTGCTCCTCTCCGTCATGACAAAAGAACTAAATCCCCAAACTGTCAAACTCTGGCCGCATTAAAACACAATAAAAGTAAAGCAGATAAATGCTGTAAATGCACAATGGAGACACTGAATGCAACAATTCCTTACAACATGGTTTTCTTGCCAGCAAGCTTAAATAAAATGGAAAGGAAGTGAAAAGGATTGGAATGGCTTTGTATTGTTATTTTTAAAAGTTTATAAACTCCAATTTCAGCCTATTAAATGTCATTATTGTACTTTCTGATTGCCTTAGTCCTCCATCAAAGCAGACAACGGAGATTATCATTGCATCGTTAGGGAAACCAAATATTCATGGACATCAGCTAAATTTATCTATCCATCTATCTGTCTGTTTGTCTGTCTGTCTGTCTCTCTATCTATCTATCTATATTCACTTCTGTGTTTCTCTCTCTCTGTCTCACTCTCTCTATCTATCTTTCAGTTGAACTCAGTTAAAGGGCCAGTACACGCAATGGCATTACGTGCTTTCCTTTTTCCCCAAGTGCAAATATTTTAATTCAACACTTGACCCGTTGAGGAATAATTAAAGGGATGGACGAAAGCCCACTTCCAGCCTTGCTTGGTCCGTCAAAATAATGGGTGTCTGTCTGGGACATGTACAAGCCCATCAAAAAAAAGTTGTCATTTGTTAGTGATTTGTTAAAAGCTTTACACAAGATTAATGGGGTATGATATTTCACAAGGTCACGAATCTTATGTTTGGTGGAATACATTTTTGGTGGACTCTTAGTATGTTCTAGAAAATTCAGCCATATGTATGATCCTTACTGCTCCTTTTTGTGATATAAATAATGGATGTTTTTCCATACTTAGACACTCCAACAACTGAATAATTTGGAACTAGTGTACAGGTACAGTATAGTTACTTGGTGTGCCACTAAAAATGAGGAAAAAATTAGAATAGCTCATTAAGTCCGAACTCCATTTATCATTGATTGTAAAAAAATAAAATAGTAAAAATATATTAACAGAGATAAGTGGGTTAACCTATTTCGCCTGCATAGTATAGAAAAGTTGAAAAAATAATCAGTAAATCCAATATTCATAAATTTTTCTACACAGAGACAAAGGTTGATGACAGTACATATTTTCTGGAAGTGATGGCCACAACAGCAGAGGCAAATGATTTATGGCCTTCTCTGACGACACGACTTTTTGGACGTTCACGACAGTCGTGCTGTCAAAGTACAAGATAATATCGTTTTGTGTCTTGTTCTGGGCGAGGTGTCACACTGCAAGTCCGTCTCCAACCAGACTCCACACAATCATTGCATGCTACCGTCAAGATTTAGTCCATCGATGCAGGTCCGTCGGGGAGCGGGACGAGCAGCTGTCAAAGTCATGTCGACAGAGGCATTATGGGGATGTGCGTTGTTTCTCTACAAGGAAAAGGAGAAAAATAAGGAAAAAAGGAGAATATGGATGCTTTCCTAGATGGAGAGGAGAGAGCAGTCTGGATTGTCTATTCTCCAAAAAGAACTTAAGGTATCAAATTTGTTTAGTGACGGCTTTGTGGTTAGAAAACGTACCATGAGTTGAAATGCTGTGTACACTTTAAAATATTTCCTCCCTACTGACCATTGCCCCCCCCCCTTTTTTTTGTTATTTTGATTCTTTGTATGTGCTGTCACTAGGAGGTCACTGTCTTCCTATTGGTCAATGCCGAACAAACAATCGAAGGACAAAGTATTTAGCAAGACCTGCAATATTTGTGATATGCCGGATGATATGATGTGTGTTGGGGCGGGCACGCCCCCATATGGGACTCGGCTTGTGATTTTTTTCTGCCTCAGCTGTCTACGTCACAGCAAGGGGCCAAGCATTGTAATATTGCTTACTTAGTCAGTTCTGTTGTCTGAAACGGCAACCAATCACCACTAAAATTCAAATGCACATAACTACGCTTCTCCATTGCAACCTGTGAAAATATAAAATCGATCTGATCAATTTTTGGATTTATTGACATGAAATGTGAATTTATATGATCCCCTCCACAAAATCAAAAATACAGTGCCCATCTCTTCTTCACTTACACTAAAGCAAAGAAGAGCAAGAATGCGCACACGAATCCCGACTGGTTATATTTTGGTCACTAAAGTGGCGGGAAAGAAAATGGACCATCCGGGCTGGATGATCCCTTTAATTTGGATATTGGATCCCAATAATTGAAAACATCCAACATGAGGCCCAAGTTACTGAAAGATCTTTCATTTCTGCTGTCAAATAATGACATGTATATATGTGTAATAAGTGTTGTTTCACTTGGAATTGAAGTACAAAAAAGTATGATCACAGAGCATTGCTTTTATGGCTTTTTATTGGACTCAAAGTATTACTGAATGTGCTGTAAGGACAACAGTGCAATTCGTCTTCACTCCGTGGCTGAAATAGTAAGCGAAAGCCAATCAAGACGGTCATTGTGACAAATACAATGTGAGGCTAAATTGATAAAAGAGTAAGAGAAAACTTGTCGGATGAGCACAACTGTCATCCCAAAACACTCACATAAGTTTAATGATGTGTTTTGGCCAGCCTCTTGTGGTGGCTGCCAAAGTGCAGACATAAGAGAGAATGCTGATAATTCGTTTGGCCCATAGCGCTCAATGGCGCTATTTCGCTGAATAATTTCAGACATTCAGGAGTCACGTGACCCCCGCCTAATACTTTGTATTGCCCCACATTCCCCTCAAGTGCTATCTTTATGTGAAGAGTTTGGCAGTTTTTCTTCTATATGGCAACTCAGTTTGCTGAGCTTCCTGTAAATTTTCATTATGGGGATTTGAGACTAATTTCGTCGAGTTACGCTTCTTTAGGGCAGTACCAATAGCAATTTATCGTGGATAAGTACACAGCAATGATAGGCCACTGTGATTTAGAGTTTTACCGATAATTGGAATCACATTAGCATTTAAGTAAGAGTTCACAACACATTTAGAGATTCCTTCCTTGATATAAAAAGTCTACACACCCCTATTCTAATGCTCGGTATTTGTTTGGGGGACTACGAGACATCATTTCAAAACATTTTCCATCATTCATACGATCTCTGCCCTGGACAACTTAACTGTTCTTTTTTTAACAGTGGAAGTAAAAATAAACAAGTACAGCGTTCTAACAATGTTCAACTCATGAAATTGGAGTCAGCAAACGAGTGCCACCATTTAAAGTGACTCTTATTAACATCAAATAAAGTCCATACCTCTGAACAAAGAGATCCCTCTGACCCTGTGGACGCTTTCTGTGGACCATAGATTGCGCAATAAGGTGTGACAACAAAAAGTTAGGAAAACCTACTAACAGATAAACTTTATCTGAGGTTAATCAGAGGCACTTTCAATCGTGGTTAGTGCTCACTTCCATTTAGCATGGGTTTGAAAGCGATTGAATGGGAGATAGTTGACCAAAAACATTTTAAACACTTCCACCTAGATTGAATCTTGAATCGGATATGATTTGTTGAACAGTGTTGAGGAGAGAGCAGGAAACAATTTAATTAACCTCTGTCAGAGTTGTTGTCGGCGTGAATGATGAGCTTGCGGAGATGAAAGCGGGGTAAGATGGATAGAAATGGAACTGCACCAACCTGAGGGCACACTAGTGTAAAGCAGGGTACTCACATAGCAATTTCTAACATATCAGTGGTGGGAGGTCAAGGCCTTCCCTGCAGGCCTAACATAATCAAGAAATCACAATCATATTATTCACATTAATGTCATATTATATCCTAGTGTTACATTTTTATCTTATCAGAATTCAGCTTGTCCGTGTTGCCAGGCAGCTTTCATAATCCCAGTAAGACGCACTATTCGTCCTAGGCCTTCAGATTCAATCACGCGTTCGTCTGTTCTGTGAGTGAGGGGGCTTTTACAGTGGCTAGATAGTTGCAATAGCCAATCAAATCACGAGTTGATGACAGCAAGGCCTTCTCGCTGGCCTAATGGTGAAGGTGATGAATGCAGCTTGTGATCGGATACTCACTCGTTAGGGGCCAGCTCTATCCGCTCGAAAATCGAAAATATATTCTTGCTTTTTTAAACCACACTGGCCGAATGTGTGAAAAGTGTGGATTTAATTGCAGGTACACTTGCAAGACCATTTTCAAGACGGACCTTTCAAGAGAAGCTAGGTCGTTCAACACGCACTCAGTATTGTGTAATTGTGTTTCTGTATATTATTTGTCCAGTCGTGGTGTCATAAATGATGGTATTATGAGGAGGATTTATTCAAGTCAGACTAGGTAGGACTCACTGAAGGCATAGGTGTGAAATGCACCACTGTAACATCTAAACCAGGAGTGGGCAAACTTTTTGATTGGCGGGCCACAATGGGTTCAAAAATTTGACAGAGGGGCCGGACCAGGTGCAGATGGAGGGAGTGTTTTGGTAACTTCACCTCATCGGAGAAAAAAAAAAACATTTAATTTTAAAGGAAAGTGAACAAAAGCATTACAACAATATATATGTCTTTGAAAAACCAGAGTATTTTGAAAAGAAAACATGAACAAGGTTTTTTTTTTTCTTTTCAAGTTCGGCGAGCCATATTAAAACGTTTAACAGGCCGCAAGTGGCCCCCGGGCCGTAGTTTGCTCACGCCTGATATAAAACAATATTTAAAATGGGAAAGATCCCACATATGACAAGGAAAGAATTAGCATGTGTTACTGCTCCGTTAGTTAGAGGTGACAAATATAGATCCAGAAAGGAAAAACCTTGCCAAAGTTTGTCTTTGGCCATAGGTGCTTCTACTCAACTTGCAGGTAAATGAGCTCCCTGAGTAGAAGCACCGGTGGCTGAAGCCAAACTCTGGCAGGGCTTTTGCTGTCTGTACCTGGATTTACCACCTGTGCTGATAGTGTGTGATTTGCTCAGGATGACACACGTACCGATATCTCCACCGACATTCCTTGTCAAACCAGACAGACCAAACAGCAGAGTGCCAAAAGGCATACAGACTACTGCAAATTACCAAGAATAAATCACATTTGAGGAAATAAAAGTAGCATGGCTAACTGTTTGCTTATCTGGCAATTATCGCCGTTTTAAACAATTTTCCTTGTCATTTTTATCGTGGTGAACTATAATAGCAACTATTAGTTTCTATGTGTTCGGAAGCATTGCGAGTTTCAATTGACTGTCATTTCACGTCCGACAGGTTTAACATTTACCTTTATCGGCCCGACCATTTATCTAGCAGATCGGAAAAATCACTCTTTAACATGAAGCGAGATTCACGTCTTGACCAGAAATGGCGATGAACAACTAGCCACTCAAGGCTCACTGTTAGGCTGAAGGAAACCTTGACAGATGTACAGCAAGCGGCATAGATTAAAGCACCAGTCCAGAGATACCGGCGCAGTCGTGATGAAGCTTCTGTCTTATATCTATCTGATCCATGTGTAAAATTGAATGTTTCAGTGCAATCTTACCGAATGCTGACGAGAACAAGCAGGTCAATCAAGAGATCGACATGCGCTCAGGAAGACGTTTTAACACATACCACCTGCTTTGGGTCCATGGGGGTCTGCTATCGATTAGCGCCTCGTTTCCAACGAGGTTGCCCTCACACCTCATCACACCGTTTCTTTTAATGCATTTCTGTCTGTCTGAACACCACCCCCCTCTCTCTCTCTCTCTCTCGGTCTATCGCTCTCCCTCTCTGTGTCTGTCTGTCTGTCTCTCTGCTCCATTAGTCTTGTGAACAGCTGTCAGGGATGCCCGGGGCTGCTGGGCAAAACAGTGAACACAGCTGACGGCAGAGAGGTAGCAGAGAACAGGAACAGGAATGTAGCGGAATGATGAGAAGCATGAGAGGAGTCAGGCCAACTTCTCTCTCTGTAAAAAGAGTTTCGTAAGAATAAATCAGGATGAACTCAAGCATGCTGCATTGGTAAAGATAAGTGTTTCCAAGGACTTTGTCAATTTGCATGTGTTCTTTTATAATTCACCCTTTAAATTGTTATGGTGCACTGTGATGAACCGGCAACCACTCCCGGGTGGACCCGCTTTTGTGCACAACATCAGCCAGAATAGGCGCCGACCCACTTGTGACACTAATGAGGAAAAGCACAACAGAAAGATCATGAAAATGATCATGTGTGTTTGTAAAAGACATTTTTTTTTTTTTTTTGCAATTTACCCACTTCCCTGCTTGTTACAAAAATGACACTCGAATTGTGATTTTGCTCTTTTGCGTTTAAAAATGCATAAGGAAAAAGAACAGAGTTCCGGTGCTGTCGCTGTGGTCATTTCATTTCCTACCATACAGTCTCCTCGTAGAAAATATTTAACGAACAAGTTGGACTGTTTGGTTAACGAATGTGCCTCAAAGCATGGATGTTCAAGGTTTGAACCTGAACTTTCACCTTTATATGTGGCGATTCCATGTTCTCTCCATGCTTGCATAGGTTTTCTCTGTGTACTTATGTGTCATTTCACATCCCAAAACATTTATTGAATGAACTCCAAACTGCCCGTGAATGTGTAGAATTGAGAGTGAATTCTTATCTTTTCTGTTTTTTTGCCCCAAAAAATGCTGCCCTGTATATGGCACAAAACAGAAATGAGTGATCCCCTCGGTTTAATGTGCTGCTCCTCGCTGTTGATGCCAGCGTTAAAAAGCAGCAGCGCAATGCCGTCTTGTTTTATAGGCTGGAAACTAACCAACAGCATTAGTGTACAAAATATCGCGCTATAATGTAAGGAATTGTGTGATCACTTTTTTGCTGACCTTCACAGACTGGCATTAGAGAAAACAAATGACTTTCCTTTTTTTTTTTTTGGCTTGTTTTGCTTTGCTTTTACTTTTCATCCATTCCTTTTATGCATTTAGAGTGCCTCCCATCTCACTTAGTGAGACACAAGGTACACCTCGGTACAACCGCGTTACTGTCTTGTGGGAAAGACACCGGCACAGAATACGGGTCAGTTGGAGTCGATGGGGAAGGATGGTGACAACGTGTAAGAAAATAGCAGAATATTAAGTTCCAAACGTGAGAATAAACTCTTGCGAAACATGGACTTTAATGGAGTCAAGCCAACAGTAGTGCTTGTGCAATTGATTAGTCAATACAGATGAGTAAAATCCAATCTGATGTGTGTGAGTCAAACAGCTGTTTGTGGCGATTACAACTCTCCAGGTGGTGGACACGCACACACACGCACACACACACCAACACACACACACGTCACAAGGATTGATTCATTTGACAGCATAATGTGGCAAGATTTTTTATCAAAACAGTGTTTGTTTTATTTTTGCATAGTAGATTTGAACAATCAGACTATTTCTGGTCGACATTGCTAATCTAATGATTTATGAGATTGGATTCAGAATTAAGGATTAGTAATAATGTTCCTCGCTGATTTGTCACAGCTCTTATGTGTTCTCTCATGGGCGGGTGTACCCGATGTTCTTTCTGGTGAGTATATTTTGTAATCATGCTTGAACAGTTGTATTTGCTGCTGCTACTAAGTATCACGCGAACTGTTCGTACACAGCCGATACACTACGATAAAGGTTTAGGCTATAAACCAGTATGAACCAAAAAGCAAGACTGAGCAAAACCATACAAGTCATTCAACTTGTATATTACAGAAAGTGTTAAGAGGAGAATCCTTCACATGCTTCACCGAAGTGGAGGCTTGTGCTCCTAAGAGGACACAAGAAATGAATTCGATGTGGCGACAGGTTAATGAATGTCTCGAAGAGGTTCACTCACAGCTGTTTATTTCGTGACACTTCTTTAAAAGCAACCAAGTGTAACACAAGGTGATGATGTACTACGGCACTGGCTGAGGCAAGCGGGTGTTCAGGAGGAGACACTAAAAGGCAGACAGTTGGATATTTTGGACCTAAGTTCTCAGTGGGTGGCAAGGAAGGAAAGGTGGTGGTCTGCAATCCAAAGCCAGCAATCAAGTGTCCATGGTCAACTCAAATTGTCCAGGACCCAAATACCAAATTCAGATTTCAATTTCCTCGCAAATCAGGTGGGATTTCCAGAGCAGATCAGGCAGCAGGCTGGGAGAACAGGTTCGGATTCAGAAAAAAACACTGGAGAGTACTGCAAAGACAAGTGAAAAGCTCGCCCTGACGTTGTTGTCTTCTTTTATTTGTTGGTAGATTGCAAACCTTTAGGATGCTAAACAAGTGTGAGTAACACTTATGTCTTCTTCTTGGTTGTGTTTAACGGCGGTTTGCAAACTGAAATAGTTTATTACCAACACATTGTGATCTGTAATCATTACTGCTTCGTCTTACATCTAATTTGCAACTGATAAGAAAATTAGATCGCCTATGTCGCAAAGGTAACATTTAATAATATATATATTTCCCTATAGTTTACAGTGGAAAGCTTTACATGGCATGATATGGCTCCTTTAAGTTACATCGGCCAGCACTACTAGTTCTGAAGACCCTGGCAAGATAATAACGAAATATCAGCACTTGCAAACTAAAATCTGATTGGATAAAACGATTCAATACAAAACAGCATAATTCCTTAATCTAATGCCTGATCACAATCTGTACTGGATGATATCCACAAGCTATGAGGTCCCCTTTAACGACTTAGCTCGACAATAAGTGCTGCAGTCACCATATTTAAGAAAGCACCCATCGACCCTTGTTTAAGTTTTTGCTTCAATATCAACTTGAATTCAGCCTGTACACTGTTAATGGCCTTCATGAAATATTGGTGGTGGAAAATCGCCTCATATGTCTTAGGCTGTGTGTTTATTGAACCATACAACTGATGTCTGAGCATCCATGGCAAATGAAGACCACTCCTTTGATACGTCCTCAGGAAAAACAATCATCCAAGTGATCACGGTTTAGGAAGATGATGAGGTCCTTATGACCTCTTCACACATCACACGGTCACACCACTCAACATCTTTCTCATCCTTCAAGTATTGGAAACGGACCTTGTCAATATTAGCTCTCGCCAAGCGGTGTCCTTCCACCATAGTTAGGTTGTCTTTGAAAAGAAAGGCAGAGCTCTCCCATCGCCTTGAAAACATATTTCCGAGCGGCGAGGGTAACCTTGAACTATGAATCAATCAGCTTTTTCTACTATTCGCCAAGAACAGTTCTGACAAGAGTTTCAAGGCATCTCTCTATGGGCCACGCCATGTTTAGTTAGGTGCGGTATTTGCCGCTTTAATAAGACTGCAACTCCAATGTGATTTCCTAGCATTACCGTGGCCCCATCAGAAGTGAGCATCAACATTCTCTGCAAGTCTAGACCAAGCTCGGAGTAAAACTCAGTGATTAGCTGCGCAATAACATTAGCAGTGCATACTGGCAGCTGGAAGATGACGCCAAACACAGTTTTATCGGCGAGTGCATTTTCCTCCCGGTATTAAATATACACGGCAAGCATTTTGTGCGCTCTCATCTTCTATCAGCGTATCATCTCTTGTTCTTCAGTTTTCACACAATCTGAGAGTAATTCCATCTTAAAAGAATTGTGGTTGGCTGGACACGCTGTCCCTCTCTTGGGGGGCAGTTGGGGCACTTCTTTGGAGCTGGCTTTCTGGATGTAGGTGCTGTTCACTCAACCAGGTACTTATGAGATGGGCAGCCTGGTCAACAATTCCCCCTTTTCCTCGTGGGTGACGCCAGGTCATCCCATCCTCATTGTGCCGGCACAGCAACTCCGGAAAACGAGATGACGGACATGACTGTGTGACTCTGGCCAAGTGAACACACTGTCTCCGAGGGTCCTCTAGTTTGCATGCACTTCAAAAAAGACATCTACTAAAGATAACGTCGCATTATTGACACGTGTCACAAATACACCGTCACAGTGTATCAGAATTATTGCCATCACCATGAATGTCAATTTTATGCTTTATGTTTCAAGTGGAATAAATTAAAGTCAAATATCAACACTGTTTACATTTCACACCTTTGCAGTTGCGCTGACGCCACCTTTGATTGGTTGTCATGTCAACAGAAATCTACATTTCTTTGAGTCAAACATTTTACAAATGTGGATTTATTTGCTTATAAGCATTTATGATTATGTTTTATGGTTAAATCTTGGTGAAGTTATATATTTTGATGATATTTTATGAACATTCAGCTGGAGTGAGAGAGTGAGACAGACTAAACGTAATATCGTTTTATTATCTTCAATTTATGTGGAACTGTTTTACGAGGCACACACCATATTTTTGTTTATTTATTGACTGTTTGAATCAAAGAAATTATTGTACATATTGATCGATTGGTGTTCCATAATGGAAGAGTCGGAACGAGTGGTCAGCATGATGGCCTCACAGTTAACAGGTGCAGGCTGGAACCAAACCCTGCAATTATTTTGCTATTTGCAAGCCACATACTGTAAAAAACAACCATTGATGCATTGACAATGGGGTACATGTGGGGAAAAAACAGACCCGAGTAGTGGAAGAACTGAGCTGAAAAAGGAACGAAGTAGCGGGAGAACTGAGCTCAACGTGAAACTCACGACCTCTCGACTGTGAGGCGAACTTTTAGTTCATTGTGCTGCCAGGTTTGAGACATGACAGAGTGAAATGATCCTGTGGTCCTTTGGAACGTTTGCAGGAGCAGACAATTTCTTTCGAGTCAGAAAGATCTTAGAGTGTTATTAACACCTCCGTGTGTGCACATGCACAGATGTTAATAAGCAATGTTTGATGTATGAACCGCCCAGTGCAACTTTTACACCTTTGAATTTTTTAACTGATATTGATTAAAATGCAAATGTCGTTTTTATGTCTGACTGACTTTCAAATTAGGATAAAGAGATGGGAAAAGGTAACTCATTAAAAATAGCTTGTCTGGGAATGTAGTCTGACAGGTCTACGGTCCTTGCTGGGCCTTTTGCATCCTTGCTCCATGAAAGACTTTCATTTCACCCGTGAAAGATCAGCTATTTGATAGAGATAGCTGACTTATTTTCCATAGACGGTTCAATATGCAGTGAAGGTAGCTAACCTTTCCCATCAAAGGGGAGTGGAGGAAGCACCTTTGATAACAGTCTAGGAAGTAATGAATTCATATAAGCGCAGACTGAACTCTATTTGCACGCTTTAATGTCTAACCAAGAAGTCGCGACTTACAGTACATCCATTGCTGAATAAGACCAGCTCGTGTTATTAAATATTTATTTCCTGTCTGTGACATAAATTGTGAATTAGAGTCAAATGGTTGAGATGCAATACAATAAACGATCTAATTAAATGATCATATCTGAAAATATTTCCGGAAGATTATACTCTACGCACATGTTTATCACCACAGTTAAAGTTTGTGGGCTCGATATTCACAGACAGCGCATCCATGCCGATGCGAGCCTTGATACGCTTGATTGGGAATTTGGTACATCTCTCTGCACCATATTGGAAATTCTGGCATAACATAGGCATTTCCTTTCGGTTGTTGTCTCCATCCTCCACTTTTTTTGTAAACGCCAAGTGAAGACTTTTACTTCATTTTGCTCACCGTGTGTTTGACAACAAGCCTTCTCGTCACGGCCTGACTGGGGAGACTCTCTTGGACGTTCCACTGTACTTTCATAGCGCTCCAAAATGCATGATTTAGTCCACTCATTGTCTGAGCCGCATATTAACAATACTTTTATCTACACAACCTTTAAATTCTTGACTTTCCTTGGATGGCCTTTATGAACGCTGATTGCTCCAATGGGAAACTTCGAAATGTCACCATAGCAATGGTTCTTTTCAGGGAAACTGACCTTTGGGCGTGAAGACAACCTCAAATTTTCAGGTGGCAAACAACGAGAACTTGTGCACATTCTGTAGCTGTTCAAGTCACATTTTCGTACCAGTATTAACGCAAGTAATCGAAATCTAATATTTCATTTGGTAATCGTAATCATTGGTGTGCAAATCCCGAGTTTAATAGCGGCGGAGCAATTAAACGATAAATCTTTTTAAAGTAAAGCACACAGCTTTACAAGTACAAGCAGCACTCCCATATGTGTACCTTGCATGCAGAGCTTGTTTGGTATGGTGTGCCCTGATGCTTAAATAGGGAGTGTGGGACACATTATGAAGCCGTGCATGTGCTGAACCACACGGGGAGCTCCGGTGCATTTGTCCTTGTGACAGAGAGGTGGGATTATTCTCAAGCAGTCAGGTCTGCAGGGAAGACAGAAAAATATAAAAAGCAACCACGGCGATAGCGGGGAAAAGAAAAAAGGGGACAGATGAAGTGGAAGACAAATACCTTCTGCAAGTGGATACATTCCCTTGGGCGGCAAGAGTTTAACATTTGCTATAGTTCTACTTTTTAACTTGACGAATAGCGTTCCTTTATTTCACTGTCAATTCAGAGACAAACGGCATCAAATAATGATACAATTAGAGGACACAATTGATGCACTGCAATCACTTACAGTTTAGGACCAAATTGACTTAGACTAGTTATAGACGGCAACAAAGAGGTGGCCCATGGTTGATGTTTTTGGAATGTGGGAGGAAGCCGGCATACCTGGCGAATACCCATGCAAGCGCTGGGATAACATGCAAACTCCACACAGGAAGGCCTGAGCCAAATTCAAATTCAGAACTGTGAAGCAGATGTACAAACCAACATTCTAGAGTGGTGCTCTGAATGGAAAAAATTATGAATCTTTATCCATATTTTTCCCGTGAGTGTCTAATATACTTTTGTCAACGATCCCTGGAAGGAACACAATGGTCAAAATCGAAGAATTGCTCTTTCAAACCGGGATGATAGGATCTCATTTCTGTACTAATACTTGAATAGCTGATGTTTAGTTCTTATCATGTGAGACGTAATTGAAAACCAAAGATCATTCCGAAGAACGATGGTAACAGTGCATGTTAATAATCCCTTGTGTACTTTCATATATAATTCTGCTGCATGTGTGATTGGCAACCATCACACCACTTACAAGGGAAGGCTTGCTCACTATAAGGCAGTTTATTCTGGATCGTTTTCTTCTTTGTTTTTGAGCGTACTTCCGGGAGGAGGAGCAGCACTCTATGGAGGCTGGAAAAAACGCAGAGGGAAGCGCAACGGACGACGTATTAGTGAAGCTTTGTGAACGGGGGATTTACAACTCGATCCATCTGTTTTTCACGAGTAAACCGCTCTCCTCAAGCATGGGTTCTCCTACTTCATCCTCGCTGGTGTTTACATTCCATCTCAGGCTAATTTAAACGGCGTGCTGCAAGCTCTCGCTGATCAGCTAACCATGTTGGACCGAAAACATCCAGGCTCAGTCCTAATTATTCTTGGGGATTTCAACAGTGCAAAACTCCACCATGAACTTCCAAAATACAGTCTACACAAGTGAATGCCCATTCAGGGGCAAAAACATTCTAGACAACTGTTATACCACGCTGAAATTGACATATCGCTCTCTTTCTTGTGAAGCTTTGGGTTCGCCTGGTCACTGTTTAATCAACCAACATACAAGCACAAAATGAAATCTGCAAATTCTATCGTGAAATTATGAAGATGTGGTCCAGTGAAGCAAAGCTGGAATTACAAAGGGTACAGGGTTGTTTGGACTGCACACATGGGAGTGGCTTTGAAATTTCAGCTGGCACTTTGGAGGAATTAACAGACACCGTCATCCTACATTAGTGAAGACGTGTGTGTTCCAACCAAATCATTCCACATGTTCAAATTGGAGCTAAGATTTTAATTGTAGAATATAAAGAGGCTGAACCGTGGCAACTGCAGCCTATTGGGACTACATTCCCCTTGATTCTCCGACATGAAAGCAGGAAGTAGTAGTTCTAGTCCTTGTATGACGAAAGCAGACACCTGCTAACGATTAGCTATGGATGCTAACGGGAATAAGAAGGAATTTCACTTCATGTTTACCTCTCAATCTGGTCCCACATTGTAACAATGGGAACGCGCCAACAGAAATAGCTCGCATTAGGCTAGTAGAACAACATTTCCCATGATTCTTAGACACAGAAGTGGGAAATGGTCCTAGTTCCGGTATGATGAAAACATAGAGGGCAGCCCGTGATTAGTTGCGGATGAGAATGACAACGCAAATGTATGAGGAAGGAATTTGAAACTGAGAAGCCGACATTTATCAGTTTATAAGGCGCAGTGCATTACAAGGCAAAATGTCGATTTCTGAGAGAATTAAAGGATTTTAAGTGCTCTTTGTGGTCCACAAAATATGGAACTTCCCTGTGACTGCTGAGGAAGCACAGCCTGCCACAAAAGCTGTTAAGACAGTTCTCTTCGGCGGTTATTGAATTATGTCTGGACTCATCCATCACGGTCTGGTTTGGTGCTGCTATCAAAAAGGACAAAATCACTCTGTGACCAATTTTTTCAGGGCTGCAAAAACTAAGAAAACGAAAGACAAAATTCTCACGGTTTGACATCTTCCAGCTCCTTCCTACTGGTAGGTGCTATCAAATTAATTATTTATCTCTCCATACTTTGATAATTCAGGTTCGGCAATTGAGAGCAGATTTTTATTTGCAATGCCAAGCTAGCGCAATGCACCAAAAACTTCTTTGTCTTTGCCATTAATGTCTTAAACAGTTAATTCATAATTTCACAGTGTCACTTTGCCAGTTTTGAACTCCCCGCATTGTAACTTTGGTGTATAATGCTGAATGAATCTGCACTTTTGTGTTTGTGTCCTAAATGTGACAACCTGAGATCCTTGTGTGTATTAAAATACTTGATCAATAAAAATGATTCTGATTGTGATTGTTGTGATTGCCATCAAGCACTGGGTAAATTGATGAAGCGTAGACCCTGCACTGGTAAAAAACAAAAAATGGAATCCTAAACATGTTCCCCACCAGCACAAAGCACAGCCTCTTCATCACACTAGTGCAGATGTGCGCACGCACACTTAACCTGGGGATTTGAGTTTTTTTTTTCTCCTCTTAGCCAGCTCCACACTGACACCATGATGAATGACTCTCGCTGTGCTTGTCGATAGAAGTGTGTGTGTGTTTGAGTGCGTGTGCCTGCAAGGTTCAAGGCACAGAGGTTGTCACCCCTCAGAAAAAAAACATCCCTCTCTCCCATTAAGCTGCCTGAGGATAATTAAACCGAGTTTGAAGAGCAGCCGAGCTATCATTTATTTACTTGTTTGTCTCCAATGCTACACGACTAGATCAAATAAAAAGGTTGGGAAAAAAATGTTTGTTATAGAATCTGCCAGTTGCCTCATATTCAGGGCCATGCTCCACATTAATGGAATATGAGAATAACACGTTTTGCCATCTTGGATTTGTTTGCATTCCCATCTCCTTTACATGCTGTGGTTTATATGTAACAAGCATTGATTTCAGACCAGGATCAACAAATGTACAGTATCTGGCACACTATTCATTTACATAATTCAATTTTACATTAAGTGAGGAAAACAGGTCTTGGCACAATGCAGTAATGTATACATGTTCAGTAATGGCAGTTGTGGTTGCTGTCCCCGTGACCCGACCCCGGATAATCAGAAGAACATTTATGGATGGATGCAACGTTTCATGCACTTTTATTATGATGACCAAATGTATTCTAACTGTCTAAATCAGAATGTATTAGTCGTTAAAAAAACAAAAAATCTTCCGTTCTTAAAAAATTCAAATAGTGTTGAAATAAGTGCTGAAAGTGCATCACTGACCAAAATACAAGAATAGAATATGCTCCTTTGGCTTAGCACAGCCTTGCTTTGGCTCGTAGCTGAGATCACAGGTGTCAAACTCAAAGCCTGGTGGCCAAACCGGGCGCGCCATAGCCTGTTATGTGTCCCTTTTATGTACATTGAATTTGATCTGGTGTTGAGATTTTACAAGCTTTATATATATATATATATATATATATATATATATATATATATATATATATATATATATATATATGTATATATATGTATATATATATATGTATATATATAAAATGTATTTATTATATATAATAAATGTAATAATAGTTTAACTCAGTTTTTACTGTCTTCTGATTTCAAAACTACGTAGTTATTCATCAATTTGTTGCGTATTTGGCATGTGTCGGGCCTCATATGTCATAAACCTCATATCTCACAATATGAAATTTGTGGATTTTTTGGGGGGTATTTAAATTTTTTTTTATAACAAATCTACATTTTTGTAGGCCATACGTGCAAATGTTATCTTCATAAATTGACCAATTTTAAGAGTTGAAAATTGACTGCGCTCTTTGACCATACTAATAATTCAACAAACAGAACATTTCGCTTGGTCTCATAAAATGATTATTCCAATCGGTTATTTATTTATTTATTTATTTTCAAAGCAAAAAATAGGTCACCTTTAACATTTGGTAGCGCATGACCTACATGGCAGTACGTCGCCAGCTGTCAGCAGGAGCTTGAAGCCAGTGATTACAGCTGTTACAGTTTTTTTTCCTGACTGCTTAAACTCTAACAGTGCTTCTTATAGCACAATTTCTAAAACTATTAATATCTATCACAAAACCACTCACAAAGTTTGCAAAGCTAAAAGCACCAACACCGCTTTGCATTGAGTTTAAAACATACACTGAGAGAGCCCATCACTATTTTTGCTGAACTGTATACACAACTCACTTCTTAACTTTGTGGCCACATTGTCACAAGATAAAACTGTTTTAGATAATTATTAGTGTGCTGTATTATATTGCTTGAGCCGATAATGGTCAAACATATCTGAATGTTCCAGTTAATCATTCCAAATGTGTACGTGATTGGACACAATTCACAAAAGTTTTTATTGACAGGCAAAATTTATCACAGTAATTTTTTTTTAGATTAAAAATGAAATGAAGCAAACATGTTCACTAATGGCCTGGTGATTACCTTGTCAAACCAAAATTAATTATGTATTTTAGTCCTACATCTCTTTTGACCTTTTTATGACTTTTGTTGTTAATTAACATCTGAAAAAAAAAACTAAAAAAAACAAGGAATATAGCTTTTGTGTGCTCCCAACATAATTGTCCCTGAAGTACAGAATAAAAAAAAGAAATTCCCTCTTTGATTGATGCTACATCCTGCAAAACATGTTAACGATCAAAACCTGACCTTGACGAAGTTGGCCAGATATTTCACTGCTCTATACAGAATGTGTGCGACAGTGATGAGTCGTTTTAAATTGATGCACAATATGACAGTCATGCATCTAGCAAGAACCAAGGAAGTTAATAAACAGAGAAAATGATTCGCTAAATTAAAGATGAAAAAATAACTGATGGGGTGCATTCCTCCAAAACGCATGACAACAAAAAGCGTGTTAACATTAACAATATACTATTATTTTGTAAATCCAAGTATAGAGTCATGAACTTTACCGTGCATTACATTTTTGCCCAGTTGGGAATGACCACAGCAGATAATTCCATTATCCAATGAAAATGCTTCTCAGTACCATGCCCTCAGAGCAAAGGTCCTGGTGGGGAATGAATTTTTCCCCTCCACTACGTTTTTTTGCATTCAATAATGATCGTGAACCCAGCTCATTATCAAAGCAATTTCTGTACAGTCCTAAAAATGCTGTCAAGAGAGTTACTGTTATACAATCTCAGGAGATCGACTCATCGGTTTGTTTAAATTCTCCTGAACACTTATATTTCACCGCACTTCATACCAACCACGCTGTTAAAACCATTAATTAATGACATACAATATGAGACTGAGGGTGTTATGTAATTCCTTAGTGATGTCACTTCAGCGGGAATCAATAAGGGACACTTTGTGGATATATACATGTTCTCGAGTGACCATGTTTTGTTTAATGCGCAGCTCCCAAGGCAAACCATTACGGTGTCTGCTGTTCCACACCGCTCACACCTTAGGGAAACCTACGACCAATTAAAAGAAATCTGAAATGTGTAGCCCCCTGGCAGGACGATGTACGCCAGTGCTGACAGATACAGTAGTTCCGCATATGTATGTTCTGTTTTTATGCAAGAAAGCTATTATGGTCGAGGTCGTATTTTTGTATGTGTACGCTTGGGATCTTTTTACTTTATTCGTGCCAGCTGTGTAGGGAAAAGCACGCAATTGTAGCGAGAGAGCGAGGTAAGAAAGACATGAAATGGGGTGTCAACCTATAGCTCCTTACGCTGTTTTTTCTAAATAGTCCTCTGTGTGCGTTTTCACAGCTTATGTTTCTGTCATTCACCCTGTGACAGTGAGTAATGAGCTCCACTCACCTCTGCATATCATTTGCTTGTCGGGGCCTAGTTCATTTTGCCGTTGCAGTTAGAAATCGGTGAAATAGAGGTTGTGAAACTCAGGGGCAGAGCCAAAGACTTTTCACTGAGTCATTTTGGGGTGGCACATTACAGGCATCTGAAAAAAAGACATTGCCTTGTGAATATATGAAATTCAAGCCTCCCGCATTTGCATTCTCCTACATCCAACCTTTGATGCCTTTGCATCTTTGCACATATTGAATCATTATCCATGTGTTGTTATTTTCACAATTCTTAGGACTTACTGGGCTAACAGGGCATCTCAGGGATTGTGTTTTATGCCATGTCATATTGAAATGTGAGTTGGGATGCCAGAAAAAGTCAGTGGATATTTGGATACTTAAATTTTGAGAAAATGGAAATTTAAAAGAAAGTAAAATAATAATATACTAAAACGACAACAATTTAAAAAGAAAACAGTGTAAACAAATACCAGCTTCTCCTGCGTGTTTTGGCATCTTGTCGGAAGTGGTGCTATGCAAGGATCACTTAGAATGAGACCAGAAGAAAGTTTTTAACGCTAAGTGATGCAACTCTATTAAAAAAAAAAATACTTATTTTCACAGATTGGCAAGAATCTGTGCCTTTGAGTTGAGTTTATTTATTTTATTAGTATGTATATGACGTACAATCACTCAATTCAATGCAATTTTTCCGTTAGAATTTGAATTGGATTCTCCAGTGACTTTAGCATTAAAAAAACAAAGCATGTGGTGTATTTAAAGACATAGTGTGTGTAACTGTTAAATTATATAGTAAACTCCAACTGGGGTGAACTGAAACGGCTTAAAGGACGCGTCGGGTCGGCAGAACGACATACGCTGCACGCATGCGCTGCAAGCAACATGGTGCATTCAGGTTACTTTCACAATATTGGGAAGTTTTAAAGGCTCCGAGTTGAACTGAAATTGTTGAAGTTGTTCTTGAATTCTAATGTTTTAAATATCGAGAGAAGCCAAAATCAAAATCATGATTGAAATTTCGATGAATCGTCCAGCGTTACATTCAAGGTTGACAAGGCTCTGGTGCTATTCCTCTTGAGAGGGGTTGGACTCTCCTTTGTTCTTCTCACGGTGAGAGGCGCCGAAACTGTGACATATCATTTGCGGTTAAAGTTAAGTGCCTGCATATTGGGGTTGGCCTCAGTAAATGAGAAGGTATCCTCTGGCCGCCTTCAGTTGGAAAATGTGTCCTGACTGTTGTTTGTGCCTATGCACCAAACAGCAGTTCAGAGAGCCCACCTTTCCTCAGAATCAGAAGAAGAATGGAATCATAATCAACTTTATTGGCCAAGACTGTGATGCATTCACTATAAGTTCATACACTTTCTGAATCGCTTGTCCTCAATATTATCCATTCATCTAATATCTGATCTTATATAAAAATAGTGGCTATAAATTATGAAACCCATGGATGCTTATTTCTTTTTTTTGGGGGGGGGGGGTCGGTCTGGTGAAATGCAAGGACGGAAGCGCTTAAAAAGGACACAGGGCGGACGGGGATGCAGGGCGATTATTTTCATGAAAAAGGACGGAGGGACAATAACGTAAGGGTGTCCAGGTGTCCGGACGGAGGACCGACGGCAAACTGGGTAACGTGCCCATCTCTGGCTCCTGCTACTCTCCTCAACGTTGTTTAGTACCAGGATAAGTGATGCAAACCCCATAAGACCACGACAAACAAACCATTCAAGCAGTCTTAAGTACATACTTCATCAGAAGAGTTCCGAAAAGATTTTATGAAGATTGAAAATGTTAGTGTTGCTTTAACATTCAGTTCCAAAGACGAATATTAACACAATTTATGTATACATTTTACACTGCCTGTTGACATAACACACTGAGAGTCTTCAACAAAACGTTTCAGTCTCGTTAATTGCGTGGTGGTTCAGTGGAGGTTGTTGTGAGAGATACACACTCGCACGGTAAATACTAATTGAGGTGATAAGGTCCTGAAGAAAGATGATTCACACTTCTGCGAAAGGAGTGAGTTTGATGAGGTTCGGTCATAATTAGACTTTGATGATGCGATTTTCTTCAGTGGGAAATTCTTTCATCTCAGTCACCTGAACATTAATGCGGATTCACTGGATTTTATACAAATTACAAGAAAGACCACACAATTTTAAAACACACTTTAAAATGTGTTTAATTATTCATAAAGCATAATACTTAATGGAAGCATTAAGTAGGCGTTCGTGCAATCAGTTAAAGACCCACTTGCATACAAATGTGTTTCATCAAGAGTAGTCATGTCAATTGTCAAGTTCTTTAAAGCAACACACACTCAAAATGCATTTCAGATGTGATAGTAGGCAGCCTATAATTGCCATGAAGATTTGTGAGTGGCGAGAGAGTGAGATTGCGAGAGATGAAGTGACAGGAACCAGCCTCTCATTCAAACTGACAGCAAGTGTGCACAGGAAGTGGCTCTTCCCCCACGCTTAATGTCATCGTCACACAATCTCGTGAATGTGTCACTTGTCGGCACACAGTGACGCCATTGTGAATTTTGTCTGAGGAATGTCATGTATTAATATTTCAACAATCTAGTCCAACTCCTGGCTCTGCTCTCAGCAGCGCATATAGGTGCGAGAAAAGTGATCATCAGTGCTTTGGTTTTCTTATACTTTTGTCCCCACTTTTCCAATCATTCTTCTTTGTGCAATAAGTGTCATCGAGGCTTTGTGCTTGTCATGGTGGATGGTTATCCTTGATTAATAAAGCATTTGCTTGCTACAACTTAACCTTGCCTGGCAGGCGACGAGCCTTGTTGTCTTTGAATCTGTTTTAAAGAGAAATATTTTGATATTCAAACAAAACTTTTTCGTCATCATTGTAGTCTGTGCACAAGTGGGGTATATAGCTACAAACAGAAAAAAAACTTATTTTTGCCCCTTAATTAATTTTTTATGAAGCGTTGCTCACTCACCCTTGGATTTTGTAATGCTCTATAAAGCGTCCCATAAGCCCTGAAGCCTGCAAGCTAAATTTATTGAAAAAAAAAAAGACACAATTTTCTCTTAAGTGAAAGCCGGAGAGAGACGTTTGAGGTTTTATTTCCAAGGATAGATACACGAGTTTCACCTTTTGTAGCGATAGCAAAATATTGACATAATATTTGGGTTGCATTTGATATTTTATTTCATTTTGTCTGAACTCACACACTCGGAAATGATGAATTAAAAGGAATACGATTTGTGTCATGGGGGGGATTTAGAGGTGGGCAAAATGATATTGAGAAAAGAATGGAAGAGAATTAAACTTTATTGTCATTTCCAACAACGCAAGTAGAGAGCAACAAAATAAAGTTGCATCCATTTAGAAGAGCTTTAGCAAAACAAATATACGATGTACACAGTATGAGGACTATAAACATTTATATTGTTATGAATATACTGGTTAAGAACAGGTGATTATAATATGATGTAATTAAACTTGTGATTGCAATATGAGGCCTTAATAGCATAAATTTAAGTAAAGGCATATGATAGGTAACAGGTCATAACAGACTATAACTATAGGTGCAATAATGACCATATAGCAAAAAAAAAAAAAACATGTACAAAACAGTAATTTCATGCAACAGTAAATTAATGAATGTCAGTGCTTAGTAAATGTACACGAAATGCTTCTGGGCTAGAAGTCACCAGCAGCTAATATCTGCACCTCCCATGCTTTTAGTCTATCTCAGATCACCAACGTGAAATGGGTACTTTGAGATCTCCCACCATCCCGATAGTATGGGATCCATGTGTGACACCCATCTTCCCTGCCGCCACATAGCTGTGCTGCAATTAAGTTGTTTTTTTTTAATAAATATATTAAAGATGATAATGTGTTCAATGAAACATTTCTACAATAATCATAGGATTTGATGCTTGAATCAGAGCAAATCGCAAAAGCAGTAGATAAAAAAGATTATATATTTGGGGTCTTCCTTGACTTTAAACAGGCCTTTTGATCACACTATACTAACAAGGAAAAGCTTCTGGTCCTGATAGCATCCCAGCTGAGCTCAGAGACGAATCCATCTCCTGTTCCTGTTGATGTGTGAATCTGGGTATATCCCCCAAGACCTACGGGATGCAACCATGGTGACCATCTTCAAGAAAGGCGACCGCTCTACCTGTGGAAATTACCGTGACATCTCAATGCTCTCCACCACTGGGAAGATTTTTGCCAGGCTCCTCCACAAACGCCTTCTTGTCCTGAGTGAGTCTGTTCTCCCAGAGTCCCAGTACGGTTTTTGACCAGGCCGTGGAACCACTGAGATGACTTTCTGCGCTCGCCAGCTGCTCGAAAAAGCCAGGGAACAACAGCAACCCATGTCAATGATTTTCTTTGACCTGCATAAGGCCTTTGACTCCGTCCCTCGTACTACCCTTTGGAGACTGCTTGAGAAGTTTGGCTGCCCCCATAACTTTGTCCAACTAGTGCGGGGCCTACACGATGGAATGATGGGCTCTGTCATACATGGTGCCTCTCTTTCACCATCCTTCCCCATTGCCACCGGGGTCAAGCAGGGATGTGTGCTCGCGCCGACACTTTTCTCTCTCTACCTGACAGCTGTTCTGCTACGTGTCAATACGTCTAACCCTCACCTTGGAGTGCGTATCAGATACCGGATGGATGGTGGTCTTTTTAACCTGCGACATCTGAAAGCACGGTCGAAGACATCGGAAGTGAGTGTCTCAGAACTCCAGTACGCTGACGACTGCTGTGTCCCAGACTCGTCTCCCGCTGACCTACAGGAGTCTACTAACGCCTTTGTGGAAGCATATGACAGTGCAGGCCTGGAAGTCAATGTTGGAAAAACAAAAGTCCTGCCACAATTCCATCCTGCCCACCCTCTCCATCCTTTTGACATATCCATCCACGGCGATACAGTCGAATAGGTCCCCAGATTTTGCTATCTCGGGTCTATGGTCAATGACACCAATGATCCAAGCGAAGACATAAACAACAGGATTCGCCTTGCCCATCAAGCATTTGGTAAGCTCTATCACCGTGTGTTCTCACAACATGGTTTGTCAGCACAGACCAAGATTAATGTCTACAGAGCTTTTGTGATTCCAACCCTTACCTACGGGTCGGAGAGCTGGACTCTCTCTCGGAAAAAAACATCAGGACCTTGGAGAGATTTCATCAGCAAAAGCTGCGGGCAATCCTGGGAATTGACTGGAAAGCATGCATCACCAACAACGACGTACTAACCCGTGCCGGCCTCCCAAGCGTAGAAGCGATCATCTCAAAGAACCAGCTGCGCTTCTTTGGGCATTTATGTCGCAGGAAGGACTCCTCCCTACCCAAACAGATGTTATTTTGTGCACTGGCTCATGGCTCTAGACTGGTAGGGGGCCCAAAGAGACGACTGAAAGACCAGTTCAAACAGCTACTCCTAAAGAGCATCATTCCCGTGGACAACTGGGAGGCTCTGGCCGCAGACCGCGCAGAATGGAGAGACACAATAGCCAATGGTGTCATAAAGTTTGAAGAAGGCCGGGCACGAGCAGCTGAAGAAAAAAGACGACAAAAACACCAACGCCTCTTGTTACCCGTCTACCTCCGACAATTCCGTGTCCAGACTGTCCTCGAGTTTTCCACTCACACCTTGGACTCTATAGTCACCAACAGGCACACAGACGGAGATATCAAAAAGGAAAGTAAACGAACAGATGAGGAGGACTGATCCTCGCTCTACGAGGCTGCCATGATGATGATGCTGACTAACAAGGAAATTGGAAAGATATGGAATCGGAGGAAACGTGTAATCATGGCTCGATAACTCTTGCAAATAGAAAAGACGTGCACTTAATATAAGTCAAATCTGAATTAATGAAGGTGGCACGGTGGGCGACTGGTTAGTATGATGGCCTCACAGTGCAGTGGCTGTGGGTTCGATTCCGGCACCGGCTTTCCCGTGTGGAGTTTGGATGCTCTTCTGGGTTTTCTCCGGGTACTCCGGTTTCCTCCCACATTCCCAAAACATGCATGGGTTGATTGGACACTCTGGATTGCCCTTGGGCGTGAGTGTAAGCACGGCTGGTTGTTCGTCTATGTGTGCCCGGCAATTTGCTGGCAACCAGTTCTGGGTGAACCAGAAGATAGCTGGGATAGGCTCCAGCAGGTGGACAGGGCGGCATAATAGCGCCTTCTGTTGTCGAGCAGACGCTGGTAGTGCAGGACCATTCATTTTGCATCCACACTCACGAGCATGAGCACGCATTCACGGGCACAGGCACACACACATTTCAGGTCATAGTGGTTTTATGGTCGTCTTATCCAGTTCATGCATTGAAGATGATCCTCTTTGTCTTACGAGTAGAGCATTATGGCCTATTACTATCTTGTGATCCTGTTCCGCATGTGCTGAAGCGCGGCATTCTGGGGGAAATTATAAGTTTGTATCTGAGTGTGTCAGGGGGGCAGATGTTTTATTGACTCTCATCACATTTCTTTCTATTGTCACTTGCACTCTTCCTAAACCTCTTTCCTAAACACTTTCTTTAGTTATTGGTGAAATAGGCTTTTGCCACAATGACAATATCACTGAAAGAGCGTTACAGTGAACCAAGCATTTATCTGAGCATGAGAGTTGCAATATGCTTGCATCATCTACTCAAGAGTAATGCACATCCATTATCTCAGGTACTCTGATGTATATGATAAAAACCTTTGTATTTTATTTTGGAGCTTTGACCATAAAAAGAGCCCGGATTTGGTAAAAAAAAAAAAAAAAACATAATTAGCGTAGTACATTAAAGTTGGACTACAAAAACAATATATCAACATTGATTTGATTTGCCTTTCATCCATTATCTGTGCCGCTTTTCCTCACAAGGGTCGCGGGGGTGCTGGTGCCTATTCCACCATGTACCAAATGTGCCAAAGTACCCCGGCTGTTTGACTTCATCCACTGTCGACAAAAAACTCTCTTGAGTCACTTCCTTAAATAATTAATGAGGATGGGTAGAAAACATTATGTCACTGATGTACCAAAACACGAGAACTCCCACAGCCCAGCCATTTTGATTTTCATATGGAGGATTCCAAAATCTTACATGTCCCGAGATCGTGTCGTGTCCTTCTTTTCCAGGGTTCCAATGTGTCCTGGGAAAACCTGAAAAATGCTTGAGCAATTGTCCAGTAATAGAAAACACATTGGAAATGAAAATTTCTGCAAAAGGGTTCAACAAACATGCATGTCTATTTTCAGCTGCTTTCAATGGGCAAAATTGAGCTGTTGTGCTTTCCGCTTTGAGCAGGCATTGCACCCCATATATATATATATATATATATATATATATATATATATATACATATATATATATATATACATATATATATATATATATATGTATGGACGTGTGGCTCGGCTGGGAATCAGAATACCCCAAAAGTAAAAAATACAAAAATACAAATCCATATATGCAGTATTATAAATATTTATATAATAAATGCATTGAGTTTTAAAGTGTGCATCTGAAGGCAGGAGGTATCAAATAATCCATGACCCTGTACAGGAATAATAAAAATTCTTGGGTCAACATTTGACTGGCATTGAAGCTGATGTGATCCCATCGCCACTTTTGTTCCTTGTTGATGGCTCACTGGCAGCTCATTAAAATCCGAGGTCGGACAGTAGCTGGCGAACTGGGAAATTATTCTTCTTTTGTGTGCTGCACTGTTGCGGAGGGACCAACACGGCCTTGGAAAAAAAAAAAAAATCTAAACTCAGGCCATTTTCATTTCATTTCCTCTTGTGGTGGTCTTATTGAGCCGCTTTCACCGGTATGTAAAATAACTATTTCGCTTTTGACAAGATGAATGTATTGTATACCCACAAAGTCTCATCCCAATCAAGAAGCAATCAATGATATCAAGCAGCATGGATAAACACGGGGAGAAGAACAAGAAACCAATCAATTGAACATAAGCCTGATTAAAAAGGAATGCAAGCCACAAGAGAATGTGAGAGCAATGACCATGATCACACTCAATTGTCTGATCCAGACTGTCATTTGGAAATGTCACCGTTTTCTTATATTGTTCATCTCGTGGTTCATGTGAGAGCAATTATGTTTTTTCAGATTTTAGATTTATTTACTGTGTATGTATTTTATGATCACCAATTTTATTGGGGGTTTTTCATGCTGGAATTATGTTAACCTTTAACCCAATTTCTAGGGATTTTTTTTTTTTATGGGGAATTCATTCATGTAGTAGAAAGCAACTTTTGAATATCTGTCCACTGTGGTGATCACTATCCCGGAAGGGGCTACCTACTGTATTTCATGCGACTGATCATGTGCATCTGCGGATTTATGTGGCTGTCATAGTGACTACAGTTAATACACTTGGTAATTACACATTATTTCACACACCTGTGAATTTTTTTTTTAAATCAACCCAGTTACTCACGATCAGTGTGGTGAAACAATGATTAGCAGTCGCTCTCACAATTTCTTCCTGCCGTGCCCTGCAGATGCCCAGCATTGCTGTACTTTGACACGTCATCTATAATCCAAGACCAAGTAGTGCGCCTGAGCTAGGTAGAGGTCACGTACCTCCGGCAGGTCAGCACAGACACTGTCGACTCAAGATTATGTTGATGTTGTGTGTGTGTGAGAGAGTGTGTGAGACCACCTCACTTACTGTATTGAACTTCCGTTATATGGAAATTGGACAATATAAGTAACCTGAAAAATAAGACGGCATGTGTTTTTTGAACTGCTTAATTTCAGCAGCACATACAGTAGGATGCGTGATTTAAAAAAAAATGGATGCTTTAAAATGATTGTACTTTGCAGCTCGGTATGTGTAGTTTAAGTATTTGAAATTCCACGTGAGCCTGAAGTTATTCATTGCGTCCTTTTGCTGTGTGTTGTTTAGAAATCACGTTGTCAATCACTCTTTGCATGCTTGTAATTCAATTGCACACCACATCCCAGTAATGAGGTCTCAGTGGTTACCAGAAATCCATTGACTTAGTGTGCTGGGTGGCGTGAGCAAAGGCTGGGTACTACTTACAAGACTGCAACTAGATTATTTAGGCTGTGTACTGGCTGGAAAAAAAAAACATGGTGAACCTACTTTAGTTAGGTTTAATGAGTTTGATGGACCTCCTTTCATGTTAGTTGCTAACATGATTTATTCTTCTTCTGCAACCTAGAGAATGTTATTATTATCTCTTATTGGGGTCATGAGTTACTATAGCCTATCGTTGCTGACTTTGAAGCAAGCGGTGGGGTGCACGCTGGAATGTTAGCCAACCAAACGCAGGACACATAAAAACAACCAGAGATGCACGTTCTACAACATTTTGCCGGTCCGTCATCCGTCATTTTTCATGATGAACCAAATTGAGATCATCAGTCCGTTAGTCCACCAGTTAATTCTGTCTGTTATTCCATCAGAAGTCTGTTGGTATTAAAAAAAATAAAATTAAAATAAAAAAAAAAAAAATAGCAAAACAGACACCGTTCAGTGACGGACTGACAGACGCGGTTAGTGACGATTAAACTGATGGATGGAAAGCACTTCCGTCATTCGTCAGTCATTTTTCAAAAGGGACGGGAATGACTGAGCTATCCAACAGTCTGCAAACGACCATTCCCATTAATGATACCCTGCACTCTTGAATAAAAATCAACTGCCTTCACAGACACACGAATGAAAAACCTGGCAAAAGTGACGGGTGGTGGTAACGGCGTCACACATTTGGTGGGCTGCGTGTGTTAATGTCCAGCATAAATTATTATTATTTTCATTATTACAATAACATATGCATCAAACGTTCACCCTATTGTATCTACAAGAAGTGATGTCAAAATTATTGGAGAGTCACTGCCTTGCTTAAGGAAATCTCGACAGGAGTCAGGAAGCAGTCATGCATCAGGATTTTAACTATGAGCCTGTAGAACAAAAGCTCAAGTCTTTACTGAATGAGCTACACTCACAGAGGGGAGAATAGAATTATCCGGAATTGGGAAATGTAATAGTGGATTGAAATGTAATCTGCACATCAGCTCTAGCAGCAGACCTGACACAAAACTCTGTGGACCCACGGAAGCCAAAACCTGGCCTGAGAGGTGCCATCATTAGTTCTGCATGAGCACCAATTTTCATCAATCAAGAAGAGCCTATGAGACAAAGTAATCATCAGAATCACGAGACAAACATTTGGATTTCTCTCTCCCTGCATCTGTTCGATCCATTTCCTGACCCAAAGTGATTTGCTAGTGCTTGCGTCTTTTCATAGTCTCACAGTATTGTGATGTAAATCTGGTATATCAAATCACACTAAAACTGAGCCCTTGATGATACAATTGGCAAATGTACACAGGATAGAGATTACATTTCAGACTGCTTGCTCATACGGAACACATTATAATAAGACTGCAATACTGTAGTATAGACAGAGTTGATCGCTCACACCTGTGCTTTGACCTCGTTATGTCCCACTGTGTCTGCAGTGTTGTGGACGGATGATAATAACCTCCGTGCATCATTATAATATTCCCCTTTGGAGTGGCGCACACAAGAATTATTTTCTTTCTCAAACATTTCTTTTCTTTTCTCTCTAAAAGTACTTCAAGTTTAACAAAATAAGTCCTGTCTTTTCTTCCCCTTTTAATGACCAATGCATTTACTTGCCTGACTTTTCTACATCCGATCACTTGGCAGCTTCTATAACGATGGTTCTTTCAACACACGGATGCAAAGCTTGAGCCTGTCACTGTGTATACTGGTTCGAGTGTGGTAGAACAATATACTGTCGGTATAGTTGTTAATATGTCGTATTTGGCAACAGTGTTTCCCTACATCATTTATTTGCAGCCTGTTTGCAATGGACCCTGACTCGCTCTGTCCTCCCTCCTTCCTTGCCCTGCCCCGCTCGTCGTGTATCGAGCCGAACGGCACCGGCAGGTGGGCCCCACCCCCGACAGATATTGGTCTACAAAACGACACAAAGTTATTGTGATGACACTTACCATATTGATATGAATGGCAATCACACTGAAAGGAGTCAAATCATTCCACCAGAAAATGTGCCGTTCTTGTAATGTATCGTAACCCGTGTATTGAGGTATGTACTCGATGTATATATGCGCCCATTCTCTTAGCCGTTGAGCCTCACAAGGGTTCACGGGTATGTTGGAGCCTATACCAACTCTCATTGGCCAAAGGTAGTATTTATTTATAAGCAGAAAATGCTTATAAATGCAGTATTCAGTATACTGATTGTTCTCATTGGGTAAGCAGGTGAGGTGGAACGATTCCCTGCTGACTGTGGACGAGAGGCGAGACGCACCCTTTACTGGTCACCAACTAATCACATAAAATCAGTACACTGCAATTATTTCCGGTCAGTATGCTATACCGAGCTAGTCGCTCCTATCCCTCATCAAAGCTTTCCGACAGGTACCACATGAACATGCACTATCACTATCAATCCATCTCTTCACCTGAATTCTCTTAATTAGAAAGGACACTGCGTCGACTTAATGGGGACATAGGTCTTCGTAAAACGACTACATTATGACAGGGGAGGTCGCCTTCCTCTTCGATCAAAGTAAAATGACACACTCGCCATATACATTGGAAAGAAAACATGCACATTCTCCTGCATTCCATCATAAACCGCAGAGGGTTCATGTATGGAGGGAGCAGAAATAAAACTTCTAATTCCAGTGTGTCATCTGTCATGGCAACACCTATTGGCAATGCAATTAAAGTTGAGCTCACGTAGTTCTTAATACATACCAAATGAGACATCGCGCAGCTGGCGCTCTCAACTCTTTTCTGCCCAACAAACCATCAAATAGGGGCGGCTGCTTTAGAAGTCCAAGTTGAATTCTCCAAGGTGATACTCCGGTTCCCGTAGATTTATTCATCGGGCAAACAACATACATCCCCTCAGTATACAGCCAATGACCTTGTACAACGGTTTGGTGAAGTACTCAGATTGACAATAAGACTGCCCCAGTTTAGCTACAGATTTATTAAATACAGTCCTCATGTGTATCATGCTACACCGTGTCGGAATAACTTTAGCATGCAAACATTTTCAGAACTCAAACACAGACTGCAATGCAACTCCCTCTTGAAGGACAAAATCAAATTTCCCACTCCTGATTAATTTAGTGGAATGATATCCAAATGTATTCCAGCTTGTGTCCCCACCTATTTATCTAATGGTCTTCTCACGTCTATGACTGCGCCACATGTCCATTATTCTTCACCGTCTCCCTATTTCCCGTTGTGTCCCTGAGGATGTGATTAGAAGTGTCTTTTCTCCCTGTGGGAAATCACTTGTGTTCCTTGCTAGTATGTCCACGGTGACAGATTTGGCCCAGGACACACTGGCGGCCAAATTACTCTGCAGAGTTGACTGGGCCTCCGCAATGGAATAGGTGAGATAAACATAAAGAGGAAGGAAGAAAGATGGATGAGGACGAAGAGGAAGCAAGAGGGCTGATGTGTGGAGCACAGAGAGAACAGGAGAGAAATGGAATTGTGACCGAAGATGGTGGAGAAAATTAAGTTAGGGAATGGTGATGATAAATGAATTGTGGTGTTTGGACAAGGAAGACACGTGCGGAATAATTTTACGACTGACAGTCAGTTGCACAAGGACTATGGATTTACGATTAATATACTCTTGATGAATTTGAGTCCAAGTTTTGCAAAAATATCTCCAAGGCTTTTGGGAGATCCATTACATTACAATCTGAAGTTGGAATGACCACATCTGTAAACATAACGTTTTGTCACCAATGGGAAAACATAAAACTCCAATAAAATTTTTGGAATGTGGGAGGAAACCGGAGTACCCGGAGGAAACCCACGCAGGCACGGGGAGAGCATGCAAACTCCACACAGAATGGCCGGAGCCGGAATTGAACCCAGGACCTCTGCACTGTGAGAGATAGATTGATTGATTGTAATTGGAACGTGTTACTGCCATAAAACTGAAGTTAATGTTTATTTGCTATAAATAAAAAGGTTTTAACAGAATGGCACCACAAACACATATTTAGTTTTTTAAATCTGATGATTATACCTGTTTGCGCCTATATTTAGCATATTTAAATATTCATCCGCATATTAGGTGTGTAGTATGAAAAAAATTAGATGTATTCTTCTACCTAAATAATTCAAGCGTAGACATTAATTTAAAACGTTAGGTTGTTTTTCATTTCATTTTTACTGAAGTAAATGTAATTTTCTGAGATAGTGTACTCTCTGATCAGCAGTTTTGTGTTTTGTTTTATTACGATGACGCCAACATATATTGTGACAGAGCAGAATTTGATGAATTGACTTGAATGAACCAAGTAAAAAATTTACATGCCTAAAATTCGCTCCCGACTCGATTCCCCCCCCCCCACAGTAACGTGGAAATTGCTTGATACTTGAATTTTGCAAGTTGCGACTTGCACATATGTGACTTTCTCCCACGTCTGAAATCTAATGCAGTCTTATGAAAGAGATCAGTTCCGCCGGGATTGGTTATTAGTGATGTGAAGTTTGCTCGGCTGAAAAGATTATCATCTTCAAAACATGAACGGACATTCAACCAATGACGTGATTTCATTTGGTTAATCAAAGGAACTGATGGTGGAATAATATATACAGTTGTAATTTGACTCTGGTGCAAAAATTGGATAGCTTTTCACTCACGGCTTGAATGACAGCATCTGGCTATTTGTTTCTGAATGAGTGCACAGAGTTGGTTAATTAAAAAGACATTAAAAAGGCCCCTCTGACAGATTTTGTTTATGGCCTTCCACCACAACATGGCTGGGTTCTACTGTGTTGTCTTATCATCGGACCGCTAATTTCGGTGCCCAGTTAGATTCACACCTCCCTTTGCAAATCCCTTCATTTCTTCCCTGCCAAATAACCGAGCAGTCCCCTCTGTTATTCCATGCTCTCCAATAACCGTCATGTTTATGGAGTGACAAAGGAGCTCCCTGAGGGAAAATGATGAATAACTGCATGGCATTGATACATGATTTCTGCTTCCTCAGCTTGTCACTTTGAAAACTGCTGTTGATGTTGATGTCTGATGGCACAAACAGAAAAAGCGTGTTTGTTCTTTCACACACTTGGCATCTCCGTTCAGATTGTCCATGACAAAGAGTAATGGCTGTCAAATGTCAATTGCCAGGAGGGACATTTGAGAAGGGATTTGAAAGACATGCTCCTGTGCGCAAGGTTTCCTGATGAGACGGAGATTTGCTCAAATTGCTCCCTTTGCATTTACACTTCAAAGTGCTCCATTTCAGTTGAATCAATATCAGTCTTTTATAATATGCCTTTTGTTGGCCCAAACCCTCAAGGCGATTCATTTGGCAAAACCACATCATGAAATCATTGTACTTACATCTCATTAATGTCATGTCTTAATGTCCCATTTGTGAGATTCACAGGATTATTTCCTCCCACTCAACAATGGATAATGCCACAAGGGCACAATTTACGAAAAGAAAGCCAATGGTTAAGCATGATTGTCCAACGTAGCAGCATCCAGCAAAAGTGATAAATCACTTTTAAACTTATGCATATTTGTGCATGTGCTGTCATTTTGTTTTAATAAAGCTTCCTAGCTTTTCTTCTTTATTTTGCATGCTCTGCACTATTTGCACACTAGATAGTATTAGTATTACCAGACTATGCATCACTTTATCTTGCCCAGTGACGCTTTGTATTTTTTGTGTTTGAGTCCGAAATGTAAATTTTGTTATAGTGGCTTGTTTGCTGTATTACTAGATTGACTGCAGGAATCACAGACAATTCCTTTGGTCTTTTAACATGAGAAATTTGGGAAAATACATGAAAATACCTAAAATGGTAGCAGCTCAGCAATGTTTCTGTACTTTTTATAAAAAAAAATAAAAAAAAAAAGTCACATCAGTAGGCTTGATGTGAAGAAAAACTGTTCAATGAAGCGGATGTTTCACAATAAGTAACCACTTCAAAAGTGTGTCATACACTGCATAAATGAGTCGAACACATGACTCTACCATTACCGCAATGTGGAATAATGAATGAGAGACTGGTCAGGAATTGATAGAACAGAAGACGTAATGATCATTTGTTGAATCTTATTTTCATTTGGGTTTCGCATAACTGTCTCTGCAGTTGAAACATGCTGAAGGTTACTGCTGCTTCTTTTCATTGTTTGGTGCAGCTTTAATGCTGATAATATTACTTCATTTGTAGTTTCATTGAAAAACAAACATTTTATGAGAGCCATTATTGAAGATGAAACGCTCAATGACATTAAATATGCAGTTTAAATGTTCTAAGAGTAACCTAGCAAAGAGTGCTGCACAGACAATTGTATAAGAAAGACAAAAATAATTTTGTACCATACAAATTAATCAAACATAATGGGCCATTGTCAGAGTATGTACACACAAATGTTTACTTTATTTGTGCAAAAATCGCCACCACTTAGCTCACCAGCTATCGAACTAGCTAGCAATGAGCTAGCAAGCTCGCTAGCCCACAAGCTCACAAGCTCTTGCGTATTGATAGGAGCCAAGAGAGGTAGCTCGGGCATCTTGTTTGGTTGGCTCATGGACGCCTGGCTGGTGAGGGACACACTTGAGAGACTATCTCTCCCCGTTGGTCTGGAAACGTCTCAGGAAGAGCTGGACGAAGTGGCTGGGTTTCACATAGTCTTGTTTTGATGCCTCAAACGGAGGCAGTCCAGTCTGTCATAAACAAGGTGGTGAGAAGAAAACTGGCATTAGTCATTAATCCGACAAGGTGATTTTCCCTGATCACTGAACTTGTGTGCAGTGTAAGCGCATTTCTACACGTTTATTACTGACTGAGACCCAAAGAAATGTGCTGCGATTAAAGGAGGATTAACACTGATTAATTATTAATGAGGATAAACTCCAACAAGAGGGGGAAGAGTCAACTCTGTTCTGATCCTTCAAAACACCATAATTAGGAGGATGTTCTTTTGGGGTGGGGGAAGTTTGGGTGCTTTACATTTGATTTTTATGCACCGATAAATAACACGGGGGCAGCCCAAGGAGGGATATAAAATTAAAGCAGATCTGACAACCTTGGAACAGCAACACACACACTTGGAAACTTTAGAGGTTATGACTGGAGCAGGTTGGTATTTTCATTGTGCTGTGATCTACTCACTCCTCATTATGATGACAAGCATGTTTGCTATAATATCCATGAAAAACATGCGCACCATGAAAATAATCTTTACCAGTCTGCGATAAACAGAATTTAACTTACTGTTGGTTTACATTCTTCCCTTGCTTAAGCTTAATTGCCCAGTAAATAGGTAAATATTAAGAGGTCAATGTTTATCATTTTCCCATGGTTTGAAAAGATCCAAAGCGTAATTTTACAAAAATAATTCAAAAGTTATTTACCAATTCAGCATGGTTCGGGAAATACAGTATTTGATATAACATTGCACCTTTTTGAATGTCAGGGAGAAGCAGAATATTTGACTCAGTGATTGTTATACAAGACTACATTGAGTACTGCTCATGTACAATTGCAAGCAGTAACTTTGAGCGACAAATCTTACTTTGTCCAAAATTGCACACTCACAATGGGACAATTTGAACATATCGTCTTTTGGCGGAGTCACCCACCCTTCCTCTTTCCTCCATTTTCCGAAACTCAGACTGACTGTACTGAACTCAAATGTGCCTCCGAGCGTTTATGTGCCCCATTACCACAACTTTCCAGGACTTAAATTATTCAAAAGATGATTTGAAATTGTTCTGTTTCTACTACTGTGCATGGTGCCAGCTGTCAATGCAATTAAGGCAACTGCATTAGGAACAGCTGCTTTGATCATACAATGAGCAGTTTGAAAAACTGTTCATGAGCTCAATTCTTCCAACTAAGGAATTGTGTGGAAAACTCAGGTACTCTCCAAATCCAAAAATATGGATCATACCATCTGAGTTTCTGAAAAATAAGACACAATAGAAGACAGAGTCCAACTTCGTCAAGACCTACTCAAATGGATATAAAAAAAAAGCACATCCCAAAAGTCCATAGTGTTTATTTTAAGATCATTTTCATGGTTGTATGCTTCATGGCAGTGGGATTCTGTCGACCTGAGCTTTCCAACAGTTCTGCAGGGACATAGAAGTCGTTTGACACATGTCAGTCTGGAACAAGATGATGTGCTGCATCATGAATCGACTCTCACTATGTGCTCACAGTCGCTTCCTCAGGAAGCCACCTCAACCATCCTCCAAGCTATATTCTCTGCTCATGTATCATGTCTTGACAGGCTGCGAGTCAAGCATTTAAAACATGGAGCTCAAGTGACACACATGACCAGATGAAGTAGGGGATGTGGCAGACCTTCATTTCGGACCTGTGGACAATAAATCTATATGATCCATGGTGTCACACTTCATCTGAGCTTTCATTAATAGTGTGGGCATATTAAGTTCCAGAGCTGCAGTAGCCACACTTCCAAGGACACTGTCAGAGGAAGAGGGCGGTTGGATGGAGGAAAAGCACGAGTTGAAAGGAAGATTCAATTGAGTGACGGGGTACGATATGTGAGATATGATGACTAAAATAAGGCAGAACAAACGTAATCTCTCTGGAAAAATAGTAAAGTCCTTTACGTTTGGGGAACTGTTTACTGTGTTGATTGTTGCGTTGTTTTGATTGCGTTTTTGGTTTTATTTTGTCCCTGTCTCTTGGTGATGTATTGTCAACTTGTTAGGTTTTTGTTTCCATCAACCTTGTATGTCTACAAATCAGGTCCCTCCAGCCACTCGTGTCTGCTCCAAATGTGCCTCATTGTCTTGTCAATTTGTTTGTATGTAGTTCCCCGGTTTCTCTAGGCCAGTGTCGGTTCATTATTGTCTCAAGTCAAGTTTCCCTTGTCATGTTGTCCTTTCTTTTGCTGAATCCCTTGTTTTGTGTTTTTTTTTTTGCACCTGTCAATATTGTTTTTAACTTAATTACTCTCTAAATTGTCCCTAAGTGGGCTTGTGAGTTTGAATGATTTTCTCTGTTTGCCCTGCGATTGACTGGCAACAAGTCCAGGGTGTACCCCACCAAATGCCCGAAGACTGCTGGGATAGGCTTTAGGTTGCCTGCGACCCCCGTGAGGATAAGCGGCTTAGATAATAAATGGACGAATTAAATTAGTTGACATTTTGGAATTTTTCACAAATTGTTTGCCTTTTTTTTTTGTGGATAAATATTTTGCATTTAAAATATGCCTTCCTTCTCCTGCTTCCCTATATTTGGGTCCATCTTTTTCGTTCACACCATGAAAACGACAAATCCTGTTACACTTTTAAACTTATCTGAGATGCCATTGGTTTATTTTGGTCCATATGGCAGTCATTGGAACACTTGCATACAAAAATATTCTGTATATGCTATTTGTGACTTCAGTTTTGTGGTTGGGGCACAAAAGTGTTACACGAACAATTTTCCATGGCAACCAGACCAGGGTGTCTATCTCCCCGACATCTCTATTCCAATGTCAGGTGACTGAAAGAGGTTCGATCTCACCATCTATCCATTCATTGTCTATTCAGAGTTACGCCGCTGAGGTAGCAACTTTAGCAGGGAAGCTCCCCCGAGCTCTTTCGGGTGGATCCCGAAATGTTTGCCAGTTGACACAGTTTGACATGTTTTATCAATTATGTCAAGTTCTGGTTTGTGGGGCCATTTTGCCTGATCATGCCCCTCCAGAACCTGGAGAAAACACACGCAAGTACATGAGGAACCTGCAAACATCACACTGAAGAGCCTGAGCTGCTGTTCGTACATTTTAGACTGAATCTAAGGAAAAGTGTAAAACATTTCAGGTACTTCACTGTGATTCTCAGGAAAGAAGCGGAAATGTCATGGAATTATAGAAATGGGGAAAATAAATAAATCTGTAGTATGGAATACAATTTGAATTTGAAGATATTTTCGTTAAAAATGAGACAACACGCAATAAAAAAAAAATAGAAATGTATTTCTTATTTAAGGTTTGTCAGTGAACTCAAATGACCTTTGATTGTTATAAAGTTCAGGCATGTAAGACGACCTAATATGTTCAGATTGTATTTTACCATTACTTTGTGTTTCTGCTTGATGTATAAAACATCCATGTAGACTCATTTTTGCACACTCTGTCCCAATTAAAGCACTTAAAGACGTCTTTTCCATTTCTTGAGAATGATTCTGTACAGGTAGAAAAACTAGTAATGTGTACCCAATACATTTTAGATGCTCCTTAATGCCGAACTATTAAGTTCGACTAAGATAGTATTTGATAGGTTGGCTTAATTTACTGTGGAAAAGCTCTTTATTAGAGGTTGAAAAAGAAAATTACGCTTAAACAAAGTTACTGTTACATCCCCTCACACAATCTCCTAAAGCTACAGGGACCTGGATCACAAACACGGGGAGTGGAACAAGTGGCCAAGATTGGACCTGGCAACCAGAGATAACCAGTTAAAATATTTATAATTATGTGCCATTTTCCTTCCCTTTTTCTTATGTAAGATGGCTCAGAATATTTTCAAGGTGATTTCTTCATAAACTTGTTTAGCCAAGCATTGGCTTTTTGTTTCTTATGCCAGATGGACCATCTCCATAAACACAACCAACGGCAAGAATGAATCCTGCCAACCCATTGAGGAAAAAGCTCCACTTATAAGTAATTTTGATTGTAGATTTGGGCTTTTGAGCCTGTTGTGAATAAACAACTCAATAAAGAGAGAAAAAATGCTTAGTAATCATATTGAACATAATAGTTAGGGCTGAGAGATCATTTGGTTACGGATCGGTATACTGTACTTTGTAGTAAATTATGCTTTGGATATTCCAGAGCTTCTCAGTTTGTTTATTTTCCCCTTGGACTGTAAATACATGATGCCATTGAAACTGACCATATTATATTTCCGATTTTTAATCACTTGGTGAATTCACGATAAGAACATTAGTGTGCGTGGTAATCATAGGAGCAAATAAGATATTTACAACCCAATCAATCATATTAGTTAACAGAAAATTCTGCTTGCACCGATCCTCTGCTTTACATGATACTGCTTTAAAGGGGATTATCCTTTGCCGTACCGAGACATTGTCCTTGATGTAAACACCGATTCGTAGTTGACCCGGCCATGTGACAAAATACCAACTGCCCAGTCCCACTGAGATGATTAAATGTGGTTGATCTTCACCACAGAACCTGAGTGTCTTAATTCAACCCAATTAGGACAGAATATGGGGAAGATGTTGTCAGAGTAAATGTCGCGGAACATTTTTCTCGGGTAATTACCTTGTTTCAGTGTATGAAGGGTGCTATTTGGTGGGCAGGGATTAGTACAGACCTTGGCGAGAAACAGTAACTTTCCCATTTACTCTGTAAATTTCCCCCGGAGTGAATACACACGCTTTGCATAGGACAAAGTTGTGCATGATTTAGAAGGCCACTTCAACACCAAGTGCCAACTTCTGACAATGTGGGTTATTTTTAATTGTCACATAGTGGTTGACATCTTGAACCACTCACTGCTTTCTTTGGTGAATCTTGTAATAATTGTCCACACTAACTAGAAAAAAAAAACATGCACTATAACTCCAATGAGCTACAATGACGCTGAAAATAAGCAATGGACGGACGTTCATTTTTCGGATGGAGGACGGAGAACGAGAATTTTTTTTTTTTAAAAAGGACCGACTAAAACAAAAACAAAGCAAACAAACAAAAACACAGAAACAATACGCGCGGCTGTGCGAAGAAGCATCTTAAATTGCGTATAATTTTAATATATATATATATATATATATATATATATCTGAGAGAGGGGAGATTCACAGATGAATTAGATTTGTTTGGTTCTTAATTAAACAGAGGTCATCCATTTCTTTCCCTCAAAATCTGAAAGACGCTTAACCGAATACCATAAAACCCAAGAGGTTAGTGCTGCAGTAAACAAGAGTTATGCAGTTGTCTGTTTTCTTGGGAACTCTTGTGTTCGTTTGACAGTGTTGAATTAATTGTTTTGCTTTTCTTATGAAATGTTTGTACATATGAATTATAGTCCTCTTTGTTCTCATTTTGTGATTAACCGTCCTTTGTGAGTCGCCTCTGTAATCCCTACGACTGGCTGGCGACCAGTTCAGGGTGTAGTTCTTGCAGGAAGTCAGCTGGGATAGACTCTAGTACCCACCCTGTGACCCTATAGAGGTTAAGTGGTGTTGGAAATGATGTGACATGACCGCCCCATGTGTTTTCGACACATTAAACCAGGGGTGGGCAAACGTTTTGATTGGCAGGCCACAATGGGATCTAAAATTTGACAGAGGGGCCGGACCAGGACCAGATGGATGGAGTGTTTTGGTAACCTCATCTCATCAGGGAAAATTTAATTTTAAATGAAAGTGAACAAAGGCATTATTTCATTATATATGTCTTTGAAAAACCACAGTAATAAGAAAATAAAATATTAACAAGGTTTATTCATTTAGTTTTTTCAAGTTCGGGTGCCGGATTAAAACATTTAATGGGCCGCTTGTGGCCCCCGGGCCGTAGTTTGCCTATTGAGGCATTAAACAAATAAAGACATCGGGAACATGGAAACTCCTCATGAAAAGCTTTATAGCAAGATTCAAACACATAAACCAGGACTATCCATTTGGGATATGGGGCTCCGGTTAAAAAATAAAAATCACCTTGGGCTTCACCACTTTAATGCAAAAAAAAAAATAGAAATTAGAAATACTACTTTCTTTGGTCCTCATCAGTCATTGGCCCTGGCGGTGCAACTGCCAACACAAAAACTAATTACTGTAATGAACAAACTTTATTGAGTTCACAAAAAGCCAATTGCAGTCAAAGATATAAACTATTCAACATCAATGACATGATAGTGCCAAATAAAAATAGACCTATGCAATTCGGACATCATGGGGAAGACAATGTAATATATATTCGTCACTAAATATTTGTAACTAAATATTTAAACCATAGCACATGCTGATTCTGAAACATAACTATTAGTTGTAATTTAAGGAGAAACTTTAGTCCGCTTTGGAAATGTTCCATCGGGTGTAACCCTTGCAATGTGATTCTGTTTCTCATCAGAGACCACCCTTTGACTATATCAGATTTTCATTGCTGATATAACGCAATAATGTTAAAATCCCTCAATAGTAATCCAGGAAACCAAAAGCACAAAGTTTCTGGACAAAGGAATACAATTCCTTTGCCCAGTGTGAGTTTTACTTTTACCTTTGCTCACCTAGTTTTCTGTCTGAGAAACAAAAAATCACATTAAGTTGTCAAGACATTTCCTTTACTTCTTGAGAGCAGCTACTGTGTGGGCAGAGTTCATTTTTAACTGTACTCAAGGCATGTGGGGAGAATATAACTTTGGATAATTAGACTAAGTTGTCATTTGAATGAAGATGAGCTCATATTCCGAAGCTTTCGAACTTGTCGGGGTAAATTATTGCTCATTTTTATTTTATTTTATTTATTTTTTGCATTAAGATAAATTAATTGCTCAACCAGCAATGAGTAGGTGGTTTGCAGAATGTGGAGATCTTCAGCCATATGCGTAGCGTTATGTCCAACTATTTTTTGTTTAATTTGGTCTACTTTTGCTCTTCAGGTGAGGCTCGTCCTTGTTTTCATGCATTAATGAGTGCACAAAATGATTGCTCCTAAGGGAAGACACGCAAAAAGGTGATGAAAGGGGTTTGCAAGGAGAGAAAGATATTGAACAAAAATCTACCTGACACTTTTGGATTTACAGTAACCATAAATGCTGCAGCAGGCCTTGTTAAAGGGGAACTAAAGGCCTTCTCAGATTTCGCGACATTTTTGTCATTCACGACGGTCGTGCTGTCAGACTACAAGATTATGTCCTTTAGTGTCTTGGACAAGATGGTGCGTCACGCTTTAAGTCCGTCACTGCCTAGACCCCGCCTAATCGTTGCGTGCCTCCATCAGGTCCGTGAGGGAAGCGGGACAACCAACTGTGAAAGTCATGTCGACGGAGGGATTTTAAAATTTTAAGGGTTTAATTAAGTGAGGCCAGTGGTTGATTTTAGTGTGGCTTACAAATCTGCCCTTGCGTGTGTGACGTGGTCGCAAGGCAGCCAAAAGTTCATCATCATCTCAAAATCTCCTGTTGTCCTGTTCCTGCTTCGGTCACCTGACTGTGGTTGGGAGACGCAGGGGAGATCCCTCTCCAATGCCGGAGGAGTTGCTTATGGGATCGCAGCCGGCGCACGTCGTTGAAAGGCGGAGCCTCTTAGCTCAATAACATACCACAAGGAGACAATAGTTGCACTGTAGCCTTGCTTGATTTTCGCACATTTTCTGCATTTGCTTTCATACTTTTCTTAAATCCCTCGCTCGTACCGCTTCTCGCTCAAAGCCGGTGGGCTAACGAGATCGCGGCGGGGGCGCGGGGGACTTACCGGCAAAAAGGGTCAAGTGCCCAGCTCTGCGTAGGCATATGCTTTTTCAAGATTTTCTCCCTACTGTCCCTTCCTTTTTCAGATTGAGATTTGTTTGTCTCTCCTCATAAGTATGACGACACTGTCTTCCGATTGGCCAATTCTGAAGAACCAATAGAAGGACGATGTAGTACAGTAGTCACACTATTCGGAAAGACAAACAAAATTCCTGACATGTCATACTTTTGTCGTGGTGGTTGTGAAGCGTCCCAGACGCCAAATGAGCAATCGTTGGGTTATGTCACACTATATGGGACACGATGCGTCAAGACAACTCAAATTCGCCTGCGAGACACTACGCCTGTCAGACCAAAATCAGGCTACATTCGTCATTTCTGACATTGGAATAATCCTAACATGTCAAAACTTTATTTTTTAAGGGTGCATATTTCTTCTTTATCGGATGCTGTTTACTTAAATTTGCTCAAATTTACCATTGACAGAGTGGATAAATGTTCAGCAACGATAAACTACACATTAAAAAGATCTGCTTATCTAACGACCAACTAATGTCAAATGCGCTACTTTTTTTGAGAGTAGGAACAGAATGTACAGGTTTGTTTCAAATGCAGGCAATGACAGAAAAAAAGTTGAGAAAAGAGAAAGAATACATACTAAAGTACAGAAATCAGAAAATTCAACGTATAAGGACATTTACAAAGTATTTGGACTGTCAAAGTTCACCACATAAAATATTTATTTGGGTTTAAAATAAGTCAATCGAAAAACACGTGCTCACGGACAAACTTTTACTCCACTACTTTCTGCTGACGATGAAATACAATATGTGGCGAAGCAGGACATGTATGTCAGCTACATTCGTGAACCTCAATTACACCCTCACGCCTCCTACACAGAACCTGAAATTGGAAAGAGACCAGAGTTAACTGTTGTTTTGATTTATATGTTCACTTTTGTTGTCTTTTAAACCGGTAATGCTGACCCAAGCCATTCATGTCCGTCTGCCTGCCCTTTTTTGTCAGAGCCCACAGATACTAGCATGGACTCAAATGCATGATTGAGGTTGCACCAGAAAAAATTAAACAGATTTTATGACACAAAAATTGTAAAGAACAATTGGTAGGCACTGGAAGCCAAGTGGCGGCGGAAGCACAGGGGCCTCACGTATAAAGGGTGTGTCCGCATAAAAACGTGGCGTACACACGTATCCACGCTCATATTCTGATACTGTATATCAAAAGTAAAACAACCATGGGAATGTGCTGTGTTACTTGACTGCTGCACATATGTTTTTTCTTGTTTTAGAGTCGTGGAGAGATGTAAAGATGATGCTGGGCAGTGGCAGGTGCAGTGGCGTGTGAAGTACAGTAGATGCCCGAGGCGAACGGCTGGTTTTGATTCCTCTGAAAACTTTTTTTGTCAACAGGTGGTAGAAGGGGGCGGTTTTCCATATATATATTTTTTTACTTTTATTATTGCAGGTTCCTACCCAACTTGGTTGTCCGGTTTGGGAGCGCACCCCTCAGCACCCCTTTTAGAAGACAGAAGACAGCGTGGTTGCAACTTTGTTTATCAGTGTCTGCAGCTCACGTTTTGAAAAGTTACGCTTTTTTCATTGGTGACTCATGTCTTAATAATTCTCTGATCATTCAGTGGCAGGCACTCTTTATACTTGGTTCCACATTTATTTTAGAGTTGTGGAGAGGGAGGAGTCTGGTACTGAAAAATGTCTTCATTTTACGAAAGCAATTTCCTTGGCTTCATTCGTACACAAATATTCATACATCTGGATTTATTTGTGTGCGCGACATTTTCTGGATTTGGTCATTCAATCATGTTTTAGTATGAAAGCCATGGAAGTATTTATACATGAGACCCCTGGTGAGTGTTGGATGAAGCTTTTTTCCAAACTGACCAAGGCTGACACAGGTTGAAGAGGACTGGCTACAATACAATGCAATAAATAAAAATTACAGTTTCTAAAAGCTGCTGAGAAAGATGAAAGAAGCTGGATCTAACAACAGCACTTATTTGCCCGTCCAATTTAAAATCACTGACCAATTTAAAAGCCAAGTTTGAGACTGTTGGATTCAGATAAGTCTCAAAGAGGGGCAACAGCATGGAATGACAAACGGCCACTGGGATCGAACACCATAACTTCTGTTTTATTTTTGTTGAAATTCGAGAAATTCAGTGACATCCAGGCTTTAATTTCCTTTATACAAGACAAATTGTACACAGTGAAGGAAACCTTAATGGCATGAATGGTCTGTAAAAAATGTATTTCCGAAAGTAAATTGTGTGTGAATGCTTTTAGTGGGAAATGAATTATTGAGTTTGAGTAGCTGTGAGAGTCAATATCTTGGACTCCACACTGACACCTTTTCATTAAGAATAATGTTTAGGTGGAGACAGAGTTGACCGCTAACATTAGCTGCTTTCGTAAACCATAGGTTGAAATGATGATGACATTTTTTTTTTTACATCATAGTGAATAACTTCTTTCACAGAACTTATTGTGATCAACAATTAGCCCCCGTCGTATGATCACACAATCGCTATGCATTAATGATTTTGTATCGGCTATAATTATAGAAACCATTAATATACAAAACAAATCCAATATAAAGACATTTGACTGTGCCACGTATATCATCTGCAACAGTTCAGAATAATGATTTATCTTATAGCATGACAAAATTCTAAAAATGTAAATAAAATGAATTATTTTCACCAGACACAGTTCAGCTGTGCTTCGTACCAGACTTGCAATGGACGTGAATAAAGAGCACAGTGGGGGCTGAAACCTTATTGGCCAAAAAAATGTCTGAAGCAAGTGCTGCCAAAAGAAATGCTATGAAATGAGGTGACTACAGCCTTGAGAATAAATTCATCCAATTTTATGAAACAAAGCAGAGGAGCGCTTTTTGGCCATGACGGGCTACCATTGCGGTTAAAAGGTTTCATGGTGACAATGATGACAGTTTGACCTATGAATGGATTCTTTCAATTTCCTTATATATTTTTTCAATTTAAAAGAAAAAAAAACACTTTGGCATTTTTATGGATGGAAGGAAAACTATGCCCTTAAATAAATAGCCAGTTTAGCTTGGGAATTGTAATCACACACAATTATGTGGAGTGACTCTTTAATTTGCTTATACGTGGGTTTGCCAATTTGCATAAGGCTCTGTGATTTCTCAGGGTGAGTCAGGTCCTAAAAGATTTGATCGGTTTAATCTTGAGGGATGGTGAACACATTCAGTCATCCAGATCACGTTAATTCCGTGTGTTTTCTGTCCTTGCAGAGGTATTGGAGACAAGGGAGACTCTGGGGCTCTTGTTCATCAAGGGGATTGAGTTTGAATGTGATTTTGTCTTGAGTTCACGAAATGAAGCTTGTCGCAATGGTTAGTGGAAGGAAGTAATAAAGTACAAACCTCAATTCCAATGTACTGGCGGCCGTCTATAAGTCGACATTCTGTCCAAGTAAATTCACATCTCACTTTGATGAAAAGGAACGTAATCAGTGGCCAAGTTGGATGTTACTGAAGAACCAGGAGTGCTTTTTTCAACAACCACAATGGCAAATACATAGTTTAGGTTACGAGCTGGGCTGGCTGGCTGGTGGCCATGGAGCAGCGCAGATGTGCGATTATGGCGGCAGGTGGCCTGGTGACTGGCCAGGCACTCCCGTGCGTGTGCAGATGCTCGCCCGCGGACCCCGCCATGGTGGCTGCTCACAGTGCGGAGTGGAGGCCCATTTTCAGACACATTGGGGGCGAAATACAGAGGATGAGGATTTTTTCTTTTTTAAACGGACGGACCATGCAAGAAAGGATGTGCAGATTATGTTGTTGTTGGGTCAAGTTGTGTCTGTTTTTCATGTTGTATTATACAACAAAAAATGACAGTAAACATTTATTTTTACTTTTTTTATTTTAGAGTTTATACTTTGTCTTTTTTTTTCTTTTGTAACTTTAAATAAAGCAAATAGGATTTGAATCAGTGCCTTCAGAGTCTTTGTTGTTTTTTTTTCTCGCACACATTGTAAGACTACTTTTGCCACCTCTGCCAGCTGCACCCAACTGTTCGTTAAACGAATTGGGTTCGGTCGCATGCAGCTCTCTATCGAGTCTCCAAAATGGTGACGATGGCGATGATGACGACAATGATGGTCTGATTGGTCTTCATGCTGCTCTTTCCCACTGCACCGGCGCGCCCTGCTCCCACCCTCTCGGCCCTTACGTCAGCAGCATTCGCTCCGCCAAGAGTGATTTAAACACGGCCAGAAAGGGAAGGCGTCTGTGGGAGAGACAGGAGCATATGTAGAAAGAGCCAGGGTGAGAGTGCATGCAGACAGCCACACGGTGGAGCAAAGACTTATAAAACTTTTTTTTTTTTTTTTTTACCAATTTTCCCCTCTATTCCACCCCACCCGTACATCCCCTTTTCTCATACACTTTGAGAAGTTCTAATATCTCCCCCAAAATAAACTTTTACACTTAAATGATGACACTTTCTTTTTCTGAACAGAATTTCGATGGCTGGACGTAAAACCATTTGTCCACTCACACACATAAAGAGAAAGCCCAACAACAACTGTGGTGTAATTGTGGTCGTCTATTAGTATCCATTTGGCGCTCAGTGGCCGCCCAGTGCGCCGCCGCCGCGATGCTTTTGTCCAACGTGAGCCTGAGCATCTGCGCGGGCTTCAACAACGCCTTTCACGCCGGAGCCGGGGAAGGGCACCCGGATCTGGGGGGCGGCTCTCAGCGCTCCACCCTCACTCCGACAGGGAACCTCATCGTTGCCGTGTGCTTGGGCTTCATCGGCACTTTAGGACTTGTGAACAACTTGCTGGTGCTGGTTCTCTACTGCCGCTACAAGATACTGCGCTCGCCCATCAACTTGCTCCTGATTAACATTTCCATCAGCGATTTGCTGGTGTGCGTACTGGGGACGCCGTTCAGCTTCGCGGCCAGCACACAGGGAAGGTGGCTCATTGGAGCGAAGGGCTGCGTGTGGTATGGCTTCGCCAACTCTCTCTTTGGTGAGTGCGCTACTGTTTTCACAACATTTGTGGATTTATTTGTGCGTCGTTTCGCGACTGGGGACGCAGCTATATATTCTGCGTGCTCCTGCTGGCCAAGCGGCACGGATGTCTAAATTGAAGCTTTCCGCATCTAAATGAATGAATGAGCACAGATTTTTTTTCGATCGTTGTGTTTGATTAAAGACTCGCAAACTTCCGATTCTCCAAGCGTGCGTGCATCTTAGCGGCGGAGGCGGGTGGGTTGACACGTTTATATTGCACACCTTTTTTTAATTGTTTTTATTTCATCATCCAAGCCATATGGCATTTGTCTCAAAGTGGAAGCCACGCAAAATCAGTAATAGACGACAGTTGCGCATCGTGTCCTCAACTGCAGCAATTAATGACGTCTTCTGGTGTAAATGAGCATTGTTCCTATTGGATGGATACTTTTAAAGACATCCCTGCTCTATCCTTACGCGTCTCGCAGTCTGCGCGAGGGGCTACTGAGTTCCTCAGTGGACGAATGCGCTCATGAGAGGTGACGTGCGCTCATTAACCTGACCTTCGTTTTGTCATTATGGACTGTAAGGACGTTCTAGTTGCAGTGGCGTATTTGAGTTCTTCTGAGTGCACACACACAGGATGAGGCAGGGGGCAATTGGTTGTTAAATATGTTATTGTGTACTAGATATTGTTATTGGGTGCGCCTGAGGCGAGAGATGCTCCATTGCCCCTCATTTAGCTGTGGTGCAAGGAAGCTCTTCGCGTTCTGAGCAGGCAGACGCACAGGCGGAATAGGGACAGTTTGTCATAAGAAATGGGACCCCAGTGTGCCTTTGCTGGGATCATGAAGAGTGAGTATGGTGATGGAAATTTCAAAGTATGAAAAGTTGTCCAATCACCTGAAACCAGGTCAGGAAGAGGAACAAAAAACATGCTTAGCTTTCATTTCTGTACCTGTATAAATGCAGCAAAGCCCGTGTGTGGGCATAATTGATAAAGATAATCATAAATGCATCAGAAAACAATTGGCATAATGACTAAAATACGTTGATACAACAGTTGGAAGACCAAATCAATAGCTGTATCGAAAAAAAATGGAACCTTCATGACACACATTATGTGCAGCTGTGCTTAATTTGCATGTTTAAATACAATATGTCTTTTCCATCAGCATTCTCCAATGGAATCAATTTAATGACTAATTTGGGTCTTATCTAAAAAATGTCGAAAGCCTTGATTTAATAGAATATCTCACATTGTTACAGTATTTTGTAGAGGAAACTAATTGAGATAACAGTGACTGTCATATAAGGACTTAGAAGACAAATACATTTGTCTTTTTTTCTGCGATGTGATGTCTGGTTCCTAATAGTAATGTTCTGAATATGTCCATAAACCCTTTCATGTTTGAACTCCTCATAATTAGTTTGGGAATTTAAAGAGTCCTCATACGGATTTCAATAATTCAGTCTTTGACACAAATGTGAACATTAGCAAAACTTAGGACAATATTTTCATAGACAGCTCAGGTGTGTGTGGCAAAAAGAAACTGGCACATCTTCATTTTTGACATGGGACAAGTCTAGTTTCCCGTGTTTAGGAATTTGGAGACTGCGCTGCGCCAGGCTGCGCGTTCTTGCGGAGAAGCAGGTTTTCTTTTACACGCAATTTGTGACAATTTGGTTACTGAAAGCAGACTAAACTTAACAGACCAGGTGAAACCAGGTCTAAGTTGTGCCGCAGGTGGTGTAACGTGATGTTGGTGAATTTGAATGAGGTATAGGCAGACAGATTCTGCGTTCCGCTGATATGTGCGATTGATATCTTTGTAGTTTATTCATAAAATATGACAACAGGGTGACTCTCTGAATCATTGTGGAAGTGCGTCAAATGTATCGTTATAGTCATACAACCCCAAAGGGAATAAGGAGAGCCGCTTCAATTGCCTGGGAAACATGTCGGCTGTGTTCACTCCCACAACAGCCCAAACACCCCATTGTACCGGCGTCTGTCTACGATAACACCAAAAAAAGAAAACTCCACCCATTTGTTAAAATTGAAATATACAATAAATGTCAGCACTGTTTTTATTTAGAAATTTAGCCATTTATCATATTCTCAATACTCGTTTGCGCAACACAGGACACATCCATCAATCCACCAATTTTTATGCTCAGCTACTTTGAAACCTTTCTTCCAGTTCTTCCATCTTCACAATGAAAGCATGTCGCCTTTATGAATGACTTTTAATAGGATCGCAAAGTAACATTTAATAAAGAATTTATACGTTTTCTGGAAGTCTTACTTCTACATTCTTTTACAAGTGCATACACAATAAGCTGTGGCCGCCAGTCATAACTTTCCTCCACTGAAACCTTTGTGGCAGGCCTCATAAATCTTTGCCCGGAGAACATTCTGTGTTTGAAAATGCTAATATGAAAAAAAAAATGTTGCTTCAACTGTTTGTTGCACTTTAGCACAATCTGGAATAGCCCTTTTAAAAATCACAAAACCTGTTAAAAGAAGACATTTTGTCCTCTTTTGGATGGTATAACAGCTTAGTGGAAATGTGAACATCCAAAATTGTGCTTAAGAAACCAGAGATGTGAGATAAAACAAGACACTCATTGAGTTTTATTTATTCATCATAACATTAAGATCAGCTCTTATTTTCCACTTGGTTGGATTTGTGAATTGGCCACCCTGTTGCATTGCGCATCAAGTACTGAATGTCCACTTTGTGTGTTCAACTTGGTGAATCCAAGTTTTCCATCACTTCTGAGCCTTGCTACAATCTATCAAATTGAAACTGAAAATAGACACTCATACTTTCATTTCTGCGGAGATCATTTCAACAACATCACACATAACAAAGTGAACTACCAAATACATGCTAATGTCCTTTAACTGTAGCCACAACTTCACTTACTCAAGTGTTATGCTGAGATTACGTTCAGAAGATGTTACGCTAACATCCATAGGTGCCAATTAAATCGGATCCGACAGGAATCCGGCTTCCGCGAGCTAGAGGAGTGGCACATTGAAAGTGTATACTTTGTATGCTCAAAGGGAGAGAAAGCAGACATCATTAGCATCTGCATTGGTTATGGATGATTTATCCCCTAATGGCCTCATAAAAAACGGCAAAGGAAACAGTGAGTGAGGAAGAGTCAAAGACTGGATTGGATACATTTCGATGGAACACATTGGCTTTAGTTTTGATAAAGTGACTGTCTCCGCTGAAAATTTCAAGATGATCAATGTAGCTTGAAATTGGAAATATGTTTAACGGGCATTGTTGCCAATGAAGGGTTGTCATCTTGACTTGGTTTGTTCGAGTCTCGAGACAATTTGCTTGTAATTCGCTGCATTATACTCGCAGCAGCTTTTACATTTAATTCGGTTTTTGATTGAATTTGCACAGCCTTTATTTAAACGGGGACACAAACTCTGGGCATATGTGTGTACGCCTGACTAAACTCCTACTGTGCCATTTTCCCGTGTTATACACTGCTTACTACATATGACCCGTTCACCTCGCCACCTGTGACGACCTGGCCGTCCAGAGGTTCCTTTCCCCCTTTCTGAATTCCATCAATGCTGCGTGTTGTCCTGCCTCAAGTGGACTCTGCGCACAGTCACTGGATTAACCTTGCAGTGCTGATCCCACTCGCTGCATACTGAAGTTAGATTGCCTTTGTGCACACATACGCGCACTTATGGCTAGACAGCTATAATGTGATCACATAGATGGATGAACATGCTCACATCCAGAGGAGCGTGAATGCATATCAATATGAGCGTCACGTAGGAAAAACACCTGGCTGGAGTGAGGTTAATTTGTCATGATGGTGAAAAGTGCTCATAGAATGGCGAGAGAACAAAGAACAACACGCACCGTCGTAAAGGTCAAAGAGAGTAGGCCGGCTGATGAGCCAGGTCCGTTCGAGACGTATATGTGAATAGAGGCTGACTGAGTATAGGATCACATCGGTGTTCTGTTTTTGCATTGGAAGACGCGGGGTACGGCTCAATCCTTTGATTTTCATTCAGTCTGTCTTTTCCTGGATACACAGTATCAGAGATGGCATTATGAGTGTGATGCTTTCCGGCAGACTCATAAGACGGAAGCGCGAGAAAGTGTCACATCTAAGGACGAAATAAAGATCCTTTCTTTTTCTTTATCTCATCGTAACATGCTTGATTTCGGGAAATTAGATTCAGCTGTTGCCTTTGATCCGTTCATTTGATTTGAGATGCTGTGAAGTTGGAGTAAAAGTTGCGCTCGCCATGACATTAAATTGCCTCAAGCAGTGGGACATGACATGATAAAAAAATAGGAAATTATAATTGCAATGAAAAAAAAAATGGATTTGAACATTTTGGCTTGACTGGAGATCACCGACTTAACTGATCGGGTAACATTGTGGACATTGACGTCATGTCTCTAGTTCCGACTTAACTTGCTGTGCCACAGACAAAACCTTTGCCACACGTTAAAATGTTGAAGTGTGCATAGTATTTGATTTAATTCATTGAGTGATAATAATTTTTTTCCGTTTTGCTGAACTGATGGTTGAATCTTGAAACATTCAATAAAAAAACACAAGGGAAATACTTGTCAGTAAATAGCAGAGATAGTGTTTATTGAATAGCAAATGTGCTGTAAAAAAAAAAAAGAAAAACACAACTTGGATTCTTTTGGGGCCAAAACCATAATTTAAGTTTGAACAACTTTAATAAAAACATTTAATTTACTATTATGAATATATGGTGACAATGTTAGCACAACAAAGCAAGCAAGTTATTTGCTCCAAAACTATTTGCTGAGCTGTTTTTACTCCAGTACAGTAGACAATACAATAGACAATTAATTCTGTAAACTCTTATTTCTTAGTACAAAAAGCGGAAGGACAATTTTCACATTAGTAAAACTTAAAATATATTACCAAACTGCTCTACTTAAAACATTATGGAAGATTATTGCCATGGAATTTTGAATTCACCCAAACATTTTTTAGAGGGTTGTTTACAACCAAAAATGGCAACAGCTATTCAAAGTTGAGCCACAAGTGCCTACCTAAAACTCTCATTCCTGCACTGAGATGGACAAAAGTAGCCGGAACCAGGCCGGAACCTGAACGCCGTGGCAGATGTGCTAACTACTCTAACCTTCCTCCCTAGATGAAAACCAATTTTACTGAAGCGGCCCAGTTAATTCAGAAGCATGACTGGATAAAAGTGAGACCCTTCAGCAAATTGATTAGCCCACTGAGCATCCACTGTGGGTATTCTTTCCTGAATCAATGGACAAAAGGTGCCCATTTTCTGTTTATTGATCACTCAATGGGCCATTCTATATTCTGTTTAACCAATTGCACGCATCATTGCGGCTAGATAATTATAGGGAATCAGATTGGATAATAAGATTATAGATCAGATAACCAGATGCTAAAATGACGACTGTGTCTACTGACAATGTTATTGGAATGTCAAACATTTTATGGTAAGATAAACAAAAAACATGATATAATAAGGCAAATAGATAATAAAACTACAGACAAACATCCAAACAAGGAGCAGTCATCTGCAACCATAAATACTCAAAGAGCCATTTGGACCACTTTGCACAGAAAAAAAAAGGGAAAAGAAAACAGGCAGCACACAATCCTTTTAACACTTCATACGATACAATATATTTTTGTTTTGGTTTTCGGATTCCTTACATTATGGTACTCACTAAACAAATAACTTCTCATTATATAACACACAAGAAAGGGAAACTCTGGTATTTACAGCTTGAATATGGTGAAAGGCATTGTCCGTCTATTCCAGTTTGCATTCCCATTTGAGGGAGTGACAGCAACAACAAGTGCTTATGAAAATAAAGAAAATGAACCTGCTCTTAACGCTAATTAAAAATAACTGAATTAAAATAAAAAAACAAAGTGAAATGAAAAATCCAACTGGCAAATGGAGTGCATTTATAAAGTGCTTTACCTTCAACATAGGCCTCACATTCACCCATTCATGCACACTTTCCGACACCAACGGTAGACGGCGGTTTTCGAGGCCCAGTGATGCAGCCATCCTCATAGGAAAAGACATCATCATTATATACTGTATATTTACCCTTTATTTGTCTCGAGGGCTGTCGGAACCAGTAATACACCCGGGAAAAGAATCAGTGCGACGAGGCTCTGTGCTGCAGCCGCAATTGGCAGAATCTAAGTGCATGTGTGCGTGTTGTGCACGGGAAAATTTTGAACATAATATTTGATCATGACTTCTGTCTCTAGACTTTCCGAATGGCCAGTTTGGTCGCGTCATGAGTTTAGAAATGCTAATTAAAAATCACAAAGATGGGGCCCGAGAGGGATGATTTTTCAAAAGATCATTTTAATTATATTCGAATGTAAAGTCATATGTAGAGTTTTAACATATAAGACTACAAACGCTAACTTTAATGACATAATTTCAGTGCTTGCTTTTTAAAAAGCGGTTATTTTTATTGTTAATGACCGCATTGTTTCGTTGAGTATCAAGTAAACATCTTAAGCGGTAATGGTCGATGTGTCCTAATATTTCTTATCTCACTGTAGGCATTGTGTCCCTCATCTCTCTGGCTGTCCTCTCCTATGAGCGCTACAGCACCATGTTGACCCCCACTGAGGCCGACTCATCCAACTACTGCAAGGTCGGCCTGGGCATCACCCTTTCTTGGGTCTACTCCCTGATCTGGACCCTGCCGCCACTTATTGGTTGGAGTCACTATGGTCCGGAGGGTCCGGGGACCACCTGCTCTGTGGACTGGAAAGCCAAGACGGCGAATAACATATCTTACATCATCTGTCTATTTATCTTCTGCCTCATTGTGCCATTGTTGGTGATCGTGTTCTGCTATGGAAAGCTGCTATGCGCCATCAGACAGGTGAGTCCGAACACGGCTTGGGGAAGGTTTGCTACAGCAACTCGGTCAAAACAGGTGAGCCAGTGTGCACATCTTGTTATAACAGAAATCACCCACGAATACATTTTACATAGACCTCCATATCCTCGCCTCAATAATTGTAATACATAATAATAATGTTTATTCCTGTTAGTGTGGGCATGCCGATGTCTGGAGGCTTTAAAACATATTCTGGAAACATTGACTATCACACTTAACTGTCTTGCAAGGAAGAACATAAACATTGGCCACATTGTTAGGAACTGAAGTCAACTTCTCAAGTGGAACTCATGCGGTGTGCTGTAGAGACACACAATAGAATTATTTCCGGTGTATTCCACAATTTCCACAGCTCTCGTATAAAAGCCACATGACATCAACACTCAACAATATTCCATCAAAGAGAGACATAAAATAGTTGAAATATCACTTGGTGTGAAAGGTAAACTTAGTGTTACCTTTAATGACCTTTGCATTAAGAAAATTGACCCCGAAGGCGACACAGTGGATAAAGTGTACTGCATGGTGCATAATGACAGATTTTTTTTTTTTTTGCTCTCAAGTCGCATCATTTAGATATAAACTATACTGCCGAAACTATTCGTTCACCTGTCTTGACTCTAATATAATTTTAATTGACATTCTTCCAGGCCCGCCCTGAAAACTTTTATATCTGCAAATGGTGGACTGACATCAAATTAAACCCTGTGCATTAAAAATGGGATATAAATTAAATTCATTTTTGAGTCAAAGTAGGCAAGTGGGTACTTTAGGCAATATAGTGTCGGTCCTGTTATCATAAAAAGAAAAAAAAGCACAAGGAATGCCATATCGTCAGATGTGAATTCTTCTTCCAAATGTGATCTCCAAATCTGTATCAGATTGGATAAGGTCGTACGTGTCAATGCAAGCTTTACATCATCAATATACATCTACCAGTGATGTACGTATATTTTCAGCCACGTCGCTCCAAATGGCACATTAAAAAACAGCAATTGGAAATCTATACTACGAGAGCAGAGATGTGGTCCATAAAGCGTACGTCTGTCATTATCGTCGATCAGTATAGAAATGTGTGCATTAAATCAGAAATTGGCACTTGGACCAACACTGTTCATTGCAAAATGTTCCATCGTATGCTTGACTCAACTGCTGTGTGTTAAAAAAAATTACTGGAACTGAAAACATCTAGACTTAATCAAAGGAATAAATTAATGAAATTCCATTGGTGGGTTCAGTTTAAAAACAGCAATAACAAAAAAACAACTTTGGCTCATCTTATTTAAAAATCCCAAGTGACGTTTTCCTCCTGTTGAGCAACACGTTTCGTAATTCCTCATCACTGTTATTGCTCAGAGCCGAACACTATCTTATCGAGGTAATGCAGTGTGGCCAGTAGTGAGACTACTTTGGATTAGAGTTTGCAGGTCGACTGGGGACTTGAAGTGCAAGAACAGAGTTGGAGTTGAGCAACAGTGTGTGCAACTGCGTTGGTAGCGCATCAATAGAGATGTGAATGTGATTTTAAAATGACATTACAGATCTTGAATTGAATTAACTAGTTCACAAAAAATATGCTTCAAGTGTTGTGTTGGTGTTGCTAAATCCACACACAAACTACTGGTGCTTTTTACTGTGCCCACTTGTTTTTTTTTTTTTTTTGCATTGTACGTTTCTTGACCTTTGGCGGTTTTATAACCGAACTAATTATGGCCAACAGAGGTATTAACTGAGGCCACAGAAATTACCCGTACTGTTAGCGCTGGCACAGTAAGCCCATAAAAAGAGTCAGTAGATCTATATTTTATGGCTCGCAGTACACGCAAACATTTATCAGCTTTTTAACTTTGACTGCTTATTTGGAGGTTCCTTCCATGATCTGAGCCGCTTCTCCTCACGAATGTCGCGGAGCCAATCCCAGCTAACTTTGGGCAGTAGGCGGGGTACACCCTGGACTGATTGCCGTCTAATCGCAGGGCACACATAGGCAAACACTCACACCTAGGGACAATTTAGTGTGTTCAATAAACCAACCATGCATGTTTTTGGATTGTGGGAGGAATACCCAGAGAAAACCCACGCAGGCACGGGGAGAACGTGCAAACTCTACGCAAGAAGTTTATTAATCAATGAGGTGTAGATATATCATATTTAGGAAGGTACTCCAAGGTGGCTTCTGTGTGCCCCTTTAAAAATGCAATTTCACTAACTGTAATTTATCAGACCTCAGTAAAGCAAAATCAGATTTTAAAAAGAAAAAAAAAATGCATATCCCGCAAACATCTTGGTTAACATTCACACATCCATCCATCAATTTTCCACACCACTTATGTTGCGATGCAAAGAGAGCTTGGAGTCTATCCCAGCTGACTTGGGTGAGAGGAGGGGTACCCTGTCAAAAACAGAGAAGCCATAGAATCAATTTCTAGGGAATCAAAATGTGCTTGAACCAACCCCCCCAACTGCTTCTATTTCGAAGTCCATTTCTTACAAGCGAGTGAGTTATTTTGGCACATCTCAACTTGGCAATATAGTGTATTCCCAGCCTGGAATATTCAAACACTCTCCAATTCTGTCAGATTGAGACGACAACTGCTATGCTGGCACCAACTGACAACTCGCACCCTGTCACCCAACAAACCTTTGATTGGAATTAGGTCCGGGGTCAGAATGTAGCTACACTTCTAAATATGACTGGACATACTGCTGTTTTCAAGTATATTCAAACACTGGTCTTGTCTTTAACAACATCTCTTGTAATAATTAATAGCAGCAGATCGAATATGGAATGTTGTCTTGAGTAACAGTTTCAACTTTATATTTGACTTTAATTGAATCCCACTTGAAACATGGAGCATAAAGAAAAATACATTTACTGTGATAGTAAGAATTCAGCCACTATTTTTTAATGCACGGCAATTACGGGACCTCTCCATGCGAGGAGGTCGAAAAACCTCATCATTAATTCGGCCAAATAATTATTTATACCTCCTATCGAATCGCTCCACTGTGGAAATGCCCCAACGTGCTGGACCACATTTACATCCATAAACACTACATCGTGAGTGACGTCTCTTCTGCGCATGCAAGTCACTTTGGGGGATGCAATATTTTGACACAGCAGACAGACCAAGGACGCAATTATAATCTGAGCGCTCACACAAAAACCTTTTTTCACATGATGGCTGCACTATTTCAACATTCATTTTGAGATTTAGGGAGTATGAAAGAGTTCATCACGACTTACATGGAAATTCAGGTTACATCTCTACCGTAAGGACGGAACTCTGTCGTAAATTGAGGACTTCCAATATTAATCTTCCTCTTCGTGGCACACACGCGCACAATAGGCGCACACACGCGCACACACTCAACTGTTTGCAACAAGTCCCAAAGCAAATTTTCCAAGATTACCATCTCGTCCGTCTGTGAGCATCATGTCTTGCCAAATAAACAATGACATGCTTGTGTTTGTTTGCATCAGCACGCTCGTGTCTTATCTTATAAAATTGACCAGCAATCTAATGCGTGATATTGACACAAGCAAAAAACTGGAAAGAAAGAAAACAAACTGAGGAAGTGGGCAAACAGCCTTTCTCTTAAAAAAAAAAAAAAAGTAAGTTGTTCCTTCCAGAAGTCTACATTTTGTCCAGTTCAGTTTACAAGTTAGATAGTAGAAAATTATTTGTGTGTTTGAAGAAACAACCAAAGGAAATGGATCGTATTCAGTTCTAGTTGTAGTAATAGGTAACAAGTACTCGCCGTGTCTCGTGTGATTATTATACACTAGTTGGTGCTTAAAGTCAATTTATTCTCACCTCATGCTGTGACTTTCTGCAAAACTGCCTCTCCAATGTCTCTTAGTGTCTATGATGCCTGCACTTCTTTTGTGGAAATATACAGTATGTGAGCTTTCGTTATCTTTTTCAGCTTTAGAACGTTCTCCCGACACACAATGCATTGTCACTGGTCAGCTCTTATTCGAGGCGATTTTGGCTGATATCATTTGGGAGATATTAAAGGGGACTTGCCAAGTCAATGCAGAAAGCTGAAATCCCTCATCTAATAAAGAGGCACTCAACAGAACAGTCCGCGAGGGGGTGACTAAGATTCAAGTTGGGGCTCGACTGCGGGTGCAGGGAGAGGTCAATGAAAAAACAAGAAAGCCTTCTCTTCTTCATGCTCTCCTCGAAAGTAAAAAAAAAAAAAAAAAAGCCATATAACCAGAGTTGCCAAATATTACGACTCCATATTTTGTTATGGAAATCAACCGCTAACTTGTAACACTGATTGTTCCGGATACTTAAAACATGAAGCGTCAAATTGCTGAAAACTAGCAAAAATAGTTGGTAAATAATTTCAATATTTGACGATACGACCTAAGGGAAGGTTGCCGGTCACCAGTGAGTCGATTTTTACCTCAGAAGTAGATCGCAAAGCGTCAAAAACATTTTCTTACTTTCGACCAATTGGAGAATTGTTTCTTACAAAAGTTAAGTTCCATCCTTTTTTTTTTCATGACTGTCTCAAAGGCTCAATTAATTATTATTATTTTTTTAATCACAATGGGCCAATTTCATGTAGGGGTTTAGATGGGTTACGTATGGGATTTTTTTTTTTTTTTTAATCGAGCATTGATGTCATCCGGACCTCAAAATGCACTATATATATATATATATATATATATATATATATATATATATATATATATATATATATATATATACATATATATATACACGTGTGTGTGTGTGTGTGTGTATTCATGTGTGTGTCTTTGTACTTTGCATATCAGGATCAGGATTGTTATCCAGCTTCTGCAGACCTTGCTGATAATAAGATCATTCGAATCAGTTGTATTGCAGCAGGGAGATAGGGAAAAAAGGCAGGAGAGTGGCCCTTGTGGAACAGGATTTAAGACCCCTCACTCAGAATTTAAGTTGCAGCGTCATTAGAAACATGGGAGGAATGCTGATGGAAGCTGCAATATTTATTCAAAGTCGAATATACTATCATCTTAATTGTCATCATTTTCAGTTTGCACATATCTTAAAGAATTCAGGCTGCAAGTTCTTGATGGTGACATTAGAGCAGCTGCTTGCTGGTGAGGTATGCTGCCATTTGCCCATAATATGATTAGTTGACTAATCGCAACTAGTCGACTCATGAAATATTTGTTTGTGGCAGCCCGAGTTGAGAATTGTTATTGCATAGCCTGGAAGGCCTGGGTTAGCGCTTAACATTAAGTCATGTTGCCAGATAAAGCACAACTGAAACCTGAATTTAAAATGTGTGTGCATGCGTTTTAACCTGCCTCCTCCCAAATGAACCTCCTGTCACAACTTCACCGTCTAGAGCTGCCACTGGATATAGCCATTACACAAGCTATAAAATATGCACATTATTTGTGTAAAATGGTGTTGGGATGACATAACACAATCAAAGGTAATGGTTCAGTATTAAACCCATAAGTTCCGCTTTGATGACACTCATGAGGTATTTTTACAAATCACTTCACTTTGCCAAGTCCAACACGGCTGCAACTCTGACGTACGATTCAGTGCTCAATCTACACTGTAAATGTTGTGGAAATGTTGTCCAGCTGGTGTCGCAATGGGCATCGTTTAATAACTGCGTGCAGCGAATAGAGTACAATATAGGATCATCAAAGAAATGGAGCAAAGCTAACTACTGTCTGTATGGTAATACTGTAATAATAATTGTCCCCATTCATTTTCTGCGCTTAAGACCGACGCCGGCAGACGGGAGCAGCTCCCACACATGTCCCCCAAATCAGCGGTCTGAGTTCTACAACTTTTGAATCCCTGTGATTTTTAGCAATTCACTCATGCGCTAAATTTCTCCAACATCCTTTAGGCTATGTGACACAGTTAGAAATTGAGAGCAGAGGGGGTGGGAGGGTCGGGGGGGGGGATGAAGATATCAAGTGAAAGTGTAGCAGCCAGAGAGATGAAAGAGAAGGGGATGGATGTGCTGGTTTGGGAATCCCATTCAGTCTGCCGAGGCCTAGTTTTGTGAGGCCCACATCAAATATGAGTGACCTTGTATCAGTCAGTGGTAAATGCATTCGCCACAAGCGTCCCCCCCCCCCCCCCCCCATGTCTCAAACCATTTGGTAATGCTGATGACTTGCTATCATATCGCCCAATGGAGGCACTGGGTAGTGGAGAACATTTCAATGTAAATTAGCTTACTCTTGGGATGAAAAAAAATTGAACCTCCTACATCACCCTCTAGTAAAATAATTTCTTCTAGGTGACAGAGGACGTGACTTTGCAACTCTTTTAGAGTGTTCTTGCCATGAATCAAGTCTCATTCAGGTTGTTGCATATAGAAAATGGAATGATTTGATAGAATGATAACTGTTGTCACAACACAAAGAAAACTATTCTTTTTTTATACTTTGTCTTAATTTGAAAAGAAGACAAATAAATTGGTGACTCAAAATTCCCAAATCAAAAACAATTACGTAACAAAAAAGAGAAAACAAAATGCTCACTATTGTTTTGGTGAGACACAGCAGGGGAAGAGACAACACCAAGAGATGAGTTGATTGGCTGCAGGAACGGGGCAAGAAAACAAGATCAGATCAGATGAGTCATTTATAAACAAAATAAAATCACCGTCTGTCAGCCCACTATGATGCTCAGTTTTGATTTACACTTTCAGAGAGCTCCTTTCCTAAGACATGTTAAGTAGAAAGAAGATTTGAACTTCTCACACCATTTGACATTTTGGAAGTGTCCTTTACTATATTTTTGGATCATGTTGTTGTCCCCACGTTTTGGCCGCAAGCTAGAATTTTTTTGCGGTCGCACTGACACTGACCTTTGAAAAACATATTCTAATCAGTTAAATTCTGGGTCCATGGAAGTGGTCTGCCAAGATGCAAAGAAATTCCATCCAAGTTATCATGTTCTGGGGGCTAGAATGGATGACATCTCACAGTCACCTTGACTTTGGGTTGTCAAAATCCAATCATTTCATCCATACGTAAGAATCTGTGCCAAATTTGCAGAAAGTCCCTCGTGGCATCGAGTTGTACATCACATTCATGAAAATAGGACAACTTTGCAACATAATGCCCCTAGCCAAAGTTTGTGATCGTACAGCTGCATGAAACTGACATAGTTGCATGTTTAAGTAGGAAAGTGCTCATTTGCTCTCTGGGGATGTGCTGATACCAAAACCAGAATTGGTATTAGTGACGATACTGTGCTGTATGTCTGTACTCATACTCTGACTCGAAAAAAAAAAAGCTGCGATACTAGGACAGTGATACCACTTCACCAGACTGACATGTATAACTTCAGGGCAGATGGAGTAGGAGCCATGTCAAAAATACGGAAATACTTTGAGATAAACCCAGATGACGACACATTGTTAGCTGACTGCAAATTATGCTCTGTAAAATGGATGAACTCCGCTCAGGCAGCCCCATCGCCATCATGCTCCCGACTCCAACCGAGCCAGCAGTGCTCCTGTCATGAATCCGGTGTGGACGACGTGTTAGGGCATGACACATCAAGTAAAGAGAACGTTGATGTGGAATACAGCGCCTATTCACTTGCACTGTCCAGACTCTATATTCTTCTTTGTCCCTTATTTCAGAACTTTATATGCGGTGCCACTAATGTTCTGACTGTGAAACCACATCACTAAAATACAAGTAACTTGTGTTATAGTGTACATTGTCACGTTTAATGGCGGGGTTGTGGATCCAAATTACAGGAAAAGCGAGGCAGGGGTGCCTATTAGGACTAATTTAACTTAAAGAACACCAAAGCGTAAAGCATAAAACAAGAATCAAAGTAACAAAACAAACCCTAGAAAATAGGACTTGACTTGAAGTGCAGATAAACAAATGCAACTTTAAGCTGACAAAGGAAATTTGAGAATGACAATGAACGGACAAGGACTGATAGGAAGCAGAGAACTAAATCCAGACAAGGGTTGGAGTGAGTCACTGTCAATCTTTACATCATATGGAACTGCGGTATGCAAATATGGTCATGCTGTACCTCTCCCCAAAAAGGATTGTAACCAAATCATGTGCAGTGCGACCAATTAAAAAAATGGGAGCACCAGTACAAAAGTTAATGCCGAGCCCTGCAACTCAACTTTACACCATTTTTTCTGAATTGCTTCAAGACGAAAACGAAAGAATCAGTTACACACAATCGACCAGATTCTTAACGGTCAAGTAATTGATTACTCTGCACATCCATTTTGGGAATTTAATTGATTTTCTGCGGGAACACATGGAGAACAACTGTTACACATCATTTTAAATAGGAAATTAGTTGGTATTTTTACAGTAAGACTGGGATGGCTATAAACAGTTTACTGCACTGTACATACATTTTCCCTATCGCGGATTTCCGTCTAGCCAAATGTAATAGCAGATTTGTTTCTGTGATCATCCATCACTCTCACAATTGATCTCCAATTCTGCTGCTGAAGACTCCTGCTGCGCCGCACTACACAGAGTCTTATGCATGTAGCAATTCTACCTATAGACACACCATTCACAATCATTAGGGAGTAAAAGAAGACTAGAAGCAGCTTGGAAAATTCTCCTGAAAAAGTTCTTTCTAAAGCAAGGGGCAGGCAAACTTTTTGATAAGCGGGCCACAATGGGTTAGAAAATTTGACAGAGGGGCCGGACCAGGAGCAGATGGATGGAGTGATTTGGTAGCCATCACCTCATCTGAGAAAAAAAAAAATACATTTAATTTTAAATGAAAGTGAACAAAATCATTACAAGAAAATACATGTTTTTGACGCACTGCAATTTAGAAAATAAAACATTCACAAGGTTTATTCATTTAATTTTTTTCAAGTTTGGCGGGCCGGATTAAAACGTTTAATGGGCCGCATTTGGCCCCCGAGCCATAGTTTGCGCACACCTGTTCTAAAGGCTGGATTTGATTCGACTCTTGTCCTCATTTGATTGTGAATTCATACCTGATGTTGTGAATGACTGAAAACCTTTTTTTCATATGTGCATGCTTTTTGTTGCTGAAATTACACTGCTCATATACTACGCCCCACTTGCTCCATCAATAAGTTACATTCATTTGTTTTGTGTGCCAATATTTTATTTATTTATTTTTTTTTGGTTTTGGTCCTTTTTGACGCTTTTATGACATCTGTCCCATACGTAAGTCCTATGCCAAGGGTGGGCAAACTATGGCCCGGGGGCCACATGCGGCCCATTAGACCTTTTAATCTGGCCCGCTGAACTTGAAAAAAATTAAATGAATAAAGCGTGTTTATGTTTTATTTTCTAAATACTGTAGGTGTCAAAGACAAATATTTAGTTGTAATGCTTTTGTTCACTTTCATTTAAAATGAAATGTATTTTTTTTATCAGATGAGGTGAGGTTACCAAAATACTCCATCCATCTCCTCCTGGTCCGGCCCCTTTGTCAAATTTTAAAACCCATTGTGGCCCACCAATCAAAAGGTTTGCCCACCCCTGTCCTATGCCCTCTCAGTCCAACTGGCTCTCAGGAATTCGACCTGAAAGCGCATTATGTCGAGAAATGATAACGATGTCTATTAGTGTCACAAACCAGTAGATGGAGCAAATGCAGTTCCATCATTCTTGGGGAAAAAAGGTATTTTTCTTTATTTGTTTGCCATTTTGATACAATCACTATAGAAATAAACAAGTCAGGTGTTTATATTTGATGTCATAAAAAGGCACCAGCATTGAAAAGATGCAATGAAGCGTTCTGCAAATCAAATCTGATATGAATCTCATATCCTCCAATGTGACGACAGAATAAGTGGATCATCAAAACAAGAATACGCGCTGTAGTACAGCCCAAACTATAAAAGCAAAGACCATTAAATATGCTTTAAATGTGATACATAGAGGTGCACAGACCATTAAATCTGAAAAATAGTGCTGACGACAGTCCCCCGTAATAAAACTTCAAGAAAGTCCAGGCCAACTATGTAGAGGATGCACTCTAACTTAAATGTCACATTTCTTTAATTTAATGCTGTCACTCTCCAAAGTCAATGCTTTGGTGGTTGCTAATGCACATTTTGGGCACATGTACATGCCGGATATGTCAGGTGATAATGTGAATGGACAAAAATGGTACAAATAAATGAAGAAAAAAAAGTTTCAATTTGAGCATTTTAACCTGTAGTGTAAATCCAGCACAGATGCATTCTATGTGTCATTTTTGGATCGTGTTTGTTGTACCACCAGCATGTCTGTCCTTTCATACACACATTCTGAAGCCCCTTTTTCATTGTACTGATTCATTTTTACCAATTTTTCAAGTTTCGTGCAACATTTTTGCTGAAAATATGCCTATGTCTTGTGTACATGTTTTGTTATGCAAACCGTCACCACATGGCTGATTGGATGGATGAGTGCTTTGCTTCTCGTGCCATTGGCTCTGTGAATAACTCATTGCAATAGTTGTGCTGTTTTTTTTGTTTTTTTACTCTTAATTAGACCTCAGAATGATTTAAAGGTTACGGTTGGCTGTAAATCCCGAAAATCAACATAAAACTGGATGTCTCCTCCACGGCAGCAAATATAAAGCTGCCGTGTGATGTGTGCAGAAGGAAGTTCTGCTTACTCACGTCAATGTCTGCTCTGCCGCGAGAGGCCGATTGTTGTGTGTGCAGCCAGAAGCTCCGCCCACAAACAGGCTTCTTCCAATCAGAACTCTCACAGCGGCTGTCTACATTTCTGATTGATGTTTCAAAACATTTTATTCCATGTGTGATATGCATATAGGATGTCTTCTGCCCACGGCAGCAAGCTGTTGTGTGTGCAGCCAGTTCCATCTACACACACACTTCTTCCAATCATTACATATTGTTTTATGTGTCAAAAAATAAATAAATAGAAAATCGGCAAAAGAAAAACATCTACTTACGCTTGTTATGCTAATTTGGAAGGAGACGCTTTTTCTTGTTCACTTGTTTCTTTAGTGTTTTATTTCTTTATAGTGAAATATGTTTTCACTTGTTTTTATGTTGTACTGTGTTCATTTTCAAACACACCAATTAAAATTGGCACAAAAAAAAAATCAAATCATAAACTCTAAATATAATGGGCGGCACAGTGGTTGAATGGTGAGCACGATGGCCTCACAGTTCAGAGGTGCAGGGTTCGTACAGAAGAGATGAATTGCATTTACATTCATTTCAATGGAAAGATTTACCTTGATTCATGAATGTTTCGAGCTACGAACAGAGACACGGAACGAATTAAGTAAATAAATTAAGGTATATATATATATATATATATATATATATCAAAATACCAAAATTTAAAATTGTCTACTTTTGATAACATAAAGATGTTGCAAGCAATTTTGCTACTTATTTGCAATACTAAAATAACTGAAAAATAGTTAAACTTTTTTTTTTTTTTTTACCAGCTTTTGATTTCAAAACCATCAATTTGTTGGGAATATGTGATAAAATGAGATACGTGGAATCAAAGTAATAAGTGTAATGGAAAAGTGCCTTAGTAGACTTAAAAAATATAGAGTTCCAGATCACTTCATACCTGGTTACAGCCACGCTCCACATGGAGCAGATTCATTAAAACAGCAGGACATAAACGTGAACATACGGAGTGGACAGCCTGCCCTTTCAGCCAAGCTGTGAGACGCTATCAACTAGAACCTGCTGATTCTTTAACTGATAACCTTAGTGAGGAATACTTCTACTGAGCGGAGGTCAGTGTAGCCAACTTACAAAATCCATTTAAAATCCTGGGAGACAGACTTAATCAGATGGGAAGATGGTGTAATCAAGTTGGAGCTATAAAATTGTGTTGCAAAAAAACAGTGCTCCTCTGCCAAAACAGGTCAGGCACCAAGACCCAAAGTCACTAGAGATTGTGTCCAACTTAATCTTTGGAAGCCTGTTTTGCTTTTCTCTCGAGACTTTCACTTCCATCATCAACCTTTGTTTCGTTGTTGGAATTGTCAAACTTTTCTCAGTGTATAATTCATGATCAAAGACTTATGAGAATAATATAAATTCTAGGGACACAAATAAAATAAAAATGATACAAACATTCCAACATATCAATCCTTCCATGATCTGAGCCGCTTATCCTCACGAGGGTCGCGGGCGTGCTGGAGCCTATCCCAGCTGTCTCCGGGTAGTAGGTGAGGTACACTCTGGACTGGTTGTCAGCCAATCACAGGGCACACAAAGACAAACAACCATTCGCGCTCACAATTGGCTTAGATAATGGATGGATGCAGTCAGGCTACACTTTTTGCTAGACTTGCACCCAGAACAAAAACAGGGTCTTATAAATTTACCCTGAGCTAAATCTGAGGGGTCTTTTTGTGAGCGTGTACTTATACTTGCACGCAGAGTTATATGCGTGATCATTTCAAGTTGGTAACTTCAATATTGAGATATGCTCATTTAATGGCAGGCTCTGGGGGCATTTGCACCTCTTCAATTATTAAAACTGATTATAATGAAAGGGTTCATATTTTAGAGCAGTTGGGTATTGAAATAATAACCTTGAGTTATTCCAACTCCCTTTTTACTGTGTTACTCTGTGTGTGTGCTTGCATTGCGAAGGTAGTGTTCACCTGATTTATACTTGTCTGACTTACATTCATTATCGTTAGAGTATTGTAGACACAACAACACTATAAACAACCAGTTAAGCTTATATTTATTGACCAACAACTTTTTAGTTTGGTTAATAAAAGCTTTCCAATGCGCATTCGTGACCCAGTAAATCAAAGCACTAATTATAAGTGGCTTGAGCTAAAGCCATCTGTCCTGTGACGTTTTGACAGCTGTCATCAAATGCCATATATGGTACATCTTCCAATTCCCCTCACATTTGGCCCAATGGCAAAGTGGGACAGTAAGTCTGAAAATAACCGCAATGTTTCAATAGGCGTAGCTTTCAACATGACGTACTAAAGACAAAGTTAGAAGTTCAAAGTGGATTTCGTTTGGCAGAAAAATGTATTAGTAGTCGAAAAGGCTTCTCTATTTTATGTGACCCTACAACATTGCGATACTTGAAATGACAACAATCCAGATAATAAAGATGGGAAATTCTAAAGTTGGACACAAACAACAGCTGGATGATGATCAATGTCCAATTTTAATTAATCGTGTTAGACAAATCCATGGTGTCGTCATTATTAAACCTTTACTAACTGTACAAACAATGTTTCAAGTAAGATTTGATTCTTGACGCCTGAGAATTCTGGATTGGAAAAGAAGCATTGGCCACACACATATGGTTAGCCAATTTTTTATTTATTATTAATATTTTTTGCATATAATTGAAATTAATACTAGGTTTCTAAATGAATGAACGTTTAAAAATCTACAATTTCTACACACAGTCCCTTTAATGTACCTATTTTCCAACTAAAAAGACTGGAAAACGATTTCTGACATTAAATTCTGAGATGCCCTGATTGCTCCTTCAAGCACTTCTATACAATAGCGAGAGATTTGAGATCCTTGAGGTTAAGTAAATTTGGAAACCTTGGGATATTAGACTGAGCTTTGCATGCTGAAAGCAGAGTAAAAGGCGGCCTTCAGTCTGCGCTTGTAGACTGAACCCTCTTGGGTTTTTTGATGTTTTTTCAGTTCACTGATCATTCACTAAACTGTTTTTTCTTGTCTTTTTGAGTGAGGAATGACAGCTAGTTTGTGATGGAGGTGGTAAAAATGTTCAAGGGACTGTATAGTTTAGAGTTGTACATTGTATTATTTAATCTGATGCACATACTAAATACAGTGGTTGACTGTATAATGCATTTTGTTATTTTTAATAGTTTAGATTGAAATTAATGTGTTTATTTTAATCGGGTTCCATGAATAACAAAGTGAAATAAATCACACCTCTACCCCACTGCTTGATGTAGTAAAGTGGACTAGCATAATTAATAATGATCATAGTGAATGTGTTAAAAACCATCAGGACCAGTATCCTCCTGGTGAGATGTGTGTGAATTAGAAAGTGTGTTTCTTGGCATTTGAGGCAGTTCCAGGGCACACTGATTAATGGGCTGTTCACCCCCCGCTACCAATTGAGGAAACGCAAGTGCATAACAAACGGTCGTACATTGTGACTTTGTGTGTGTTATCAAGGAGACAAGTGAGGGGATAACTCTTTTGCATCGTATTTGACATGGTTCCAGATGAAGAGGCATACAACGTAAATGGAGATGAACTATTCTGTTCACAGTGTATTAAGTTGGTTGGTCACATGTGATGTTCTAAAAGAAGAGAAAAACGTACTAGATTTAATAACTTCAGCGGGCTACTTAATCGTCATTATGAACTACGACTTCTGCTTTACTGCTGCCTATGCCAGCATTGTTGAATGGTCTGCGGTGATATTGCCGCCTATGGGTAACATCAGTGTTATTCCTCTGTCACACATAAATACATTTTGATTGTAATCCTGTCTTCTCCCTCTAAGCTTTGGAAATGACGTCATTGTCGGATGCCCGTCAGAAGTAACGTCCTAAGACTGAATTCCTTGCAATGGTAGAAGAACCACCACTAAACATTTTCAAAAGCTTGCAAAACGTGTATGCGGAAGGGCAGTCAAAAAGTGGGCACCCACGATCAAAAGTGAAGAACAAAAACCTGCTTTGAGTGACTGCCATGACCAGCAAAGGAGCCGTAGACAACAGGCTGAAATGTTTTGGGGAATCCCGCGAGCTTCCCATGGGATGGGCGTCAACTCTACCTTAAATCACATCCGAGGAACGGACAAAAAATTCACAGCAGCACATGGGATGTGCACAAATGATTGTGTCCTAAAGACATTGGATGTCTTAATGTATCTTAAGACATTTATCTTTTGTCTTAACACATGCACATCTTGTGTGTGCTGCTTCATCTGGCTATATCTAGCTGGACTCCAGTCCCATCAGAAGAGTCAATCATCTCCAGCCGACGTCACAGAGGGCTCCGTGGACCCCCAGCTTCCTCAGGCCCTGTGGTTTACTAAAGTGCACCCCAGTCCTGATGGTCATATCAGGTCTGAAGACCAACGTCAGCATCTACGCTCGGCCAGTTGATTGACGAATCACCCCGCCTGCCTCCTTGAACTGTTTTAGACATTATAGAAATTTTTTTGTTGCACATGTCCGTCATACATTTGGGGGCGGCTTTACGAAAGACCAATGTAGTTTATGTTTGCAGCCAGACAATGTTTGTGCAGCTAAATTGGGTACTTTGTGGCTCTTGGCGTCGCGGTTGAGCGAGAGAAACCCGTGCAACGAGTAGCTTGTTAAGCAATTATGAGTGTGCTGCCATCAGAAATTTGTGACCCGTTGAGTGTTAGTCTATGAAGAGGGTTTTATATGTTGCTTTGCATTTAATGTGTAGTATTAATTTATTGCTTATGTGTAAGTCGTCCTGCTACCGACCAATGTGCTTTTGCAACTTTAGCATTAGCTGCCGCTACATCGGGCTAACGTATGATGTCATTCATGCCTGTTCATCTGATTTAATTTTCCTTAATGCCTTATATGTGTATAGTGTATTTGTTAAGCAAATTAACAATGTAAGATAAGATAAGATAAGATGTCCTTTATTAGTCCCACAATGGGGAAATTTGAGAAAAGCTTAGTTAGTGGCTATATTGCTCCCTATTTTAGAGACCACACACACACACACACACACACACACATCCACATGCGCAGACACTATAAAACAACAGAACAATGCCGATTCTCATGTTGAGTCGAAATATAAAGAAATAAAAATGTGTCTTAAGATGAGTTTTAAAAATTGACTGAGAGGAGCCTTTCCTAATTTTTAATGGAAGTCCATTCCAAACGGAAGAACCAGCAACAGAATAGTAATAGATTGTTTCTCTTTGTGACCGTTTGCGATCTTGAATCAACCTTGATGAAAAAAATGCATTCAGGCCGTGCAAAACACTCGACAAACTTCGCCGCTCAGTGAAACTTAAGCTGTCTTGAAACACTTTGATGGTCAGGTATGTAGTCAAATGTATGTAATAGGCCAAATCTCTTTGCACTCGTGAGCTACGTTAATGCTCGCTGACACATGTTGAACTCTGACGCAGAGCTAAACATTCCAAGCTGTGTGTCCTCTTTTGCTGTTGTGATTGGTGGGAGAGAAACAGACATTTTCTCTGACATGATCAAGATATTTGCTGCCTTCAGACGTCATAAACTATGATTGGAATCAATTCTGATGTCACATGTACACTCTATGCCAGGAACACTTTTGACATCATTGTAGTGGCAGAAATGTGAACAGTCAAGCTACAGATATGAAGGAGACTCAGCACAATAAAATGCTTTGTTCAGCATTTCCTTTTATTCAGTTGAGCAGCCTTTTTAAACGGAGCCTTTAGTGCATTCATGACCATATTGGGATTGTAGATATGTCTGTGTCAGGGTCCCGTCCCTCAGTCACCACTATTATTGAGCCAGTCTGGTATTGATCCAAAAGCAACCAAAAAGTTGGAGTAAAACTCCTTCAATGGAGTCTGTCATGCAAATAAAAGCCTTCAAATCTTGATATTGCTTTAGTGATGTGACAAATGCCCCATATATTTCAAATTTTTAATAGTGCATTGATTGTCTCCTCAGGTCTTTTCCTTCAATTTAGTTGTGCGTCCAATGAATACAAATCATGCAGTGGTGTAAAGCGGTTCGGTATTTTAGTCTTCCATTTCCCAAAAGCATGCATGCAAAATGTTCCATTATGTATTCCTGGCCTCCCTATGCTTCATTTTCTGCAGATTTTGCTTTTGTCCCCCTTTAAATCTACATTCCCTTTAGAATTTCAGGATGCAGGAAAATATTTGGTAACTGAAAAAGTTCCAAAAGCAATTTGAAGCAAAATAACTACCCTTAGGTCTGCAATTCAAAGAGTCAATTCCATATTGTGTAGTGCCTCTCCCTGAGGTACTCGCAGCACTGTCGGATAAAATGAAAACACATTTCTGGCTACTCCATTTTAATATATACTGTTGGATACACACACACACACACACACTCTCACACACAACATCCTCCTCTGAATTACCACGGCACTCTCACCATCTTCCTCCCCTTCAAGTTGTTTGTCTGAAGCAGACGGAATCTACTTACCAAGTGCAGTACAAATTTCCTTGAATCTCTGCATCAATAAAAGTTACAATCACTAGCGCGCATGTACCTTAATGAGATGGTTAAGAGAAAAGTTGTTGCTCTGATTTTGGCCAGCATGTGTTTCTGCAGCACTTGTGCACATTATTCAGCTGAAATGTTTAGTAGGCCCCAGCAGGTCGATAGGGGCAAAGAACAAATGCAGCACACTGAAATCCTACAATCAATCATGTTCAACAGCCATCAACTGCACTGGCAGAACAACGGGTCGAATCAGGCATGAGACTGCTGAGGTGAAAAAAATAGTCTGCTAAAAGTGCTGCTGTCATGTCTGTAACACTTCTGGGGTTGCATTCATCATGACTCTGAAACTAACATACATTTATTTCTCATTAAAATGTATAAAAAAAAATATAAATGAAAATATTTTAAGGAGGTCACTAATGGTTTATTGGTTCACATACCCAAATTCCTTGTAAGCTAGAGGTGGGCAAAAGTTTTGATTGGCAGGCCACAATGGGTTCTAAAATTTGACAGAGGGATGGAGTGTTTTGGTAACCTCACCGCATCGGGAAAAAAAAACAAAATACATCTAATTTCAAATGAAAGTGAACAAAAGCATTACAACAATATATATGACTTTGAAAAACCACAGTATTTAGAAAATAAAACATTAACAAGCTTTATTCATCGGGCCGGATTAAAACGCTTATCGGGCCGCATGTGGCCCCCCAGCCGTAGTTTGCCCACACCTGAATTGTATACAGTTCAGAGCTGGTTTCAATTGTCAATCAGGTGTGTGAATGTGAGTATGAATAAGTATTGGTTTGTACTGTATATGTGCCCAGTGAGTGACTGGAAACCAGTGCAGAGAGTAGTCTGCTTTTTGTGTAAGTCGGGATAAGGTCCTGCTCACCTCATTGCCTGAAGAAAACCTGTTTCGCCTTTTTTGTCTTTCGCCATTTTGTCCTCTTCAAAGAGACAACTCCAGCCTCGTAAATCACCAGGACTTTATCTCAAGAGCACCTTTACCAACAGCAACGGTTAGAATTATTGGGGTATCCCCTGAAGAGCTACTTTATGCGCAAAGATTCTTTATGGAATGGAAAATAAAATTACTGTGGTCAGATTATGTTCGCCCGATCCTGCTAGTAGGAAAAAAAACTATGAGCCCTTAAAGAATATGAGCATTTCATTGTCATCAAACTGAATTGAAGAAGAAAAGCGACGTCGACCGCTTTTTGTGCAATAGATCAAAATCAAATGGTTTCTTCATCCTCATTGCCACACGCTTCCACAAAGTTTGTGGCTCACAATTATTGCCTCTTTTGTAGTCACTACATTCAGCATCCTCACCCGCTGGCGGGTGAGATGATATTGGGAGCGCTTAATTGCCAAATGCCGGGACGCATCTAAGTTGTAATGCCAAGAGTCTGGTTCGCTTTGATATTGTCATGTCATTGCTGCCGTCAAAGTTGCACCAAAGGCATAAAATAAGACTCAAACTATTGAAAAGGAACACCAAAAAAGTTGTGCTTTCCAGCTTGCGGCGTCATTTTCACTTACAATGATGCCTGAGACAAAAAAGTAGCACTTTAATTATATTAGAAAGTGCATTGCTTGCCCCGAAGAACTTGCAAATTCCAAGTATTCTGTCACAGAAATTCAAGGACATATTGATGGTAGAAATGAGATGCTGGTGCAAGTGATCATTGAAGGAAAATGGCGGCTGTGCTAGTCAAAGGTGTTCAATGCTGAGATCTTATCCGACAAGCGCTTTTTGGTCCTTTCAAAATTAGACACACGCAGTAACAGCGTATCACTTAGAGCATTCTAACTTTGGGTGTACTCGAACTGATTTAGACTTGATATGGAAGATGCTTTCAACGGGGCATGTTTTCCATGTTCCATTTGTGGAAAGGGAAAGTCACTGTTCAAAAATCTCTCATTGCATTTATCTTCACTCCTGAGTCGGTGTTGTTTCACCGAGAAGGTTGAGCTCACCTCCCTTAAAAGCATGAGCATGACAATGCCTTCCCGCAAAACATCTTTTCCCGAGATACTGATTGCTTTAAATGATCAGGTAAAAGTTTCTGTTTTCCGTCTGAGATTCTTTGTTAGTAAAAAAAGAATGTAGCAAAATAGCAACGAAGATGTTTTTTTTGAAGCTCAAACAGAACCTTTAAAAAATTAACACAATCAGTTCAGGGATGCTGCAAAATTTCTAAACAATTTTTCCGCAGCACATTCTATAACGTTTGTCCTCAATAGGGTTGCGTTACAGGTGAGCTAAAGCCTGTCCAAGCTTTGTCACCATAGTCCGCTTACCAGCCAATAACAGGACACATAAAAAAATAAAAAATCAACAATTGACGCTCTCATTCATATCTATGCGTAATTTAGAGCATGAGAACACATAATTTGTTGGCAGGGTTGGAGGGATTACTTGAAAAATGTGTTGTGACTTATTTGTAACTTGTTGAGGAATTTAGTTAGTAATGTAATCCAAGTATCATATTATGAAGTATGGTAATTTGGTTACATCACATTACATTTGATTTACTCCAATGCCAAATATGCTAATGAAGACAACATAAATAAAATATTGGTCTTGGGAATGGTTAATAATGGTTTTGGATTCAAATCTAAATCCAAAGACTACTTGATCACTGGGCTATAGGAATGGATAGATGGATGGACAGATGGTTGGTTGGTTGGTTGGACAGACGGATGGCTTGGTTGCCTGGTGGTGTTGCTAAGCATAAAGCTCTCCTGCTACACAGGGGCCCTATTACGTTCCAGGTTCCATATATATATATATATATATATATATATATATATATATATATATATATATATATATATATATTTTATTTTATTTATTTTTTTTAATTACATTCTGTAGCAGCGCATAATATGTGAACCAATTGTACGTTATCACCACGGCAGGAATGTATCAGATGCTTGCCAGTCCATGAAATATTACTCGTACCATGGACTGATCCGTGGCACAAAAATGTTGGGGACCACTCCCTTACTTTATCCCCTTCTACACACAAACATATGCTGACTAAAACTACTACTTCAGATATTAACGTACAAATGCATATTTAGTATTAGACATTTCAACAGCTATGAACACTTTGAACACTACAGCAGAACAGCATTGTGAGCTCAGTGTTCCGTAACACACAGAAATCTGTCCGCACGTGTGCAGAGGCATGCTAGCAAGGATGGCGTCATATATTTGTACAAAGTTTGTAAAGTACTGATTGAATTTGAAGAGAGTTGCTGTCGTTATTAACCCATAAAAACGTAACAATTTGAAGAAAATACAAATGTGGATGCTATATTTGGTACTCTGATTAAAAATTAAAACACTAAGAATGGTACGTAGTAATGAACAAACAGGCATTTATATTAACAGCTCCAGTACTTCATGTTTACATTTTGTTTAATGTAGTATTGAGGCTCTACCAAAAAAATCCAGTCATGTTTAACTCATTCACTACCAGCCGAGGAAAAAAAAAAAAGGGGTTTTGACGTCTTAAGCCGTCAATGGCAGTAAATGAGTTATAATAGCTTGCTATCCCAAACAAGTTAGTACCGGTTTGCTACTGTGTTGTTTAAATAGGAAATCTGTGGGACAGCACTTGACTATGACGGCTGTATCACACCACCTAATGTCGAATTTCCTCCATATACACCTTGCTTTTGCCTCCGAATTAACTTTCCCGCCTCTCCGATCTCATTCCACCCAGCTGAAACCACGCCACTCTTTTTTATCTTTGAAACAACCAATCTGATATGTCACGCTCGCGTGCCTTCCTTTTGAATTTTTTTCGTTGGGTCTTTCATGTCCTGCTCATACTGCTTTTTGGTTCCCACCACCAATCTCACGGTCCAGCCAGTTTTGTGTAGCTACAAACTGAACTTGAACAGAGCTCGCCTCAACCTTCTAATCAGTTTTCTGAAGTCCCAAAGACTCTAATTTAACTGATTATGTAGATTCCCTGAGAACACAAGCGTGAGTTGGTATTGCATTACTCTTGAGAGGTATGACTAAGGTGCATTGTGGGTGGCAGCTCAGGCAAATTTTGCTTGAAAGAGACTTTGGTGAGGATTACTGTGTGACTGTAATCATTGGATACAGTTGGCATGTGTTTACTTGCTGAAAAAAGTGAAACAAATCATATCAGCTGTCAAATCCCCGGTATTGTGAGGACGTGAGCATCTAGGCGTAAACAAATGAAACCGTCTGTCACTTACTCTATTTGGAATAGCTCCCTCAGAGCCTCTCAATGATGATTAGTAATGTGTTGTTTGAAGTAAATTTGTATTCGTCTGTATTGTATTACATAACTGATAAGCTAAAAAAATAAAAAATAAATAAACATTTAGAAAATACATACACTTTTCATAAAAACTGGAGGATTTTTGGCTTTTGGTAGAAATTTCGTGATGACCCTCAAATGTACGAATTTCCCAAAAGATGTCCTGGTTCAATTCAAATTGGTATTGAAACACTTCTCTTCATCATGCATCATGAGACCAAGATGACTCCTAAAAAAATGATAAGTATTTCCATCTGAGAGAAGTGACGACTAACCTTAGAGTGTCAGAGTGTCATCAGCAAATTGTAACAGTGATACGGAACGACTGGAAGAGTCACAGAAATCCACAGAAGTAGATATATTTTTAAATTTATTGACCAATTCATGGCCCAAAAACTGCATTCTGCCAAATTACAGAACAGCAAATTTTGCAAAAAGTACTGAAAGCATGATTCAAAAAGTTTAGACAGTCATAATTAAGTTTGCATTTAAGGTTCATCTTAGAATTCGCTGAGTCCTACTCTGCCCATCTGTCGTATGGTGTTCCACAGGGTTCTGCTTAGGGGCCATTGCTGCTGTCATTGTATTTGCCTAGGTTCCATCTTACGAAAACATTAAATTTCACTTCTATGTCACGTTGAGCAAAAAAGACGCTTTCTCCTTAAGACCATTTCTATCGTGTCTCGAGGAAATCAAAATCTTGATGTCACTGAATTTCTGGAATTTCAACCAAAAAAAAAAAACAGAGGTTATGTTATTCGGTCCCAGTGGCCCTTCTACATTCAACCCTGTTGACCTGGAGCCCCAGGAGTCTTATCGAAAGCCAATAGTCTCAAACGTTGGTCTTAAATTGAATCGGCAAATTTATGATTTATGTGTGGATTGAACTTGTATTTGACCTGCACCTGCACTTTTGATCTGCAGCTAACTCATCATTTCACACACGCTCCCAAACAAAACAAACAAAAAAAAAACAGCACAGTTTACGACATTATAAAAACAAACTCAGTTTGGAGGATATAGAAATAACCTCAATCAAAGGACCCCTAGTTTGCACCATGTTGGAGCCACGTGTAGACGTTTCACCGTCCAAAATGTCCCGGATGAGAAATTTTCAGGAGCTCGGGGGAGCAAGAGGGTGAAGATGTTTCTGAAGAGGAAGATGGGAAGGAATCTAAACAAAGGAATGATACATCTTCAGATGAAGAACAAGAGGAAATCCCGGAAGCAGACAGAGACATTTTTGTCAAAGAAGAGCAGGATTGCGTGGTCCTCATCAATTTCAGACAGCAACCAGGGAAGAACAAAGTCACCAAATATCATGAGGAAGACTTCAGGGCTGACAAGGTGTTCAGCTGCCCATGTCCAAGAAATCTCATCCAACGAAAAAATCGAAAGCCTCGGAAGCCATTGTGGAAGCTGTCTGGGGAGCTGAATCTTTCCCTGATCCTCGTGAGGCTGCAGCTGGGTCAGTCAAAAGAAAAAGGTGTCAGTTCTGACTCTGGAAGTCGAAGTCCCAGGCAAAAGATGTGCACTATACACACAAGAAATACATCTGTGAAGCCCATTCTCACGTTGGCGCATAATGTTCTAAATGAGCTAAATAGAGTCGAAAATAGTTCACAAGTCAAGCAACATTTTGTGCATTTGTGATATAAGAGAAATATTTTTATAATCCACTTTCTAAAAATGATAATAGAATTAACTGTTGACAAAAAAGTTCCAGATTATTGACTGCTTTATTTTCCCCTATGAATATAATTACTTCAGAAGTGATTACTTGCTTCACATTTATAAAATAACAATAATAATAATTTTCAGTTTCAAAGAAAAGAGTTCTTACGTTTGTTTTTTGGTTAAAAAAAGTGTAGCAATGGTCATTGAAAAAAAAAAAAATAATATATATATATATATATATATATATATATATTAAATTGATTTGAATTGATAGATAACTAATAATAATCATAAAAAATAATAAGTTGTTTCATCATGAAAAATAGATTTGGGATTTAAAATTTAATGAAGCTGTGGGTCTTTTTTTAGGACAAAGGGAGTAAACAAAATATTAAGCTCACACCAGGGTCAAAGCCCTTTCTTTTTCAGCAGCACTTGGAAACGGTAATCCATACCATCGTTACATCTTGGCTAGATTATTGTAACACACTTCATTTTGGAGTCAACCAGTCCTTCCTCAAGCATCTCTAGTTTGTCCAAAGTGTTGCTGCTCTCCTTCTAACCGGAGTTCAGAAGAGGGAGCACAGGACCCCAATTCTCGCCTCTCTTCAATGGCTTGCAGTGCATTTTAGAGTTGATTGTAAGATACTTGTATTTGTCTTCAAATCTTTAAATGGCCTCATCCCTGCGTACTTCTCTGAGATCCTCCACCCCTAAGCATCTGCCCGGTGCTTCAGGTCAACCGACCACTGGCGGTACCGAGGACTAAGCGGAGCCTCAGAGGGTATCAATCATCTTTTGTTGTCGTTCCTACCGTGTGGAATGACCTTCCATTAAATGTTTGCCAATCCCCCACCCTTCCCACTTTTAAAATTCATTTCAAGACACTTTTTTTTCTTTGACTGTGGACCTAACAGGGACTGTCGCTGTACTGAATTTGTGTTAGTACCATCAATTATTGTCTTAATTAAATCCTTTCACTGTCTTTTTTGTTGAATTATCGCTTTTTCATTTTATACTGTATATAAAATGCTTGGTTACAGCTCCAGCAGTTGTGAAATGAGCTATAGAAATAAAGTTGCAATGTATTATATTGATAGAATTTTATTTGCTTCTGCTAATAACGTTCTTCTACATTCATGGAAGTGACTGTCTTTCCCCACAGGCGGGTCATGCTTGACATAAAATACTGAGAACACAGCCGAGTGTCAACTTTAATTGCAGCTTTGATTCTCAAGACTTCAGTGTAATGTTCCATAAGAGAGTCACTCTTTAATTAAAACAATACCGCAGCCACATTGTAGTGACAATGACATAGCATTTTTTAGTCTAGTCTAAATGTTTAACTCATCTATCTAAAGTGCCATGGTGCCTTGTTAAATCACAACATTTTCACACATTTAAATTTGTTCCAGCCTCTTAATCTCTGTAGTGCCGGCTGCCTCTAGCTACAAACTTAAAAACAATTATTAACTGCTTGTATCTGGAGTACCACATTCTTTTGTAAAATGGCCTTTTCACAAAATTCCCTGACTCTGTCCTCTTTTTGGTCAAATTCTCAATCTCAACAAAAACATATTCCGGTACGTATATACTGTAATTCAGGTGGCAATATATTAGAAAACTCATCTCAATATATGAGAAAATTATATATATATATATATATATATATATATATATATATATATATATATATATATATATATATATATATATATATATATGTATTACTTGAAAATACATAGTAACATGCCTATGGCTATATATTGATTAATATATTCTAAAATACATTGCTGACCAAAAAATATAGCATTACATCATTTTATGCTGAAACTGCGTCAATTTTTGAGTTACGCACATTCATACATAGGTTTACTGGGTGCTACATCAACAATAGTCCAAATCACATTTTGCATGACATTCATTCATGTAGTGATTTATGTTGTGAAATATAGGTGACCTAGAGTATTTTATACATTACCATAAACAGCAGCTAAAAATAAGATTTTTCATCTTGGGGTAATTTATATTCTTTTATTTATCCACATGACAATTCGTCAACAATTTATTCCTCCACATGACATTGTGCTGCGCACTCATTAACATATTGCCTCACTCATAGCAAAATACAGAGGGATATATTGTGTACATTCTGTAATATAAATTTTCAACTGACTTTAAAAAGAACATGAATCACAAAACGATAAGCAAATACAGAAAAACAGTTGAATTATGTAACACTGCAAGTATGACGTAAACCACAAATCTCCTTTTCCAGTATATCTTTATTCTTGATGGAATCTTCTAGACTCCTTCAAAAAGGAGCTAAAACAAAACAAAACAAAACAAAAAACACTACCCAGAATCCTATGGTGGCAAAAGCCTGATCACTGATTGGAGCTGGCTGTTGCCATGAGCATCTTGAGCCAAAATGGTTTATGGCGCCATCGAATTGGTGCCAGGGGCGACAGTCTCTCGATACGACCAAGGAGAGGAGAAAAGCAAAGATGAAGTTCACACTCGTTCGCTGCTCAAAGGGGAAAGATAAAAATGCATTGAGTATCATCCCAGTACGCTGGATCGTAGACTTCCACCCTCAAAAGTTAACTCTCGGGAGGAGAGAAGGAGGATTTTGTTCAGTGCCTATTCACTCCTCACTAGTTCACTCATTAGTACCCAAGACATAAGTATGGTTAAAATTGTTACAAAATACAATGTCCAGGTTTTTGATTGTTCTCTGTTTTTTTTTTTTGGCACTGACTAATACTATATATATAATACTATACAATACAAATTGTTTCATTGCAATTTTAGGACAGTTATCCTATTGGAAATATTCATTGATTTACTAAAAATATATATATTTTTTTGCCATCAGTTGGAAAACATGTTTAAAAAAAGTTGATGAATCCTATTCAAATTTGGTAACTCACAGGTCTCAACCTCAGTCCTCGAGGGCCGCTTTCCTGCATGTTTTAGATTTTTCCCTCCTCTAAAGCAATTGATTCAAACGATCAGATCAAAAGCAAGCTCTGAAAGAGCCCGATAACACTCATGACCATTTGAATCAGCGGTATCTAAAACATAGATACACAGCTGGGATAGGCTCCAGCACGCTTGCGAGTGTCTTGGGTAACGGATGGATGTATCCATCCATTATCCGATCAGCTTCTCCTCACGAAGGTCGCGGGGGTGATGGAGTCTATCCCAGATGTCTTCGGGCAGTAGGTGGGGTACACCCTGAACTGGTTGCCAGCGAATCGCAGGGCTTCACACTCACAACGAAGGACAATTTGGAGTGTTCAATTAAGCTACCATGCATGTCTTTAGAATGTGGGAGGAAACTGGAGAAAACCCACGCTGGCAATAGGAGAACATGCAAACTTCACACAGTAAGGCAGGAGCCCGGGATCGAACGCCGCCCTCGTGATTTGTGAAAGAGTCTCTTCCTAACTGCCACAGTGTTCTTGGCAGAAACCCAGCATTTATATTAACATACTTAGTCTGCCATATGTGCATTCAGGGGGAAAACAAGTGCAGCACTCAGATGTCAAACATTGTGGGCGTACTCGCGATGGTATGTTATTATCATATCCATTGTGAGAAAGATGTTAAGACACAGCAAACTGCGGGTGCAAATTAAATGCGATGAAAAGTTCCACCAAGTGATGTCGTCAAGCTTCAGTTTTTTCCTTGAAATTTTAAGTGGCTTCTGGTTCTCTTCAAGCTGGTGGTTGGCTAAGGTGCTCTTTACACCCTCCGTCAAACTTGCTTCATTCTGCAATGTCAGGGCACATTTGCAGGTAAGGTTTGGCGTGTGTGCGTTCGCAGCAGCGACAATCATATCTCTTACTAAAACAATGCCGTTCTTTGCGATGTTCCATTTAATTACAGCACTCCTTAACAGCTCAGCCACATTAGTATGTGGCTTTCATTCATTGCTCCAGTTTGGAGCACATGTGACCTTTGCTTCCAATCACCGGTGATAAAATGCGCTGTTCGAGTAACAAATGATTTGGTGGTGACAGACGTCCACGCATCACGTGTAGCTGCGATCCTATCTGCCTTCAAGCGAGGCAATTACTTCTGCTTTCATTTGGTTGTAGAGCATCAGCGCGGTCGTGTCTGTGAAAAAGCATCTGCTCCTACATACGCTAAAATCCTTCCTTTCCACGATGGAATAAGGATGCAAATACCGCCATGGCCTTTGTAATTCGCTTCGCCTTTCTCGATGACGCTGGCAGCTTTTGAATTACTTCATTGATTGTCCTCTGGTTGGTAGTGCCACCCGTACCCGCAGCAATAACAGACGGCAGTCTCTCCAACTCCTCCGTAGGGTGGACTCGAGTTCCATGACTTCTCATGTTTTTGTGTTGCCAAAGTATTTTATTTTAGCACGACACCGGTTACACATCACGTGGCTCTTGTCCAGAGATGCTTCTGCTGCCAGTGTTTCCGCTCGTCCGCTTTTAAATTAGCTGAGCTTTTTGGATCCCACGACGAGGTTGGTGGCGGCATAATTGACATGAGAAGGAACTTCTGTTTGGCCTAAGAGTTTCATTTGAATCATCGGAAAGAATAAAATGTTTGTTTTCTTATTTTCACCCAACGGAATCGAATGACTGCCCACATGTTCCGATGCAAAATTGAACGGGATACAGTATATAGGGACTTGGCTTCATTCAATTTTTAATAATAATAATAATAATAATAATGCCTTTATTAGTCCCACAATGGGGAAATTCGAGATTCGAACCCAGGCCTCCTGGGGAGACTGGGTCCTGAACGCGGCGCCTTAGACCACTCGGCCATCCTGGCAGCCACGAGATTCGAACCCAGGCCTCCTGGGGAGACTGGGTCCGGAACGCGGCGCCTTAGACCACTCGGCCATCCTTTAGGAACAGCTTTTCAGTTTGGGAGGAAAATATGTTCAGCAGTGTGCACTAATGATGTGTCAAATGAATGACAGTCCACCAGGGACACAAGAACCGATAATGCACCTTCTGTCGAGGCAGAAAGACGTAAGCCATTGTATAGTTATTATATTGTAATGTATTCAATCAGTGGCTATGAAAGTTGGTGGGACATTCTTGCTTGACAAAAAGCATCTTTGGACAAAAAAAAAATATCCCCACCAATCAGTTCTGCCATGTTTGCTTGTGCAGAGTAGCACCATGCACATAATTTACATCTCCATTTTAGGCTAGCCGGAAAAACAGAGTGTACTGTTTTTTCATTTAGGGGTGTTCAGACAGTTTATATGTCCTTCATCAAATTTATTGTTGGCAAGCCATCATTTTGACACAAAGGTGACTCACACAGTCTTCATACAGATGCAACAGATAAATTAATTCAATTTCTTTGGAGACTGCTGCTTAGCATATGAAAGAGTTTCCTCATCAGAAGAGACAATTAGTGAACTTACTCAGTTGACCAAACACCTACCCTCTCTGATTGCAATCATTTAGCATTTACTCTTCATTTCTTTAATTTGTCTGTGATCTCTTCCGTTTAATGTTTTGGATGAGATCCAAGATTATAGGAGCCTATCATCATAGAAGTGTATCACGGGAGAAGCAAAGTCAAGAGACCGACACTGAAACTCTGAGAAAATTAAATTTTTTTGAGTGCAACTTCCCTCTGCACTCTGGACAGAAATTAGGAGTGTTTTCTTACACTGGTATATGCTGAGGGATGTAAGTGCGTATATACATGGGGATTTGTGTGTATATGTAAATACTCTGTATATTTGCATAGGTCTGCTTTTCTGAATGTTCGCTGCTAATGTTATACATTAATGGCTAAAATACGCCACCGTCTCTGTGTGATCTATATCTTTGTTGCTGGAACACTGCAAATTTCCCCATTGTGGGACTAATCAAGGCCATCTTTATTTTTATCTTTAACTAACCATCTACCAGAACAAAATATATTACCTAAGTAGAAAGTTCAGGAAGTATGTTCAAATAGTACTGTAAAAAAAAATATATATATATATATATTGTTGCTTATCACACTGTACTGGAAGGCCTAAATATTCATATGTATTTATGTATATATATAAGTACATATTTGTCAATTAAAAAAAAATAATAATAAAAAAAATATATATATATATATATATATATATATATAAATACACACCAACTTTTTCATTCTCTGTCTTCTTATTATGAAGGTCAGAGGACCGCCATACTTTTTTTTATTGCTGAAATTGTGACACATTATGATTATGACTCAGGACAACCTCCAGTGAATATCTCAAATGACATTGCTCAAATTAGTCAAGGAATTAAAAGAGCTACATGCTTGTGCGTTATACCTTAAAACGGGGTGGTGCAGAGGGTGGGGTCAATAGGGCGGGAGAACCGGGCGCATACGAAGCACGTCCAACCCCCACCACCGTCGTTAAGGTTTCTAATGGTCGATGATGGTCCCGGCATCCACTGTGATTTGCACACCAGTGCCTGAGACTCTAAGCATGCTTTGTTCGGAAACATTTTCTTAAAGGAAATCTTAAAAAAAATGGTCTATCTATGTTTTTAACTTTTTGAATTGTTCTGGAAACACATTGACTTCCATAGTGTGTTTCACTGTGACAGTAATAGAAACGGTTGGGACACGATATCTCATGCTAATTTCACAGAATGAGTGACAGGATGGGAATCAACAGAAATGAGCAACTTAGCTTGGTCAGTGGGAGGCAAACTGAATAATTCATAACGTAAGAAAAGCTCCTAAACATACTTACCCTAGCATAGCTTACAGGCCTGGCAGCAGAAAGATATACATGCGCACAATGTAAAGCTCTTGTAGCAACACTTGTTAGATATAAGGCTCAACGTATACAGTACCTACTGTTGGAAATTGTTCCCTCTCCTTTTTGTGGATATTTATTGATTAAATAAATATACAACATATCACATCTTATCAAAATACGATGTCTTCTTATAACATAGATTAAAGAGACCTCCAAAACTACAAAAAAAATCAGTGTCCAGCTAGTTTGTGTGTGGCTTTATTTTGTTTGCGTTTGCAAGGCTCCTCAACAATCCGGAAAGGATGAATAGAGAAAATACGACTGTATCATTTTCAGATGTCTCTACCTCTCACCTCACTGATGAAGTTATTTTCTTTTGATGCACTTCCTGATCCTCTTGTTCCTTTCTTTACCTCTCACGTCATAGCCACTTCTCTAGATCCTATTCGCCTGAAAACATTGGGAGATCATAAACTAACCCTGTCCCTCCATGTCATCTCCCCTGAAGCAGTGTTGCCTCAATGGGGCAAACAGACCCCAAGCTGAAGGGCCCCCCGAGAGTTGGCTGTCATTGGCCCACATCAATGACAAAACAAGGGCCGAACAAGTCGCACATCCCCTGCTTAGGGGTCCTTACTACCTGTTGCTGGCTTGTTGGGGCCCCCATGTCAACAACACAATGGCAAAAAAAAAAGATTGTGGAATCTCTCCAATGAGGATTTGTAGGCTGGGGATAAAAAGAAAAAAATCTGATAGTAGTTTGTTCATTCCATCTCGGTTATTTATTCAAACTTTTTTTTTTTTTAGGGGTTGGGCTCCGGGGGGGTCTGGAAACGCGCCTGCCCTAAAATCTCTCACCCTTTCCTTCCTTGCTGTCTCCAGGTGAGTGGGATCAACCCGTCGATGAGCAGAAAACGGGAGCAGCGAGTCTTGTTCATGGTGGTGATCATGGTCATCTGCTACCTCATGTGCTGGCTGCCTTACGGTATCATGGCGCTGCTGGCCACTTTCGGACCGCCTGGCCTTGTCACACCTGAAGCGAGCATCATACCTTCAGTCCTGGCGAAGACGAGCACAGTCATCAACCCGGTGATATACGTCTTCATGAATAAACAGGTAAGGGAGGTCTGGCCATCTCGTGTGATATTTAACATATGGTCAGACCATAGTTTGCCTTGTGAGGACTTCAACTTTTATATTCTCCCTTAGCTTGGGTCTCGCCAGATGTTTTAAATTCTTTTGAGACGTGAAGAACTTTGTGTGACAAAATAGCCAAGGGTAGTATATGTGGGTTTTTTTTTTGTTTGTTTGTTTTGCACGACTTTAACTGCATATCATGGGATTCCATTGGTTTATAAATTTCAGTATGCATTAAAAGGTGTGTAATGTTCACATAGTCATTTCAGATCAGAGGGCAACATATACTGGCTGTCTCAAAGTGGCACGCTGTCTAAAAATAAACAATCACTGAGGCTACATTTATGTAGTTCTAATTAATTTCTCGCAGCAAGTGGCGACACTTAAGCCAGAGGGAAAACCTACAGTACAATTAACAATGAATTATTTTTACTAACACTCTCAGCGGATCTCAATTAAGCTTGAGACCATGCCCACACGAGAAAAAAAAAAAATTTTATTGACTTATTTGCACATTGCTATGGAATGCTGTGCCTTGTTAGAATAAAATAGAATAGAATAAAATAGAATAGAATAGAACAGCCTTTATTGTGATTCTAATACACAGAGAAATTGGAATTATCCATAGTGTGATACAAACAGGGCTAGGAAATACAAACAATAACGAAATGTAGATGAAAATAATTAACAGGGCACATTGCAGAAGAGGAATTAAAAAAAAGAAAAACATGATGAATAAACAAAATAGAAAATTGATATTGGACTTGAATGTTATTCATATGATGACTCATGTGCTTGGGAGTTACAACACTAAAATGGAGGTGTGTAGAGTTGTGAATTATGTGAGTTTTTATGACAGTTTGGTGATGGCTCTAGGTGAGAAGCTGACTCTTAGTCTGTTTTTAGTCTGTGCAGAGGTCGCAAGCGGGTGGTTACTGGAGCGGGAATTGTCCTAGATGATGTTAGCTGCTTTGATCAGGTAGAAAGATCTGGCAAAGTAGTACAAGCTGGGCAGAAAGCGACCCGTGATCATCCACTCTGTGGTGTACTATAATAAGCTGCCATGTATCCAGTGCACCACACAAACTTGCAGTATGTCAGGGTGCTCTCAACACCTCCCACAGGGTCTTCGGCAGGTTGTTCTTTTTTCTAATTACTTTCAGGAAATATACTCGCTGTTGGGTCTTCTTTACCACGGCCGTCATGTTAAGAGACCAGGGGAGGCCGTCGGAGCTGTGCACCCCTTTTTTTTTGTAAAAAAAAGTCCAGAATGAGCTTTCTTGTCTTTTAGGGGTGTTTGGTGTGAGGAGGTTTACTGTACGCCGCTAAGACAGCCACCCTATCACATCTCTGTATGATGACTCATTTCAGATAAGACCGACCACAGTGGTGTCATCCCAGAATTAGATGTAAGTGTTAGAGAGATGGGTAGGGGGATCAGTAAACAACCTTGGCTGACAACTTGTGGGCGTATCGTTAAAAGATAAATAAATCCAGTGGCAGACGGGGTCGTGACTTGGTGGGAGGGAGGAACTGATGTGCTGTAAGACGAGTCTTTCGAAACACTTCATGACCACCGGCATGAGTGCAACAAGTCCACTGATAGCATTTTTGGACAAGTTCGGGTATGGAGGGAGGATGGCTTGTGACAGGTGCAGGTTAAAGTTTTTAGTGAAGACACCAGTGAGTTTGTTGGCTCATGCTCTGAGTACCTTCAATACTCCATCAGTGCAATTTACTTTTTTGGGTTTCACAACTGCATGTTCCTGAAGTAGCTTGAGTTGAGTTGAGTTAGGTCGAATAACATATGGCAGAATTCATTTCTTTTGAAATGTATATATCTTTGCTAATTTATTCCAGTTTTGCCATTCAAACAGAGGTAGAAATTCACCTTGTGGCCACACTTTCAGTGGCCATGGTGCGTTTGAGTAAAGCCTCGCACATCATAAATCAACATGCCTAGCAGCCTGTATTATTGATCCTGCAACCGGCTTTTTATGCCGAACTAGCAAAGAAAATTGCACCTTTATTTTTACTGCTTACCATTGCTTTTTCAATTCTCTCTTTATTGTCAACTGCTAAGAGAATGCCCCTCTCTTTGTAAACGTGTCGATGATGCCACAAACCAACAGAAGATTTTTATTAATTTATTTTTTTGTCAGTCAAAGGCTTACAAATGCGCATCAAAATATCTGTGGGTACGAGAAGCAGTCAAAATGTAATGGACCAGATTTATTTTAACCTGTTAATAATATTTTTTTTTTTTTTTTTTTTAATACATATATGTGAAACTTTTCTCCTGCAGTGGAAGGAACACTGTAAACAGTCACATGTCCAGCTGATAAGTGGCACATTGCATACTAACCTATTAAGTGATGGACTCATAATTTTATTTTTGGCTGGAGCGCCATAGAGGCACTATGGGCAGTGATGCCAGTAATGTGTTATTGATTAACACCTTACTCCAAATGTACACGTTTGTAACGCCTCATTTTAGAATTACCTGTTACTTTTTCCAAGGAAGTAATCGTGCTTTAGTTACTCTTCTAACATCTTAAAATATTGCTTTTTGGAGAGAATTTACTTCCGCTCGATAATACATTGATAATATCAGTATTTCAGACACTCTTCACCACTGCTGGCATTTGCAGTTTACCACCTGTGGGATGCAGCAATTCAAAGCAATTTGCAAGTCTTCAATAAACAGCACGTATATTTGAGACACGGAGCCTCTGCTCACACAGGTATTGTATCGTAAAATTAAGAGTTAATGAATAATAAAATACAGGATGACACTGGCTCCAACCAAAATAACTACGCAACACTTTATAGAACAATTAAGACTGGTAGAGTTTTATAGCTTGAAGAGGATTTAAATTCATGCTTAGAATGAGCGACATCATCGTTTTCAGTATGGGGTGAGATTTGTCTGTTGTGTGCGCATTTATCATCACTTTGTGTAAATTTTCAAATGTGGCTTTTTTGACACAAATGTCACCCCGCTTCAAGATATTCTCACACGATTCAGACGTATTGAATAATATATATAATAATATATAACTTGGTTTTATTTACTTGAAAAATATTTTGAATATCTTGCAAAGCCAAATTCAAATATTGTATATTCGGTGTGCAAACTACCCTGCTCAAGTTACCACCAAGCCTTGCAAATCAACACTGGAGTTGGCGTGTGATGCTTGTGAGCAGAATAAATGTAATAGTTTTGAGAATTTTTTCTAAGGAAAATGCCTGTAAAGAGGACTCCATTTAGATTGCATTCAAGGGTCAAAGAAAGCTATTAGAACAGTCTTTGGTTTAAAATCCAATCTATATTTGGTGATTTTACTTTAATTATGCAATGTTATTCAAGTAAATACCTATTACAAGCTTCACAAGAAATAGTAGTTGAACAATGTGATTAATCCCAATTAATTTTTTTTTGCCATTAATTAGTTAAAAAAATTAATCGCTTGACAGCAACTAATATATATAAAATATGCATTATATATATATTTATATATATTTTTTATATATTCTATAAAAGAAGATGGGATCAAAACAAAAATAAGGTGCTGAGGATGGGGAGTTTACTCAACCATTCAACATGTTCCATCTGTCAGTTTTCTCGTTAGACCTGTGGTGATTATCTTTCTATCCATCCATCCATTATTTAACAAGTGCTAAACTCCATCTGATTCTACGCGACTGAGGATTAATGGATAGATTTCACACATTCTTTGTATTTAAGTCATGTCATTCGTCTTGCACTTCTTTTTGCTATTGATCCAATTCCACAGTCTGGAAAATTCATGGCCAAGTAAGAGTTTGTGCCACAGAATAATAATGCCAGAGGAAAAAAAATCTCTTTTTGGGAATACTGTATTAGTATAGTCTTTGGTAAATTTAAATCAGCTTTATCAGCGTTCTGTTGCACTTTTGCCACAAAAGGATTTGTTTTGAGGTCAAGCATTGTATAATGGCTAAGTTTGGATGCCTTAAACAAGGCTTACGTTTCCAGGACATTCTCATCCATCGGTGTCCAACACAGACACTCCAAATGTATTAAATAAAGCCTCTCAGCATCTTATATTGATGCACAGCAGGAACCCCATTGGGTGAAGCAAATCTGAAGTATGTCAACACTCTCACCAGGCGCTACTACCAGAAATAAATACTTGAATGTCGTGTGGTTTTCACTTGTGGTAGAGATGAATTAGATTGTTTTTTTTTTAGGTTGCTCGTATTGTATTTTCATTACTACTTCACTCTGCAGGGGAACAAAGCTAATAGTAGAGAGTGTGACAAATACCTCCTTATTAAAAAGTGAGCAAATGGCATGAGGAGTGTAAATCAATAATCATATTTTAATCAAAAACAGCCTGCACTGGCATTTAGTTAGAAATTATTAACATTCAACCTGTCTTGAATCTGTCATAAATTACATCACATTGTTTAATCACTATCCAGAAAACGTTCTTTGGGATTATGATTGTGTATGATGATTTAAGGGAACACAATACATGTCTGAATCGCATTATATCAAAACAAATGATCAATGATTATAGCTAATTAACTTGTCCGTGACAGGTTTTCTTGTAGTTTGTCATTTTTATCAAAATGTATCTTAAATTATACATTGATACTTTATTTTCATTGTTGACTTATTTTGTCATTAGATTTTGTTTGTTGCAATGTGAAATTGAAATGTTACGGATTTTAAAAGAGGCAATGTTTTTCTTCTTATTAAAAACATGTCCAACTCGGAGCTCAGCTCAGCCATAAATAGATGATGTTTCAGGAAAGTTTAATAAAACATATGATACTACCAAGTTGTGACAGCCTGACGGGAACACTCCAATGTCCTGTATGTCATTTTCAGTCTTCAATTCCTCCCAGCCCGTTACTATGGAGACTATGAGTTGAGGCGAGTTGAAGACTAAAAATGCTGTACAGATACAAGGAACAGCTGGCGTGCATTTCTCCCATCATCCATCAGTGGCACCCACAGTCAACAGAGCCAAATTGGCCACCAGGAACAGGAATTCATACTGTGGACTTGTGGGTATGTCTTGACTCAACGCGCTTTTTGATTCCTGTCAACGAACGGTGTTTTGCATGTCATTCAACGTGATGTGAAACTCACTTCCACACAAAGTTGCAGAGACAGAAACCACTGGAGTGAATAACGTCCAGATGAAACATTACTGATGCCTAATTAACTATCTGCCCATCCGTAACATCTTGCATACCGTCACAGCCCACTGTGCAGCGCACATCCGGCCTGACAATTTGGAACATTCTGGAGATTATTAGAGCAGCATTTGAAGTTGTCTTCCCTTTATGAGACCTTCTCACAGACTCGCACACATGAAGCCGCCTCATTCAGACAGCAAAAGCACATTTTACAGTCACAAACGCATCATGCTGTTCGCAGCTCTTAATTCTCAACATGCTTGAACATACCCTGCAATGATGAAGAGGCGCACATTTTATCTCATGAAGGGATCCAATTTAGTCCAACCTCCTCCCCTGTAATTTATAGCTGCCTAATTTCTGTTTTCGCTGACTTTGTTATTGTATGATTGATTTTTACTCCATGTACAGCACTTTGTATGCACAAATGGTTGTTTGAAAGTGTTATACAAATAAAGTTGAGTTGCTTGCTTCAAGTTGCTGCAATTAACCAGCAAAAAATTGAAATTAAGTCATTGGTTAGCATAACTGCTCCACAAATATATATATATATATATATATATATATATATATTACATTATTTTATTTTATTTATTTTTTTTTAGCCTTGAACCATTAAGTTTTAAATTACACTGTTCCCTGTTTTTGACGACTTTCTGAATTTTACTTGTATTGTATTTTTCAGACGGCCACATTAATGTAAAGTGGAACTTCTACGGTTAAACACAATGCCATATCCCTTCAATTGTTATTTATAAAACTATTTTCTCAGGTTCCAAATTCAAACTGTTTTTAAAACAATGCAAATGCGTAGAGATGATGACGTGAGACAAGGAGGTTTGTCTTCACACTAATACCAAATACAGCTACTCACATAAGACGATATTTGGCCAAACCAGATGCTCACCGATCCAAATCCTCCGCAGTTTAACCTTTGCAGTTTGTGTGATATAGTTCTCCCGAACATGTTGGAAGAACGATATATCCTCATGGCTGTTTGACATTAGAGGTTCCGCTCTGTTTTGATCTCCTGGGGCCTGTTGGGTAGAACATTTTATAACCCAAATCAATACACTGCATATTAAGACATAAGCATTCTCCTCCTCAGTTGTCCGGGAAGTCAACATGGGGGCATATTGGCATTTAAGGCAAGCAGCTGTTCTGCAATGAAACAAAAAACGCAATTAAAGGCTTTATCGGAAATTGGTTGCTTCTGAAAATTTGAGGCTTATACCGCACCAATGTCGCGTACAACATGTAATACACACTAAACCGATTGCATCCTGAGAATAGGGAAGGGCAGTAATCAGATGCCTTTCATTCTCTTCATATGTTCTGGTACGTGGCAGTAAAACAGTTTCCTCGTGGGAGTGCTCAGATCATATTTATTTTTTGGAGTTCTGGGATGCTACTCAATATCACAATTTATGCGAGCAAATAAAGTCATCCAATTATCATAGTAATGCCCATGAACAAAGCATCCGAGCATGGAATCACTTCATTTAGATTCCTTAAAGAGAACTCAAGTGACTGTCAGCCTCTAAACCACTGAGAGCAATTTAGAATCTTGTCTTTTGCCGCACAGAATTAACGCACTTTCTCTGGAATATTTGCTTTGCTATTTTATTACATCCGTTCACGTAAGTGACAAAATTAATATTCTCGTCAGAAACAACATTGATTTTCTCTCGCAAAGAGACAAAGTATAAAAAGACGAACAATCTGTACTACTTTCCACAATCACATCCAAAGCAAGACATCTACTTAAAAAACAGACACATCCTCAAAGCGTGAAGTGATATCTGAGCATCAGACCAGGTAGCTGACAGCACTGTCTGAAACCATTGCGATCATTCTGAAATCACCCTCTCAGAGGTGCATCTGACCTCTCTCCCCGAAGTACAATGTACCTTGTCAGTGCATCCCGCGCTTTCTATCTCCCTGCAATGATTTATGTTTCTGTGCCTGTCTTCCCGGTTTGCTTGGCCTTCTAGCCTTTTGTGCGCGCATGTGTGTGCGTGTGTCTGTGTTAGCATACTCCTAACCCTTCCATTTCTTCCTTGGTCGACCGAGCCCCGCCAGTGTATTGGGACAGCTCAGGAGAAATGTTGCTTTCCTCCTTTCTTAGATAAGCTGCAGGTTATTGACAGACAGACAATGTATTGCTTATAGAAATATAGTGCCTGGAATGTCCTGAGGCATTTCTCTCACATCCGGCAAATATTCGGCAAGTTCAGTGTTAAGTCGAGGGACTCAGTCAACTTTTTGGGAGGTGCACACCATCCATGCGTTCAGCCATACAGCCATTTATTATCTACACTTTATTCAATAAATTCAACTTCAGTTAGCGAAAATGGACTAATGAAGGTCAAAGGGCAGAACGTGTTGATGGTCTTTGTTGGCAGTCTGTTGGGTCCTATTTTTTTATTTACGGGTATGTGGATGACCATAAGGCGCGTTTAAAAAGTCTTAAATTCTCTCCAAAATAGACGGGGGCGCACCTTATGTGTGCACCAAGTTCCAAAATCTGTAAATCTTGTTGTATGACTTTGATGAGCGATCCGCTTGACAGACTGGGAGCATTTCCTGCCAACACGCTGCTTATATAAAGGAAAGGTGGACACGACTCAGGACCGCATTAGGCTGTTAAAGCGGGAAGGGTGCCCATGAAAGAGGACGCGAAAGGCACGCCCCCAATTGGGGGTGTGTTAAATACTTTAATAAAGTACAACTAAACTCTGGCTATCTTTTTAAAAACATGCTGGCGTATGTTTTAATGTGCATGCATGCTTCCATATTTTTTAAGTACAATGTACAATACAGCCCTAGCACACCTAACTGAGACTGCGCCTTATTGTCGTGAAAATACACTACTCACTTTCTCCCAGAAAATTGTTTTGAATTTTGGCAAGTACAGTATTTAATTTTATTTGAAGGTTTTTTTTTTTCCATATTTATTGAGAGTCTGAAATTCATGTTACTATATATTTATGTTTTAAATTACAGCTACTAATATTTTTTTGACAATCCACAAAACGTGATGTAATGTATACTAATCTAAGATTCAAATGTTAGGTGTTAATTATGAAAGCTAATGATGATGATGTTGATGATACAATGTCAATTCGGGCAACGCTGCAACAGAGCTCAATGCTTGTACAAAATAACTTTTTAGAGACCTCTTGTCTCAAAATCTATCTTCCTGCCAAACTACGCATGAAATAGTTTCAACTTATTTACTGTTGTCTTTATTTCTTGTTGGCTATTAATTCACAATTTCAAACAATTTGCATCAACAAATATTTGTGTGGTTTCACATCACGTGATTTTTTTTTTAGTATCGTGTTTTAATCCCTCCTGTCAATCTATTTTTTTTTTCCCACGTTGGACGAAAGCACACAAATGTGCACGGAAATCTGTGGCCGACATAATGTTCCTGTACGTCTTGGAGTTTACCAGCATGTGCCGTTGTCATTGTGATACTTAGACCTTTTACATATTCTTTTGGATTGTACATTTTAGAACACAATAGAGTGGCGGTAATGCATTTGGCATTCGATTCAAATTGTACTCAGATTTGGGTGAAAAACAGTGATGGAGTTTTTTTACGCTACTTTCAGTATTCTCATGGGTTGAACAAATATCTGCTTGCGTATGAAATAAGTTTACTGGACATTTTTTCATGTTCTCCAATTTTTTTTTATATCTTTACCTCTGATTCCTCTGTTTTGTATTTAACAAAATATTCTGTAGCCTTGTTTCCTGTCTTGTGTCTTTCTTTTTCTCCATACAGGCTGTGAACGGCTTTCTCCGTATTTGCACTTTTGACAAAATGTAGTAGACTATAAGTATACATTAATCTCATTGCGTATACTAAGTATACTACGTTTTCTCAAGAGTGTTATCAGATTCCACGTTTAAAGGTCAACTTGGAAAGAGAGTATTAAAGTGAAAATGGTTAAGTTGTGTGTTTGCAATCTAAAATATGCACTCTGTGGATGGACATGTTTGGAAATGCCTGGAATTTCAAGTACAGCCAAGCATCCTGAATGAATTGTTATGCTGTCAAACTGCTGCTGGGCTACTCAATTATTCAGAATCTACCTATCTGTCCATCAGCCCAACTGGATACCTGGACTTTGAGCTGCGTGACACCGGGGGAATTAGGTTGTGTAGCAGTTGGTGTAAAAACGGGAGGATCTGCATGAAATCACAATGTTCAAACTTCCACGTCTTCACGGATTGAATAATCTATCAAGCGGTCATTCACTATTTATGATAGTTTGTACTTTGACAGTTGATTTACACAGATCACTCCCTTCGCTCTGTACACGAGAGAAAAGAAGCCTGCTCCTTGCTTTCCAAATAGTTTGATTTGCGTCATGTACATGACTTGGTGATAGGTTGTGGAAACATTCAATGTTGAATTATCCAACCAGAGTTTGAATAATGACAATTTACCTCATACAGCACTCTGCACATGTCCAAGGCCATCATTAGAGGTGTTGTTTTCGCAAGAAGACCAAGTACAATGTCACTCAGTAGAGTGCAGATATCAGTGAAAATAATGGTTGTCACACACCAACACGCGATTGGGGGGGTGGCAGACGGTCTTCAAGTTCCCACTGCACAGTGGCCAACTTCACGTCATTCGCAAGTGGATATATATATATATTTATTTATTTATTTATTTTCCTTTAATAATGTCTTGGCATTCATGCAAAATCACCCAATATGAAGTATATTTAATTCAAAAACTGTTCTCATAGCTTTCCATGGTTCTTGAATATAATCTAAATGTAGACATCCTTACAGGCATTTTCTTTGAAACATTTCTCAAAACTGCCCACAAGCACCACACTCCAGCAATGTTGGTTTGCAAGGCCCAGTGGTAACTTGAGTAGGGTATTTTGTTCTGAGATAATGGTCTAAAGATGTACAGCTAGTATGGTACAATGATAGAATTTTTGAAGGAAATCAAAGTGAGTTAAAAAATATATATAAAAAAGAGTCTTAAGAGTTAATGCTTTAATATATATGTATTATGCACATGTCCACCTTCATGGACACCACATATCAGTCAAGCCTCCTCTTAGCCCCGGGAGAGAAAATATCCTGGCGCAGTGATGCCAAAGAAAAAGAAGATGCAGGAGGTGTGTCGCAAATATACTTCCTGCCCTTCATTTCGGAAGGAAATCAGAAGTCCGAACACACCTCTGGACTCTCAGTTCCACGGGGGAACAAGAACCACATTAGGTTATTAGTTTATTGATTTTCACTCTGTGGCCTGCACTGCCCAAAATATCATGACTGTCACATCAAAAAGCCGATATTTTACTACACGTGACACGGCTCCTCTCCACTGGGCTCAGGACTGCTCATTCTGCCTCACTGTGTACAAGCCAAGCACTACAGCTAATTGTACACTCATCCTCAGAGTCAGCCTCATCAATATTTTGAAGGAATGTAATGACTCCTCTACGGTATTCAAACTTTTTTTTTGTTTTTGTCTGAGGATGAGGAGCCACTCGTCCACTCATTCAGGAATAAGCCTGGTGTAGATAGACATGCAGCCAAACGGGAGTCCGGCAATGACGGAATGAGAAGGTCTGTCTGTATTGACCTGGTTAGTGATGGACGGAAACCCGCTTGGGTCTGTGCTCAGTTTGTCAATTTTTCGTCATTCCACATCCATGTAAAGTCTGCTGTGCTTAAATTATTTTCTAGCATAGGGGCGAAATCCCTTCAGTGACTGAATGACGAATCTTCCATCCGTACTGATGGGATGCCCCCCACTGCTAGGAAATCATTTATGCATGACAAACTTTATACAGCTGTGTGCGTGTGTTTTTTTTGTAGCACTTTTAATAATAAAAATGTAAAAAATGTTATGCGATTAAGCTGTGTCTATGTGACTTCATTGCTCCACGTGAGCAAATCTAAACAGTACGGCGGGTGAATGGAAAATTATTTAGCCACCATGCTGGTCCATTCTGAATAAATTACAAGCTGTTCCACCCATTCCGTCAGTGACCAACCAGCTGCTGCTCAAAGTAACGCCAGGGGGAAACATTTTTTGTCAGTAGATCAATGCCACAAAGAAAACAACAGCATTGTGTTTGTGTGGGGTCACATTAAGACTTTAGGAACAAAAGCAGCTGTAGTCGCATAAGTACTGCCTGTCAGTTTACACTCAATATGGTGCTTCAGGCTACGTCCACTCAAAACAAAACAGCAATATGGGAACTACGTATTCACTGCACAAGTGTACCAGCACAGACAGTTTTTTTAGTGCTGCTGGCATCGTAGAAAATGCAGAGAAATATTTTGCACAGTTCATGTTGATAAATTGATATCTTTTTAAATAATAATTTAAAAAATGTAGTCTCTAAGAATAGTGGGCCCACTTACCTTTTATTGAATATTAGTGCATGTATGATTTTTTAATTAAAATGATTCAAATGAATTTAATTAAAATGGTAATTAAAATGAGAGTAGCATTAGATTCAACCACCGCACATTTAAATGAAGAGATGTTGGTTGCAATTTATTTTTGAAATTAGCGTATCTGTAATAGTTCTGTATTGAAAAACAACATCAGAAGTACAAGGTAACCCTGCTGTTAATCCAAACTGAACAATGTTAGTTGCACTTTTTTTTCCAAATAAATTCTTCATTTAGTAGACTCAGAAAGAATAAAACGGTCGCTGTGGAACTCATTAGGAACACTTCATGAATGTGCAGTAGGTTATTTTTAGAAGGAAAGAGAAATGGAATTATGTTCTCCTGTTCTCTCTGCTCTCTCAGCCTAAACTTGCTAGCGCAAATGAACAAATTAATCATTTAGCCAATTGAGGATGCAATAATGGTGAATGAGAATCTAATTAGTAGAATGTTTAATATAATTTGAAAACTTCACCAATAGGCGGCACGGTGGCCGACTGGTTAGCACGATGGTTGTGGGTTCAATCCCGATTCCGGCCTTCCTGTGCGGAGTTTGCATGTTCTTCCCGTGCTTGCGTGTGTTTCCTCCGGGTACTCCGGTTTCCTCCCACATTCCAAAAACATGCATGGCAGGCCGATTGAACACTCGAAATTGCCCCTAGGTATGAGTGTGAGTGCGGATGGTTGTTCGTCTCTGTGTGCCCTGCAATTGGCTGGCAACCAGTTCAGGGTGTCCCCCGCCTACTGCCCGAAGATAGCTGGGATAGGCTCCAGCACCCCCCGCGACCCTAGTGAGGAGAAGCGGTACAGATGATGGATGGATGGAACTTCACCAATAAATTACCTCCCAGGGCCTATTTTTGTTTTTTATGTAAAAAGTCAACATTATTAATAAGAGAATCATGTCGAGAGAAGCAGAAAGGGAGTGAGGCAGAGAGAGCTTAATCAGTCATAATTATACCTAATCATCTTAAAAGCTCACCATAGAGCAATGTGAGAAATGATACGGCAAACTTTCAGTTTGATGCACGAAGAAACTTTCCCGGCAAAACATGATCATGTCCTTTGTGCATGTTTTATCTGAATCCATTTTTAATCCAGTCGTTGTCTCGTATTTCTTAGTTTTACAGATGCTTTCAAGCACTGCTACATTGCGAGGCACCTCGGCGAGGCTCCAGCGTCAAGAGCTCATCCAAGCTTGTCACCAAGCCGATGAGGGCCGGTCCTCATCGTACCAATGACTTTCTGTTCATGGTGGCCTCGCTGGATCAGCCAGCTGCTGTATTGCCCCAACTGGACCCTACCCTCGAACCCACCCTTGATGTCACCAAGGCCCCATCTTCAGAGATCAACCCACCTGTTGTAGTATCACTCGTGGCCCACTATGATGGGTGATTGACCTTGACGTCAGCATAAAACGGCAAAGTCTCCAGGCTTGAAGGCGTTAATAATAAATGATGCTGTAGCTGAGTGTGGGACAAGTGCAATGAGCCAGTTCAAACCAATAAAATGCAGATGTTGCATCAACGGTGCGCAGGTTGCTGTAGCCAATGCAGAGCAGTTCCGGAGGGAACCCTTGGACTTGCTTGTTGAAATTATGCGTAGAATTGTCACGAACTGAACCTACGTACAATGGCAGTCTGTGTTTTTCTGCAGACAAAATGTGAACATTAAAAAAAAAAGACACTAAAGGAGCAAAAGAATACTTTTTCAATGGATATTTTTCTTTGTGCAATAGCAACGCTTTGTGAATATGTTTCAAATAATCGAGATGATTGGAAGAAAGCGACCTAGTGTCTATATTTTTGTTAGTCTACCAACCCTTGGTTTTACAGAAATAATCCAAGGTGTAAGATTATAGACAAGAACTAAGAGTCCAACACCAATGATTTTCAAGATATTTTTCTTTGTGACAACCTTGTCTTAAATTGATCATTTCTCTCTTTAAAATGCATCAAAATTTCCCTAAATGATTTAGAATCATAATACAGGATTGGACATCCTGCACTGGTGCCACGTACAGCAAGTGGCATTCAATGGTAATCGTGATCTTCGAATGCATGTTAGAGAACTACTGTATCGTTCCCTCAATGGTGTGCATGAGCACTTGATGAGCGCATCCCTGTTTGGACGGATACAATCTATCTCACTTGATCTCACAGTGATATTTGGTCATGTTCAGTGGATAGCACTAGAAACTTTGCACCCAAGCCCACTGTAACGGAACCAAAATGAACAATCCCCCTTGGAATGATCTTTACATTGTTTATAATATGATATTTCTGCATGCGCAGTCAATGAAAACAAATGTGAAGTCAAATGTGTCTGGTTAAACCCAATCCTCAGGGCCCATTCTTTTATAAACCGAAAGTGTTGGTAGGCCAGTGTTTTGCTTAAGGGCACTTGATCAGCAATGCACATGGGCGGAGCTCCCATGCCTATCACAAAATGTTTACAATATGTGACGATTCTGAACAAGAACCATGTCATGAATCACATCAATACTTCTTTCCAGTGCACAACAAGTATTCAAATGACACTATGATATGTTGTTGCTAAAATGATTTTGTTCTGTATATATTGTTTGTCATGTGCTTGTCTGCATCGGTACAACTATTTTGACCGTTTAATTGTCTTGCAGTGCAAAGATAGCTGTGGGGTTTTGAAAAGCTGAGCATCAGTATTGTGTTGCCAGTGAATGTATAAGCTTTCAGTGTTGTGGTTATCTCATTACTGAAAAGAGCAGATATGTTGTGAGGACCACGCCGCACCCCCCCTAAATTTATGAGTTATGAAGGTCTTGTATATCATTGTTATGGTACATAGGTTGATACCAAAGCTACAGAATATTTTATATTTTTTTGAGCGGTGATGTCTTAATAAAGGTTTTTATCTACAGCAACGTGCAACGTTTTGTCTTAAAATAATGTGAAATATCAACAGTTAAGGAAATAGATTTAAATAGTTTAGTATAATCAAATGATACATTACATGTAATGCATGAGTCAGGGATGTCCAAACTTTTTCATTCAAAGGCCACATGTAGACAAATAAGAAATTCAATATTCTTCAAAGGGGCCCTTTCATCCTTTGAGGGGTGTAACGGGTGTAACTGGTCACCTATTTCAATGATAGGAATTTAGATTGAATGGTAAATCAACTCCGCAGACACATAGCCGATCGCCCAGTCACATGACCACTCGATTCTACACCTTATTTGTGAAAAAGACCCCAAGATACTTGAACACTTCCATCCATCCATCCTTTATCTGGTCCACTTCTCCTCACGAAGCTCGCAGGTGGGCTGGAGCCTGTCCCAGCTGTCTTCGAGCAGTGGGCGGGGTACACCTTGAACTGGTTGCCAGCCAATCACAGGGCACACATAGACGAACAACCATCCACACTCACACTCATACCTAGGGGCAATTTTGAGTGTTCCATTGACCTAACATGCATGTCTTCTGGAATGTGAGAGGAAACCAGAGGACCTGGAGAAATCCCACACAGGCACGGGGAGAACATGCAAACTCCACACAGGAAGACCATCAGCTGACTCTCAAATTTTACTCTGTTGTCTGTGACCAAATGTATTCTTTTTAGAGTAAAATGTATGAAATTGACTGTGCACTTAGGCAGAGTTCATTCACGACCCGAGGAGAGCACTCCACCCTTTTCCAACTGAGGACCATGGTCTCAGATTTGAAGGTACGGATTCTCATCGCAACTGATTGAACCGCTCCAGTGAAGGCTGAAGATCTCGGCTTGGTGAAGCCAACTGATCATCTGCAAAAAGCACATATGTCAAACAGATGTCACCAATTCGGACTCCCTACGCCAAGATTATGTCCATAAAAGTTTGGAAAAATATTAGTAACTGAGTCCAACCTTCACTGTAATGAATCAGATTTGCTACTGGCAATGCAAACCAAACTTTTGAGACTGGTTGCACAGGAACTAACAGCTCTTATATTGGTATCCGGTACCCTGTTCTCCCGGAGCGCTCAGCGCAACATTCCTCAAGGGACACAGTCGAACGCCTTCTTAAAGTACACAAAACACTTGCCGAAGGCTTGGACTAACTCCTCCTGTACACTCAAGAACCTTGCCCAGGGTGTAGATATAGTCCACTGTTCGATGGTCTGGACTAAAAACACACAGCCCCTCATTAATTTGAGAGGCAACTTCCCAATGAGCCCTCTCCTCCAGCACCCCAGAAAAGACTTTACCAGGGAGGCTAAGGAGTCCACCCTTCTTGAAAAGGTCCACCACTCCAGTCTGCCAATCCATAGGCACAAAATGTTGCAGAGGCATATCAACCAGGACAGACCAAGAACATCCAAAGCCGGCCACTGAGAACCTATATTCTGATTTCTCTTCGGATGGCGCTGACTTTTTATTTTTTTATATGCAATTTTGCCTTGCACTTTTATCCTCTTTATTGTTTCACACCTTGCAACTTGCAAAGTGCTCTGTAAATAAAACTCACGATTCTCCTAATTGCTGTTTGTCCCGTCCTTGGTAAGGAGTGATAAGATGTTTATCAACATACCAATATTAGTGTAACCAGTTTAGGGCATTGCCACAGTAGACTACAATAACCAAGCACTCAAAATGTCTGATTAACTGATTAATATCAGCAATGCCTTAACATTAAATTAGCTTCATGTTTCAAGAGATTTAAACAGTTGCCCATGAAGAATTTGCACAAAAAGTGATCATTCTCACATTCCACAGCATCTCCCTGTCCGTCTCAATTCCTGGCTTCTCGTCATGGATAAGATCAAAAGATCTTTACTCAGCAAAAAGAGCGGGAACTGATTAAGTGAAAATGTTGTGCCCTGGACAAAATGTAATGGGAACTGCTCAGGTAAATGTTACTCATCAAATAGTTCAAATTACTTGAGATGAGCAAGGTTGGGATATAAGCCTCAGCAAGGGACATGGGTTAATACAATGGAGCAGCGGCATCCACCTGGAAGGGGGTCATCCACGTACTGTATGTCACCGATCAATAATAGATTAACCACCCTGCAGAGATTGAGGGGCCATAAAGAGAAAGGTCGGTTCTCGACGACCACGTCATTCCATCCTGCTGGTGAGTCTGCGAACAGGGTTTTGAGCTGCGGGGCAGGCTGGACTTTTAGCTGAGTAATCAAAAACGGGCCGCGCAGGTTCAAACCCAGAGTTGGGGGAGGCTGCAACAATAAATACTACACCGCATGTTGAATGGTAACACCCCCACCCATTTTTGAGGGAGTTCTCAACCTAATAGCATTGCTCGTGATGGGCAGCCAGAGTAAGTTCTGCAAAACGTGTCCTGTAAATATTTAAATATTTTCGAAGGTGGTAGGTTGTGCATTGTAAATATATCTTCACTTTTCTGCTACTGTTTTCGGCCAATGATATAAAAATAAAAACCAGCCCACAATAGTTTTCTGACCGTGTCATCATTTTTTTTTTTTGTAATACAAATAATATCCACAAAAATAAACTGTTGAACTTAATTTTCCAAGTGTAGCCTGGCATTACCTGTATAAACTTGAAAACCGCTTGTGAGATATGCTTCAGGAACGATCAGGGTGACTATAGACACATAAAACATTTAAGATTTAAGAGGTTATTACCAGTTCATTTAATGACATTGTGTTACGTTAGTTACATTGTCTGCTGCCAAACCGGTCACACATGGATTGCTGTACCCTTTTCCTCACAGGGATTTCTCCATGCGAGATGTGAGTACACCACATTTAAAGGGGCAGCATTTGATTGGCGATGCTATGTTCAAACCCACAAGAGCACAAATCGTCATTTTGTCGATCTGTCATTTGTCATTCGTCGGTGGCCAAGCCACCTGTCTGTCATCATCAGTCTGCTATGGTTTCAAGCCAAACTAAAATTGTAATCGTGAGTTGATCACTCTATCATTGTTCTTTTAACAATGCTGACATCGTCACTAAATTACAGTTTGTCACCACTAGTTTGGGATAGTCAGATATTCTTCTTCTACTTCGTCTTCAATGGCGACAGCCAATCCGCGTTGAGAACGTACTACTTGACTCGGGCATAAGTGGTGTATCTACTCCAGTAACTATGCTGAGTACTGTAAAAACTAAATCTAAAATATTCCATAGTATTTCCAGTCAATTTATACAATCATCTCTTTGACTCCAATATTCCATAAATCAACATAATATAACATACAGTGTGAGCCTTGTAAACCAGTAGTAGATAAATCAAACATAATAAAAGTCCATCACATGACAATAAAATCTCTCTCTGTCTGACATCCGGCAAAGGTGACCCAAACCAGAGGAAACCCACAACCACAAAGTTTTACATGCACATACGTACGCATACATAAATTATTAGCAGAGCTGGGCACTTGAGCCTTTTTCTCCCCCACGCCCCGCCGTCCAGCCACTATCTTGGTACTCATCCAACCTCGACCCTTCGGCCATATTTATAAAAAATTGTCGGGCGCCGAACCCCGTTCTGTTGTCGTGGCAACCAATCCAAGGTAATACGAGCGGGAGCAGATTTGCAAATTTGTGAAGCGTAACAATGTTGAAACATAAAGAGTAACATTGCGGTGATAATTGAATAATTCTGGCACGCTGACGGCATTTGTCACGTTATATTCAGCGGACGTCACCGTCAAATTGTCAGGATCTGTGTTTTAGCTTAGATTTGCATTTGGTTTGGTTTCATGTTCTGTCTTGTTTTTTTGTAGTTTGTCTTGTCGTGTTTGTTAGGTCTTTTTGTTTCCACCTGCGCTTGTCAGCCTAGTCCCTTGTGTCTTGTAATCTTCTGTGTCTTGTCAGTTTTTGTATTTAGTATGCTCCCTCCTTTTAGCCTTTGTGTTATCATTTGCTATTGCTTGTAATTCCTGTCAGTTGTCGCATCCTGAAATGATTTATTTCTTCCTTTGTAGTTGCTATTTGGTCATTAGTTTATTCAGGTTTTTGGATGATTATTTAGTGCCTTTGATTCTTTGATTTGTCCATCCGTCCATTATCTAAGCCACTTCTCCTAACAAGGTTTGCGGATGTGCTGGCGCCTATCCTAGCTGTCTCTGGGCAGTAGGCGGGGTACACCCTGGAGTGGTTCCCAGCCAATCACAAGGCACACAGACAAACAATTCACACTTCCTTCTCATTCACTATCACACAATTTGGAGTGTCCAATTAACTTACCATGCATCTTTTTGAATGTGGGAAGATAACGGATTACTCTGAGAAAACCCACACAGGCACGGGGATTTCCACTCCTTTGATTTTCATTTTTACTTGTCTCCCTGGTTTCCTGCAATTGGGTCCTCAAACCTAACAAAAAACCATAACACAAATGATTCCATGAAGTAGACTAAAACAGTTGCTTGGATGGTTAATTACCTCCGGTCAGTGACAAAAGTCAAAAAGAAGGAATTGGATAGCTCTCTACTGTTGTTGGAGGCACGGAGATCTGCATATTGATGGATGCGTGCTGCTGCAAGCACCCACGTGGATGTGACCGTTCCAAATGGCTCATTGGATAAGTTTCCCCAACGCATTTCTACTTCCTCCCACTTCGCTTCTTTGTCATCTCCTCCCTCCTTGATGAAATTTATTGTGAGGGGTGGGGTGGGGGTGGCTTGCATGTAAACAGAGGAGCGAGGAGTTGGAATGTTCAGTAGAGGAATGAGATGAGCCCATAGTACAAGGGTGGGTAACTCCGGTCCTCGATGGCCTGTTGTCTCCCTCCTCCAACAAAGATTTAAATGGCCATGATTGTTATTCAAATTCTGCAGAATTTGCTGATGAGCTGATCATTTGAATCAGGGTTATTGGACGAGGAAGACATCTTAAAACATGCAGGAAGCTACCCAGGTGTATATTCACTCCCACTTATTAAAGAGAGACACGTAGCGTGTGTTTCTGTCGGTCGACAGCGAAACGAGAGTCCGTCAATGTCCGACTGAGAAGTACTGTCCTGATTGGTGCTAATTCCAGTGATGGATGAAAGTCCACTTATGTTGGTGTATAGTTTGTCAGTTTTTTTTAAGCTTTGGTCAGCAAAACCAGCATCCATCAGTGACGAATTGACAAACCCTCCGTCAACAGTGAAGGAATACCCACCCCTGCATGTAAATCTAAATGACAAATACCCAATTTTCCGGACTCCAACTCGTTATAAATCAAACAAAAATTATAGAATATAAAACAAAAAACTGAATAGGTGTAAGATATGCAAACACTATGAAAGTTTTTAGCTCCACGACGAATAAACTTGAATGTTAATGTTTTTGGGACACCGCTGTCTGTGCTCTTGGCAACAAACTGAGCGTGGAGACGTACCGTAATCCCATCCCGCAACACGTTGTTAAAGCAGCCACTGCCGGACTCGTTGCTCTAGCGGTGGTCATTTAGTTTTTCTTTTTTTCTGTGTTTTCTTCATCACAGCAGGAATACGCTCAGCTTTTCTCCAGTGCCTAACAAGTTTCTCATTCATTTAAATTTTTTTTCTGCTGCTTGATTATGGTTTTCAGATGCCAATTTCACTACTTGCAGCATATAGAGCACAGAATATGAATCCTTTGAGGGGAATTTGTGTCCAGTTCTCAGTTGTCTGTGTAATGAGTAGGAGATGCTGGAGCGTAAGTCTAGATTCCACTCTTGTGGATGTTGTGATATTCACATCACTACAGAGGGCAGCACGGTGGATGACTGGTTAGCACGATGGCCTCACAGTGCAGAGGTTGTGGGATTGATTTCGGCTACGGCCTTCCAATGTAGAGTTTGCATGTTCTCCCCGTGCCTGCGTGGGTTTTCTCCGGGTACTACGGTTTCCTTCCACATTCCAAAAACATGCTGGATTGGATTCTGTAAATTGTTCCTCAGTATGATTGAGGATGCGGATTGTTGTTTGTCTTTATGTGCCCTGGGATTGGCTGGAAACCAGTTCAGGGTATACCCCGTCTACCGCCCGAAGACATCTTGGATAGGCTCCAGAACCCCCGCGACATTCACGGAAGTGGCTCCAGATTATGAGTTGCAAGAGCAGCCAACCTCTGGAAAAAAAAAACTGCATCCTCTAGTCCGGAAAATAATTAATATCGGCTGGAATCGCTATACTGGACAGGTCACATGCTGCAACTATGCAGACATATCAGGAACAAAAAAGGTTCAGTGACCCTGTGCTCTCCCCAGTGAAAGCAGTTTAGTAAGCCGTTTAAAGGATTGTAAAAGAAATACAGGTATAGAAAATCAGTACATGGACACCAACAGAAACATACATTCAGGAACCACTGTCAGAAAAGGGAAAGAAAAACTCCCTGGAAGGAGGAGAAACTTGTTCTGTTACTCTGCTATTCTACAGTTCTGTTGTGGTAATCTGAAGCTTGTCATACGTCCCACCCACTGGAGAATATGTTTGAGCTGTTCCTGAGTAACTTGAGACACTTGAGGTTACTGCGACTATTGATAAGGCCCAATTCCCTTGTTATAATTTTTCATCTTTCACTGACGCTTCAGCTGAGCTTCACTGCTAGATTGGTGTTCAGTGACATATTTAAAGAATATGAGGGCCAACAAAATGTGACTTGACAAGATCATCTACATTCTTGCCATTTGTGCTGTCTAGACAGTAGCTTCACCCTTTCTTCATTTTTTTCTTTGGAGTGGCCCTAATACACCTTGTACATTCAAAATATTTGAGAGATTTATAGCACATAGTGTTGCTTTTGTTCTTGTAATTGTCAATATAGTTTTGCTTTCATCCAATTACTTCTCCACCTCTTTTACCTCATTTTTGTGCCGTTACAAGTACATTTTATTTGGGTTTTGTATTTTACAAATTCATTCTGCTTTGGCAATAAATGTGATTCTCATTCTTAGAATATTTGGAGTAAATACAGCCAATGTAGGCATGTGTATTCATTAATTAGTGTTGTAGCGCTCGACACTTTTGGAGGATTGAGGATTCTAGCTCTTGTCTGGAATCGACTATATTTTTTTATTTGGATCCAATCTTGTCTTCAACTTGGCTTTCGGGGACTCAAGATTTATTTTCATAAAGAGTCAACCCCAAAGCTCTCTGGACTGCAGTGCATCAGCAATATATTGTGAGAGTTGTTTGCAAATACTGTATAAGGACTGTTGAAGCTACCTCAAGCTTGCATGCAACCCATCCATCTGTTTGCTATGCCACTTATTGTATCTTGTTCGGGTTTATAGGAAGCTGGAGCGTATCCCAGCAGACATTGGGCCAAAGACAGACTAGACACCCTGGACTAGTCACAAGTCAATCACAAGACACTGCATGCAACTAGAAGGACATTTTGTAGATTTACAAAATGCATCCCCAGCCTTAAACTGGTCTGTGTTTAACATAATCTCAATTGTTTCATTTGATTAGTCTAGACTACAACACTAAAATGTATTCATATAATTTGAGTGAAGGGCTTTAATTTTTTATGTTTTTAAAATAAATGCCATCATCTACTTTAAAATAAATCATAACAATCATTATAGTTAATAGTTAATAATAAAAGATATTGGTTCAGGATAAAGCTTTGGCATCAAAGCATTTTACCAATAAAATATAGAAATATTCAAGGACCCACTGAGCAATTAAATTGTACCAGAAAAAAAGAGAGAAAGAAAAGACCCAAAAAGTGTCCTGCCCTTCATTTGTTATGGCACAAGACATGATGTTCTTCTTCTTAAAGTGGAAAATGACCTTGTTAAGCTTTGGAATAATAGATTGTCTCTAAATATTGCTCTGCCCTAGCTAATGATGGGGACCTTTTGCTAAAGGATAATAATGGACAAAAAACCATTGAGGACAAGACAGCAGATTAAGAAGATGGCTATCACGAGCTAACTGAAATAACACTGTGGTGCACACCTCCACTTTGATAGATTTCTATCATTAGAGCACCAGAGACAAGTTTGATAAGCTTGTGACACACCAAAAATCTGACCAGACGCCTTTAGGGATGGAGTGGACACTATCAGGTCAATTGTCAGGTGAAGTATATCTGTGGACTCTGCAAATAGATCTCTCATTCTGAGAGGGCTGTGTCGACAGGAAGCACTTTGACCTTGTGCCATCCTTTCATTTGAGTTAATCATGCTATTTATAGAAAGAACAAAATGTCCTGCAGAAAATCACCAAGAGTTTCAAGACAGACTTATGAAGAGATCCTTTGTCACCCAGTGAAAAAAAATGGGACTATTTTTCACTCTTAGAAATTAGCACTGTGTTATCATAAACATAGTGTGACTGTAAAATTTGACCAAGATTTCCGGACAAAATACGCTTTAAATCGTCACTGCAAATTGAGCGTGGTGTTAGCAAATCCCCCTTAGCTCCAGTTTATCATCAAAACAATAACTCGAAATTTGGACCTGAAACTATACACGCAAAATGATGCAAAGTCAAGCAAATTTACAGTCAAAGGCATTATTATGTTTTTACATTTTAACTTGTGAAAGCAGTTATGATATATTTGTATTCATGATTAATAACAATATTTTAATTGCTGTTTTTTAAGTAGTCCTAATTCCATTATTTCTAATAGGAACACTTCCCATTCCAAAATATAAAATGCTTCTTCGATTGCATTCGTACTTGTGTCTTATGGCGATTGTTGCCATTATTAGCCTTCCTTCCAAGCTTTCTGTTTTTTTTTGTTTTTTTTTTTGTCGTCCTGCAAAAATGCGCCATTATTGCCTGAATGTTGAGTTGAGTTAAAACTGCTTGGATGTGAATATTTTGAGGATGGATTCACTGTAATATATGCAGGCCATTATTTTTATAAGACAGCATTTTGCGGCGTTGCGTGGCATTTGATCTGGCTGCTATGCATGTTTATGTGTCTGATGTCATCAAACCAAACAGCCCAGACCAATAATTGGGTGAATTTGCCAGCAGTTTATGTTGTACCCTGAAAAAACTCCGTTCAGTAATTACAATCGCTGTATATGACATACATCACGGATGGTAGAAGCCTGCAAACAATGTCCCACAAAACACCAACGCATTACATCCAAAAAGTCCACCAAATCCCGAGAAAAAATTCATTTATTTCATTCCGACACCACAAATCACTGCAAACAACCACCGCTACCTCTTTGTTTCACAATTTGAAGCCGAGTGTAGCTGAGTGTAAACAAGCTGGAGCAATCCTGCAAAATGTTTTTCCTCATTTGTTTGCTGACATTATACTTAGCGTCTCCAAGCTTTAACCCCACAGCACAAGATATGCTAAATAAATTGGGTTGCTCTGTCTTTTCTTGATTGCTTAGCCTGTGATGCGGCCACACCTCCAGAGGAATCAGCCTGCACACCAGATGGTGGTCGCTGCCCCCAATGCCAAATGCCTCTCACATCTCAAAAGGCAAGCGAGAACAATTCTGCTTTGCACCTCACTGGGCTTGCATATCTTAAGAACAGCAGGTCACTTTGAGGATGGGGTTTCTGTCTCATTAGGCAGAATAGTAGCGCAAATTCCTATGTGGACTATCACTGGAGCAGACATGCAAACCCCATGTCACACGAAAGCATCCATTTCCAGTGGAGAGCAGAGGAAGGATGAATTTTAAGTCCTCCCCAGCAGTTCTCTTATTTATACATTTTCACTGCTACGTATTTCACGAGGTCGGAGCCTATCCCGACTGACTTTCTTCGGATCACCCGTCAATCACAATACTAATAAAGGATGACTTTGCTACCCGACTGTATTTCAATTCTCAGTTACATAAACTTTATGTGAGGGCAAAGTTGCTATGTTGACCTTTGTGTATGGAGGAAGATCTGGATAGCCACAAAGAGAATGTGTGCACACAAAATACAATATTGACATCATCTGGAGAGTTTTAGACAGTACGAATGTGGAAAAAAAATAACTGAAATGCGTCAATCCATCGTCATAATTGTCCAATCTGAAACTCTGTGTCAAGGACATAATTTGAGAGGACATCGTGACCTGTCACTTCAAAATTCATTACAGTTGTTTTTCACTCAAAAAAAAAAAAATGGACTGCTGCAAAGTACACTAAGAGCACAATTAACTAAAGTATTCATTCTCCTAAAATGGTGGCACGGTGTCAACACAGCAGTCCGTCTCACTGCGGTCTTGACATCGATTCATATTATGTTATATAAAATGCCATCAGATCAAATTCCATCTTAATTGCGATGTGTCCTATTGCAATGTTGCCAGTGCTTTGAGATGTGCACATCTAAGTGATGGAGATCGACATCTCTTCAGCGCATTCTGTCTGGCCGTCATGTTTTATTTGTTTGTCACTTTGGAATAAAACATTTTCAGCAGTTAAAATTAAACTCATCCACTGAAAAGCTTTTTGCTTACATTATATGGCACAACAACTGAATCAAAATGACAAAGGGAAACAATGTTTACTTTACGGTTATCATCCAATGGAATTTATCAAATATATATTTTTTTATCTATACCACTAGACTGTCTTTGCCTTTGTGGGAACATGTTCTCTGCTTCCACATTGTTCACTCCATTTCATGGTTGTAGTAATCTGTGCTGTTGGTGATGGCAGCAATGTTTACATCTGATAGCAATCTTTGAAGCCTCTCCTCCTTGCCTCATGGTCTTCACCCTTGTAGCATAACACTTCATCAGCTGTCTCTCTTTTGTTCTCTCAGACTATACTCCATCTCTGTTGTTCCCCTCCCCTGCCTCTGTCCCAATGACTCCCATTTCCCACTGCCACAAATGCATTGGGGGGATCAGCTTTAAATCTGAAAATAATTGCTGCCCAGCAAGGTATGTTTAAATGAGAGAAGCACAGATGCTGTGGGAGTAAGAGGAAGGGCACTTTCTGAAGCGAGAGAGGAGAAATTTCTCAGGAAAACAGTAGGCCATCCATACATCATTAATCACCAGCCAAGATGACAGCGAGACTAAATTGGAAAGGCAGGAGACTTGTTCCTTTTTCATATTTCTTCCTCTGTCTTCATCTGATGTGTATTTTCCACATCTTGGGTTTGGTTTCTGCTGCACATTCTAGTACCATTGAATTCCAGACTTTCTCAGTCCACCACTGATGGACTCCTCTTTCGCTAACAACTGAATAAACGCACGTCTCGTTGGTGTTTGTTCACAGGAAAGACTTACACCAGAAAAAAAAGTTTGACCTTCGTGACATTTTTTTAATATATCTAATTTAATTATAATAGGAAATATTAGAATAACCATGCTATAGGGACTGAGGGCATGTGACAATTTGGTGTCTGAAAGTAGATTATAGATTACGCCTGCTAAAAGAAGGTCTAACTTGTAACACAAGTGGTGTAATTTGATCAAGGTGCGTCAACTTGACATAAATTGAGTGTCATTCGATAAATTGTCACTTTTGATGCAAAGTTGACATTGTTTAAGATGACAAAGACGTCTTAAACAATGTCAACTTAGCATCAAGAGGGATTTTTTTATGCAAGGTTGACATTGTTTAAGATGACAAAGAAAAACTAGCATAAAAGGGGACAAAATTTATATGTCAAGTTGTCATGACAGTGACATATGAAACAATGTCAACTTTGCATCAAAAGTGACATCACTTACCGAATGACAATGACATCTGTCATAAGGATTCATTCATGTTCGTGACAGGTGTCATGATTATGACAGTGTAATAAACCCACAGTCAAATAAAGTGTTACCGCATTTTTCTCACAGGCTTTTCCATTGTCACGTCCCATTTTGTGGCACATTACATATTAATATACCAGAAAATGAAAAAGCTTCAAATGCCGTGAACATAAGGTCACATATTTGTAAATGATCACACATTGTATCATTTACTCACTGGCATGTTCTCTCTATGTTGACATGGAGTGACGAAAAGCACATAATGTGCTATTATACGAAGGCCCTCTTGGGGTCAGTGGGAGCTAATTAAGATAGTAATTGTTAATTATATGCTCTGGTTAGCTCCATAAGAGTCAAGTGTTGTTTCAAATAATTTTGATGAATATGCCATTTATATTTCACTGTGAAAAGATCAAAGTGTCACAGAAGCTGCGGTTAAATGTAATGGGATTAAAGTCATTATAATTCTGCGTGTGTTTGTGTGCGCGTGTGTATCTGTTCATTAATTTTTCATTTGCTTTAATTTATTTACATGTTCATGTTCCTCTGCTCCCAGTATAATTACTATGGTTTGTTAATATTTTGATTATTTTGGGGAGGATCAATTTAAAGTTTATTAATAAAAAAAGAAGTGAAATGATCATAGTAGAAGTACAGTCAACAATTTCTTGTTATTTTCTGCTGGTTAATTAAATACTGTAAACCAGAGGATAGGGTAAGACTGCGTCAACTGATTCGCTGTGGTGACCCCTTAAGGGAAAATCCAAAAAGGAAAAGAAGTGAATTAAATACTGTAAACCAGTTGATCTTGCGTTATTCCTGTGTTGTTTGTCGCATGCTTCTTGATTTTAAAGCTTACGGTGGATGTTCAAAGACATACGCCGGACAGTGAGACCCAACCTACCAACGATCACTCAATGGTGCAGGATTTAATGTACAAATAGTGGTACATGTACATTCCCTTGAGAATCATTGGACATGCTTTTAAATGCTTGGACAACAAAAGCAAAAGCAACTTCAAATGATGACAGGTCAGAATGTGGAAAGAAAATCCTGGAACTCACATTTGAGGATTTATAAAAAAAAAAAATTTGTTTAAGTTATGTTAAAAAAAAAAACATTTGTTCCCCCACAAATAGGCAGGATTTGTGGCTCTCACAGACCAGTAACTTCTTTGAAAAGCTCATCTGTCTTCCACACATAACATGTCTTCATGGGACCTGTTTTAACTTATCTGGATAAAAGACACCTGTCCACAGACTCAAACACTCAAGTTGAATGGGGCCAAGACCAGAGGGCTATCGAAGGATACCTGGAACAACATTGTGGAAGTATTTCGAAGTCCTGGAGTGGCCTAGTCAGTCTCCAGACCTCACAATTAGGTAATTGTCACAGAATAATTACCAACTTACCATTAATTGAGGTAAATAAAAAACTCATTCTCAAGAAAAAAAATAATTATTGAATATATAAGAAGACCAAGCTGGCTGACTAAATACTGATCCACTGTACAGGGTGCTGTTACAAATTCTGTTACGTTAAAAGTACCTTCCTTCTTCCCTAATTAAAACAAAAACACACAACTGTGAAAAGCATTTTACAAATGTTTGTCTCCCAATGTAATTTATTCAGATAGCTTTGTCGCATTTGCACTTTGATGCACGTCTAGTTTGAGAAGGACAGAGGAATTGGTCCAAACAGCGTGATGGTATGCTAATGAGGTCTCAGTAGCATACCTCTCTTCACGAAGTGACCTTCCCTGCTGAACTGGACAGGAAGAAAAATGGATTGAAAAAAGTAAGTTCATGAACAGCCTTGGCCAGTCACAGGGACTGTTTGGGATGCAGATATGCACATTCCGATTGACAATCCAATGAAAAATGCTTTGCTTTGCCTCCTTTGCATTATATCAGAGTGATGTAATCTGATGTATATTGTTCATTGTTCCTGTAAAGTAAAAAACAATGAATGCAATGTTTGAGTGCAATTTGTTAGTTGTTACTTAAGATTTCACAAATCTATTTTTTTGATTCAGTGTAAGAGTACCTCCACATTTACGACCAGAGACGGGTGAAGTACTCTCATTCTTTACATGAGTAGAAAGAAGAACAATTATTTGTGTAAAATAAAACAACTAGTATTCATTCAAGCTCAAGTAAAAGAAAGTAAAGCTCAGTTATTAAGTCGTCACATCCTATAATGTGAAGGCTATGAAAAGTTGAGAGATAACAGTTGCTTCAAAACTAGCCCAGGATTGGGTTGCAATGTGTGACGTGACGAATCATGTGAGAAGAAAAATCTATTGGAATCGGGTTTAGGAAAATAAAATAGTTAATAGGATGGGGGAGGGATACTCATCTACAGCCAGACGGAGGGAATATTTACGCTCACATTCAAACCTATGACAAATTAGAGTGATCGGTGAATGGTTTTGGAATCTATAAGGAAGCCATAATACCTGGAGAACACCCCCTTATAGGACGGAAAGAAGATGCAAACTTCACGCTGGAGCCGATTTTTCAGTTTTTCTTTTCCCCCCAAGAGTTTTTTTTTTCTTTTTATGTAACATACCTGACAAGTGATATCTTGACACATGACAAGCAGCTCGAGTCTCTTGCTGAAGCCATTTGGGAGATGAATGAACGATGGTTGTTCTTTCTTAAAGGACACTCACTACTCTGCACATTTTTTCGATCAACCCGATCACAGAGCAGTTCATTCAACTGAAATTTTGCCTCTTTTACCTAGCTGTAAAACATTGGCAGGATACCAATTAAAGATGAGACAAAATATTTGCTTTCTAATGGTTGTCTCCCATGATTGATTAACGATACATGGAATATCGCGACCGTCACTCTACTATCTGATATGCGTGCAGTTGCAATCTGATTACAACCTTAGAGATTGAATAGTGCTAAAAAAAAAGTGCAAACTAGAAAATCAAGCTTTGTGCAATGATGCTATTTCACTTTGCAAATGATCATTAAAGCTGAGAGAGGGAAAAATATGAGACTCAACCCAGCTACACATGAAAACATTTTAAAACCACACAAAACAGAAAATGAAGACCGTGAAAAGATACATTTGCCTTTGTAATGTTAAAGCTATTAAAAAGTAGTTGATTAGGTTGTTATTGTTACGTTGTGATGGCTCCTTTTCAAATCTGAATAATACTTAATATTTTACTTTTAATTTTTAAACGCTTGATGTGTCCACCAGCGACATATCCTGTTGTGATTGCGTTTCACCAAAACATATCAATTAATAAGGCTCAGTCATAACGATGAAAATTTGTCATATGCCCAGTCAAGTCTCGGCTGTTTAAATGACAATCTAGAGCCATATTTTTCTTAAAATTCACTGCTCTTAGGTTTAAAAATATCCTGGGAAGGACATGGCATGCGAGAATGAGACAGCAGAGAAATCAATATGGCATCCCAGAGGTCCAGTGGAAAAGGTGGCTCTAGCTGTTGGAGGGGAGAAAGGGAGCTTGTCATTTGCAGACCTTTAATTAATTTTGGGAACTCCTGAGACTGAGGGCTGTGAGAGGAGACGAAATGGAGGTGAAGCAGATTGCGTGGTCCGTAACATCGAGTTGAGCGTACAAGAACATTTGGAGGACATCTTGGTTCTAGAATAGTTGCACATTACTTTTAAAATCCAGTCTCATTTGCTGAAATGAGAATAACGACTGCTGTTTTTCAATTACCTTTTTATTAGATAATGATTGTATAAGTTGGAGAAAATAGAGTGGTGAACTGTCAAGGGTATACCTTCCCTCGGACCAAATAAAATTGATTAGCCACTCATTAGCAAGTCTGATCTCTCACTGCTAATTGGAAATTTGGACCCAATAGTGTTTACCTAGTGAAGAATAAATCCTGCGAGTGACTCGTGCGACGACACCTGATCGGTAAAGCGTCGCAATGATGTTTAGATACATTTAGCTTACAATTGAAAAAGTAGCATTGTTACATCACCAACCAAGAAATTCCTTTTTGAAAAAAATTGAGCAGCACATTCTACCCAGTGTCTGTAGAACTAAACTGCGAAACTCCTCAGATATGCGTGTGTGTGACGTGTATGTGGTCTGTGTATGTGTTTTTAAATAATTGTTCTTATTTCTATAAATGCAATGAATAAATGACAATAGCAGTTTCCCCACCTTATAAAATCTCATCCAGGATGCCCCCTTGGCTTGGCAACTGATACTTCAAGATACGTCAACGAAAAACCCGTCCCAACACATACCTTGCAGTGTGAATGTACCCAAACAGACACATTGGGAAAAAAAGCAAATATGGCGCACTTAAGGTCCAATTGCAAATATTAATCTCTTGATAACCTCTTTAGTGTAATTTATCCATCTGAATTGTTTCAAAAGATAATAATCTAAGTAACTGCTAAAAACTCTTGTAATGCACTTTGAGACAGACCAGATGCGAGATAACCACTGCTCTCAACAGATTCTTTTCCATAAAGCAATTCTCAACCCCATAAAAAAATCATTTTGCAGCTTTATAGCAATCGCATTAAAATGAGAGGGGTTAGGAGCAGAGACATTAGTGGCGTGATTATGCCAGTGATGTATTCCACCCAAAATTGTTCTAGCATATCATTTTACATTTTCATCCCGAGACAATAATTAAAAATATCAACTCAGAGTGAAAATGTATTATTTGTCATAAAGGTTTTACAATCAGATGTAGAATAGATGTTAAAATACCGCTGCTGGTCTTTAAATCATTGAATGGTTTTTGGGCCTAAATACATTCAAGAAATGTTGATTGAATAGAAACAGTAGGGCTCTGAGATCTGCAGACTGGAGCCCGGTGAGCAAAGTAAAAATGGTGAAGCTGCGTTTAGCTGTTGTGATGCACATATAATCTGCTAACAAACGTGAAGTCAGCCCTGAGTGCAAATGTTTTTAAATACAGATTTTTTTATCCACACTTATGATTAAAATCTTCAAATAATTTTAAAATAATATAAAAAAAATGTTCTTCCTTTACTTTAAACATTTTAAACGTTGCTAATGTTAATGTAGTTAAAAATATATTTTACTGTTTAGATGTTGATTCTTTAATTAATATATATATATATATATATATATAAATCCGTCAAATCATATGCGGTAAATTGGGTCAAAAGTCGTGATTGCATTCTGATGGGAAAGAAACAGAAATTGAGCCCTCTATGATTACTTTCATTATGTGCTCCCCAATAGCATTGCTGACGTTCATCAAATAGTGTTTGATTAAGCACTGCAAATGTCACAACTACCTCAAACTCTTCCATTTCATGTAGAAAGGATCAACAAGTCATCTACGTGTAGATCCATATACTGTATATCAATAAACATCTCCCACTGATGCTCACCATCCCTCCCACCCCTAACCCACAAGAGCCTTATTTTGATAGGATGTGCATATATTTTTCAGCCTTATCGGTTTTGTATTTTAAACATTTATATTAAGTGCAGTAAACGTCATTTATATTTTTGACTCTAATTAACCACTGAAGTCTTGTATTTATGATCAATTACTCCACAAGGGTGTGCTACAAAATGGCTTTATTAACTTTGCAATGCACTGGCCACCTAATCCAGCTTTGCTGAGTGTTCCCTCTTCCCCTCTGGGAGGGCCTGAATAGTCAGATTTGTGTGAGTTATGAATGGTGTGTGGAATTGCAAGTAAATAAAAGCTGTGTACGTGCCATACCTCTGCTCTGTAACCCTGCCGAGTAAAGGTTGCACGGCCATGGCACTGAAATATGGCGCTGTCAGAGTGAGACACATAGCAGCAATGAGTAGGACAATGTGACCCAGCCAGGTAGTGGGGTGGGCTTGGTAGAGCAGCTACACTGCATATACAATCAATGCTTCCATTACTTCATCAGGTACTTGGGCACGATGTAATGATTGACAGAAGAGATGATTTACAATGTAGGAAAATGTGCCTGAGATGATGTGGAAAATTTAAAACTCTGTTGGATGAAGTGATAACGTCGAGTCATACATTTCAGTTGAATATTAAGGAATCAAAAGAATGTATTTTTTGAAAGGGTATAGTCGATAATTAATAAGATTTAATTGCCTACAACATGGCCAAAAGTGGCGCCAGTGATGGGAAAAATAACCTACTAATAAGCAGTCGATCAACTTAAAACAAAATTGGTAACCAAACTTTATAAACTAGGACAAAGGTGTATGCCAAGCAATAAACTTTCACGCTTGCATTCATTGTTTAAGTCAAAAATGAAAAATGACAGGTGTGCTTTGTGCCATGTCTAAATGCTCTAATGGAAATAAAATAAAATACACATTGTACATTGTAAAGCTCCAACTAGTTTACACTGATGGAAAGAAATGGCTAAGTCGTAGTAAACTACGTACTTTCCGGACTATAAGGTGCACCCTTATGTAAAAAAAAAAAAAAAAAGAGTGATCTTTTAGCCGCACCAAGCTATAAGCCACGGTTTTCTATGTTGAAAAATAATTGTTGTTTACTGCATGTACAGAACGATTTTGTACTGTGAATGCACATAAAGGTACTTAAAACAGTGCCTTTTAACTTTGCTAATTAAAACAGAACAGAAAATAGATTTATTTTGCGTATTTTCTGAACTATAGAGCGCCCCTACCGGTGAAAGAAAAATCCACAGAAAAGCCGCACCCTTGTGTTAGACGCATGGTTCAAAATCTAGGAAAGAAGTAGCAGTTTATGGTCCAGAAAATATGGTAATGGACAGACAAAACATGGGATAAGCTTGACAGAAGTTTCTCAGCAACTAAGTAATGTAACATATTCCATTAAACTACGGTGCACTATAAAGACATTTCATTAGGGTATATGCTGTCAGCAGTAAATATCCCCCAGTTTCGGAGGTGCTTTGGGTCACATGCGACACACTGCAGCCGGTCCTCGATTTTGCATACCCCCCTCCTCTCTCTGAACTTGCACTGTCTCTGCCCCAGTGCGGTGCACTGCACGCATCAAGCCAAATGTCATTAAGCACTTAACTAAGGTGAACTTTATTGTCCCAGCACAGGGCGGTCAGTGTACTGAATATCAAATGACACAATCTATGTACGTTAAAATTGATTCAATTAACAAAAGATGTCTTTGTTGCTTGCCTTTATGAATTCTATTTTGTAGCCAACAAAATTACTTTTGTTTTCAAACAGATATTTAATGCAGGTCACAAGAGAGGGATATATTTCATATAAAGAATTGCGTTTCGGTTCATGTGTAAACAGTGGCAGCTTGTGGAATTTGTCAAACTCCGGTCCTTAAGGGCCACTTAGTCCGAATCTTTTAGATAAGGTGTGGGCAAACGACAGCCACATGCGGCCCGCCACACTTGAAAAAAAATTAAATGAATAAACCTCGTTAATGTTTTATTTTCTTAATACTCGGGTGTGTCAAAGACTTATATTTTGTTGTAATGATTTTGTTCATTTTCAATTAAAATTAAATGTATTTTTTTTCTATGATGAGGTGAGGTTACCAAAACACTCGATCCATCTGATCCTGGTCCGGCCCCTGTGTCAAATTTTCGAACCCATTGTGACCCATCAATCAAAAAGTTTGCCCACCCTTGTTTTAGATGTTTTCCTCCTCTAACAGACCAAAGTCAAATGTTCAAGATCGTTATCGGGATCCTGGAGAACCTGATGATGAGCTGTTTATTTGAATCAGGAGTGTTGGAGGAAGGAAACTTCTAAAGCATAAAGGACCATAGTTTGACACCTGCACTGTAGAATAAAGAAGAAAAGCCACTCATGTTTTTAGATGATGTGTACTGGAAGTCGTCAAAATCGGCCCCCAGTAGCCGATAATTCAAAAAAGTCCACCATATTCCCAGTGGTCCAAATTGGCTTCTGTGCCTGCACCTGTGCCAGCTGAAACTGAATATAATCACACTTTCTCTCATAATGAGAGGTTGACTAGAAGTACGGTGCAGGATGCCATTGTCAGTAACTATTTTTGAAATGTGAGTTTTGAATGTGTCTTATCCAATTAGAGTTAGAGCTCAAACTTTATAGTTTGATTCATTCACTTGTTTATTTTATGTAACCTTTCATGGTCAAAAAGTGAGAAGTCTATAATTTCAAGTGTATAGTTTGAAAATCTAGTACAATATTAAATCCATTATCCAAAATCCATTCAGCCTACCTTAAAACAATTGGGCCCCGGCAAATGGACCTAACCACAACAAGCCTCAATTCTTGACGCTAGCTTCCTGTTGGTTAAAGAATAGATTTTTTTTTTTTTTTCAAATTTGACAGCCGGTCCACTTTAAATGGTCTGAGACTGAAATACAAGCAAGACTTATTAGTTCCATACAAAGGAAAGAGCCCCCCCGGGTCATCCGGGACAGGTCTATTGTTTGTCCCCACAACTAGAATCAAGCAAAGTGAAGCGGTATTTATTAGTTATTATGCTCCTCACGGGTAGAAATATTTTCTGCAATACCTGAGGTCGGTTCAAACTGTCACTTTATTTCAATCACGGCTGGAAACATTATTATTTACTGCGGCATTCTCACGAATTACTCGTGCAATAATTGCCTCATTATTCTGAATACATTTTTATTACCTTCAATTTAATTATATAGCTTTCCTGTTTTAATTCCCCTTTTTCTTCAAATGTTTTTTTTTTCATTGTAATATATTTTTATTATAATTTTTTCCTTGGTAATGTGTTTCTTTTCCTTTGTTTAGTACTTTGAAATGTCTGTGTCTAAATTGTGCGATATAAATAAACTTGCTTTGCCATGCCAAATCATCAAATTATACAGGCTCCTGGGCCAACTTAATTAAAGACAGCAATATTGATAATCGTGCATGCTACTCGAGAAATGAGAAAATAGATTTCCAATTAAATTACGTTACACGAACAAGATCTCATACGAGCACATTTAATCTCACCACAGTTTTGCCTTTTTTTTTTTTTTTTAGTTGCACTGATAAATTTGACAGGGTGATGACCTGGAAGGCATTTAATTAAATAAATTTAGACTTAAGGGGACCACCTATAGTGTTCTTATATCATTGACTGATAAACAATGATTTAATCCATGCTGATGTCAGGTCATGGAAGAGTTCAACCTGAACGGGGATTAATCAACACGGAGGGTCCACTTAGTCAATGATGACTGTGTGTGTGCACGTGTGCATTATATGTGTGAATGCCCGTGTGTGTGCGCATGCTGAAGTTAACCGAAAAGCATGCTATAGTATGATGGTCACTTTGCTTGGCGGCCCAATAGCCTGTACGTGTTTGCAGAACATTACATCGTTCTGTAGCACTGCAGAAGAAACTGCAATCATGGATCAGAAACAGTTAAATGCAGGTGGACCGAATGCCTAAGGAATACATTTGCTTGCGCTTGTGTGTATGTGTGTGGGTGTGTCTTTGTGCACCTGAACAGAGCAAGATTGTGTATGAATACATGCGAGTGCACATGTCTGAGGAGGAGGCAACAACAGAGAGGGCCCATTGTGGTGAGGCGATAACAGCAATGAATTGCCCCGCCAAGTACCTAATGAAGCATTAGTGACTGACTGAGGGAGGACTCTTTGCCTGCTCTGCTGCCGATATACCCTTTTCCATTTTTCATCCCAGAGAAGAGGGACTGGACTGAAGATAAAAGTATAAATAGAAGCATAAGGAGCCGTACTGAGGAGATGGTTATGACGAGCTCTTACCTTAAGACGCTGGAATGTCAGCTCAGCAAAAGCATTGGAGAGGCAGCAAAAATGTGGCATCCCATTTATTACGTTTGTTAGCGATCCAAGTTTGCTGAATACGCGGAATCCGGGATGACTCTATCGTTCACCAGTGGCATTAGTAGATGTCAGCGGCATGTAAGATTGGAGGTTATTAAAACACGGTGAATGAATTCCACTAAATTAATGAAGACAGCTTTTGCCAGACTCACCCAAAGTGATTAATTGGCAAGGAAGGTGAGGGGAAATGAATTTCCCCAGTTCTCCTCAGTGAGAGAGGCGTTGAACTACTGCATATTATATTGTCACTAGTGCCAAAGACAGACACCATTCTGATACTTTAAATCCAGATGTGACCAAACACAGAAAGAAAAATTGAGGAATCTCCAAATTCAGAAAGTCCCAGAGGATGTACCATTCAGAATTCAACCTAAATTTTCTGGAAGAATATATCTCTAAATTAAATAATAATATTAATAATAATAATAAATAATAATATTAATTATAATAATAATATAATAATAAATAAATAAATAATAAAATTAATAACAACAATAATAATAATAATAATAATAATGAAGCTAGCAGGAAAATTATATACACGGTATGTCGCGACTCAAAATTTGAGTTCAGATATTCCACTGCTCAAGTGTCATGTTAAACACGTGGACCGCTGAAGGTTTTAAAAGGCCCTCAAATTTTGTTGTCACAATACCAAAACTATAAATGGCCAAAATAGCACTGATAAGATACCACAGCAAAAACTCCAGTAACTTCAAAAACATCAGTAAAAAGCAATGTCGCGATTATCAACAGCTTTCCAGTTTTGCCTTTCAATTAAAACACGAATCTTCCAAAGAGGACAGGAGAGTCTGATTCATCTCCAAGGTGGGGAGGGTTGAGGAGGAATGTCAACATTAGAATGACATGTGACCACAGTTAACCACCAGAAATTCAATAAATGTGTCTACGAATCAGGCCGCGCAGCAAACTATATAAAATTTAGAGCTAAGTAAATTAATTGTGAAGATCTATGCTTTAGCTTGAGGATCAATACTTAAAATTGAGCTTCATTTGGATCCAAATGTTGAGTATTCACTCACTGAGAAAGACCAGAGGCGGCCTACAAATCTAATGAACTTTGTGGCACAATCATTAAAACAAACAAACAAATATAACAAAGTCATTTAAACAATCACTCAATTCAGCAATGCATGAGATTGGGAGACTACTAGTGGCATTATAGCTCTGAGCATCTGTTTAATTGGCTCATGGATTATTTTTCTGATGGAAAAATATTGCAGCAACATTGTCTAATTATGGAACTGAAAAATTGAAATGCCTCTGATCATTTGGAGTTCTCCACAAATGAAGCACACATTAATCAACACAAATCATAAACTAATAATCAACTGAACAACACAAAAAAAAATGCAATCAAACTCACAATTAAACCCTGAGGGATGATTTTTTGCTAAGGCCAAATTCCGAAGAAAACAGAAACACTCATGCTACTTGATATACTTTGTCGCTTATCTATCTAATGTGTTGTACAAATTTGTTCCAAAACTGCCCTGAGCAGCATAAGGGACAAGATCAGTGCAATGTGAATGGATGCTTTTCGTGATGCCATGATTTCACTTTTCAATAAAAAATTTTGCAAGGGAAAATGGGCTGTTATTTTGGAAGCTAGAAGTGTTTGGACAGAGAAAAGAAATGACCTCATTGTAGCAGGTACACTTTCAGTCATGTAACATTTGAGTGACTCCCTCCACATTCAAGGATGATGTTGAAAGTGTGCATATGGCAATTGTAGCGTAGGTCCAAACATTTAAAGGCTGACAGCAGTCAAAAGGAAAAAATATATTCCCACAAACGTGGGAAAATATGAGCGTGACTGCTGAGTGAAACCATTGTCATTTTTGAAAATGTCACCTTTCACCGGCTTGACGTGTCTCGTGTGCTCCTGATTACACCCTGTGAAGTGACTTCTAAAATGATTTTGACATTCATCAAGATGTGAGATTTGTGAGAGGGATCTTATTATTTTGTGACTGCTTTTTGCTGATGTCATCACTTGTGTGAATGAACGTGTGCGTTTGTGTGCGTGTGAGACACTTGCTTGCCCCTTAAGGTCACCACAGCGAGTCACCCACATATTTTGTTTGTCACGATATACGGAGAATGGCCGGTCTGACACATGCCACCCATACTTTTTTCATCCCGGCTTGTGAACAACCCCCTCTTTGCCTCCTTGCTCCCCTTTTCTTCCTTATGTCCTTACCTCCTTCTCTCGGATGCAGCAGTCGCATGACATGAGTAACGGCAGGCCATTTCTGCCAGATCGACACGTGCTACAGAGCCATCCATCAAGCTGCCGACTGCTTTTCGATGCTTTTTCTCCTCAGATCCTGACTTGCCCATGCGCATGGAACTTTGTATGCACACACAAACAAGGGTAAACGACGAACCAGCCGTTTTAAGGTCCTACACGCGACCTACATTGGAGTGTCAAAAGTTGTGACTGACAGAGTGTCAGAGCGCCGGATGGGAAGCTCAGGGGCAAACTGGACACCTAAAGCTCTGAATACTGAGCTGCTCTATTTTTTTTAGGTGATGTCACAGCCAAACTTTGACACCCGCATACAAATGCTGACAAATATAATAAGATATATTTCAATAAAATTGTTGCCAAGTTGCTTTATGCTTCTTTTCGGGGTACATCATCATGTTGTGCTAATGTATCAAACAAACAATATCAACCCATGTGACGCCTACAAAGGTACCAAATGTAGGCCGTGCATTTGGTACCTGGGCCTTCAGTAGTGTTACTTCAAGTGGGCAGGGCTTGCTCTTATTAACCAATCAGAGGACAACATAATGCGAGAGTTAATTTATGCGCGCTAGCTTGACCTGTGAGGTGAATTTTAAATTTGAATGATTAAAGAAAACATCTTATTGCTAATATTGTTTACTTTACAATACAATGCAACTTTATTTGTATAGCCCATTTTACTACAGCAGAATTGACTTTGACCAGTATTACTGATTAAGGTCCTGGATAGATGACATGTCAGCTCACACATTGAGGCTAAATATGTTTCGGAAAAAAAATCAAAAATAAGTCTAATAACATCCACATGATGGAACTGAATGTAGGACGCATATATTGTTGAGCAATACTTGTGATAGCGTTTAGGCTAGCAAAGGAGGCTTCACTTAACTTCCATCCATTAGCCGGTCTGCTTATCCTCACGAGGGTCGGAGGCATGCTGGAGGCTATCCCAGATGTCGGCCGGGTACACCCTGGACTCGTTGCCAGCCAATCGCAGGACACACAAAGACAAACGACCATCCAAAGACAGACATCACACCTCGGGACAATTTAGAGTGTTCAATCAACCAACCATGTATGTCTTTGGGATGTGGGAGGTAACCAGAGTACCCGGAGAAAACCCACACCGACACGGAGAGAATATGCAAACTCCACACAGGAAGGGCTGTGCACCTTCAAATTGTGGGGCAGACATGCGGCAAAATGCGACCCCTCTGACAAAAAAATAAAGTTATATAATGAGAAAATATATTGCATCCAAAGATTCCTTCCAGTGCAAATGTCAAAATATAGGCGGCACCGTGTTCCACTTTTCTTTTCTTTGTTATCAAAGAGATATTCTTAAAACAAGCATAATCCTTTAAGACCTGAAGAGACTTGTATATCATAGCAAGGTGACATTTGATAGACAAGCTTTGAGCTGTCAAACTTGAACAACAGAAACGCGGGAGGCAAATAATTGAATGGGGAGCTCATTATTTGGTTTGCCTGCTCAATTATATTGCAGCTTTCTTAAAGCCCACATCTATGGGGCATTACTTGGGTTTCGAGAACACTTTCTGGACCATGAAGTGAGCATACCGCAAAGCAATAATGAAGCTTGAGAGCTTCTCAATCCTTTTTTTTTTTTTTAAATTGTGGAGAAACCCATGAGGGTGCCTCAGGGCAAAAATGAACTATGAACCTCCTTTTGACCCAAGCGCTCCTTCAATTCCCAGTGCATTGTGAATGCACACTTTCATGGCCAAGTATACAATCAACACACAAGAGGCTTCACACAGCAGGTTAATTATGTTTTGCCTGCAGGCTGAGAGCCAAGCAGAAGTCATATATGGAAAGCTTCCTGTTGCTAACGTTTTGTGTATTACTCATTTTCTAAAAGATGTCAAACAGATAGTTTGTTTTTAATCAGGGGTTGCATAATATAAACACGAAATTGAGATGAGCTTTCAGAAATAGGAAGGAATTCAAGATCCAACTAATTATGTACTAAATACTTCCTTTTTTTTTTCTTTTTAAGTTCATCATATTTTTTTTTCAGTGTACCAACACAAATGTGCGGCACGGTGGATGACTGGTGAGCATGATGGCCTCACAGCGCAGAGGTGCACGGTTCGATTCCGGCTGCACACTTCCTGTGTGGAGTTTGCATGTTCTCCTCGTGCCCGCATGGGTTTTCTCCGGGTACTTTGGTTTCCTCCCACATTCCACAACCAAGCATGGCAGGGTGATTGGACATTCTATATTGCCCCTTGGCATGAGTGTGAGCGGGGATGGTTGTTCCTCTTTGTGTGCACTGCGATTGGCTGGCAACCAGTTCAGGGTGTACCCTGCCGACTACCCGAAGACAGCTGGGGTAGGCTACAGGACCCCCGCGACCCTCGTGAGGAAAAGCGGCACACATAATGGAAGGATGGATAACACAAATGTCCACATGTAACTCCACTGACCCACTCCACAAATCAACTATCACACAGTCAGCACATATTTCCCTAATACAAAAAGCCTCTAGACTCCGAATCCATACGGACATCATATTAAAGTGTCATGGGTGAACTTACATTTGATGAATAGATTAAATACACAAACAGCTGTAAAGAAAAGATCACCAGACTGCCTAATTGTCATTCCCTTAACAATATATTTTTCTCAATTGAGACTGTGCTGTGTGCCAGTCTACTGCAGTGTTCTCTCAGCTCTTGTTATTTACAAATAGAGTGGAACCTCCAGTTGCAAATGCTCCTTTTTACGTACAATTTAAGTTACTACTTTCATTATATGAACGGTCTTGACAAGGACGATCGGCTCTATGTTCGTCTCACCCTGCATCACCATCATTGGCAACATGCTTAATGCATTGCTGTGATCTAAGGACAAGTGATATTATATATATATATGTATATATATATATATATATTTTTTTTTTTTTTAATTCAAGTTGGGGGAGCACAGCCTGCTATGGCTCGCCTGTGGTGACGGATCCGTTTATGTGTATATGCTGTGTTATTAGCTAAGTATTACCTGGTCATTTGCAACTGTTTTAGTCCAGGTTTAACTCGTTGGGTTAAAGTTGACATAAGACATCGTTTCCTGATTTACTTAACCAATTCTGACGTCAGTGCAATACCAGGGCTGAGCGTTGGGGCTGAAGTTAGAGGCAGTGCAGCAAGGTCGGAGAAAGGACACTATCAACTCTATTCTGTTTATCCGGAGGTGTTTTATAATATTTGAACTGCAACCTCCTTTGCACAATTTTTTCATGACAGGTTGGAATGGGCAGAATTAATTTTTAATTTTTCACTTTTGATCTCCGACGAACACCGCCAATTACAGCAACTGGTGAGAATCAAGCACACACTCCCCACTGGTTGTTCTTCATTCATGTACACCGCAGTGTGCATTGATTTGTTGCGCGCTGCAGGCATACATTGCTAACTGGTCCTTCTTCGTTCATGTTCGGCGGCTTCCACCACGCAGCAAGTTGGGATCAAAATTTAACATCAAAATTACACGACTCCAGCTCTATCTGCTGCAAGTGATAACTGGATCTGGCCTAAAAAACTCCCATCTGTAATTATATTAACCTGACTTGGTCTCAAACGGTCTCTTTTTAACGGTGTAATGCTTGGCCACTTATGGTAAACATGAGCAAGCAAATATAAAGGTTTTTTTATGACCAGAAATCGCTTGTATTAACTTAAGAATTCACTTTCTGCCTTTTTGTGTTGTGTGCATAATCATGGAATATAAAAAGTCATCGTTAGTACGGTTTATTTGTTTTCCCTATTCTTGGATGAACTGCCATTGCGCTTTAGACTCGTGTAGTCTGTAATAATTAATTTTGCTTTCTCCGGAACAGGAGCTAATCTGTTTTAAATGTGTGGGTGCAATGACAACCATGTCCTGAAGAATAGCACGAGTGTGATATGCAAGCTTGTTGGGAACAAGTGGGAGCTGTGACAATGTGCGTCCTTGGAGAGTGGGTGAGCGTGTTTGTCATGTAAGGTGAATCACAAACACCCCTCTGTGAGTGTGTCAGGTAAGTTGTGATTAATGGTGCCTTTTAACTCTCATACAAAGTCAGTGTGGATGATTAGGTCCTGGCAGAGAAAATCAAGGTCACTTTTTTGTACATGTCAAAGGTGTGATAAGGAGAAAGTCAATTGTTTGTTTGCTGTTGATACTGTAAATGTGCATCATTTCTCAGTGAAAACTGTTTAAGGTCAGTCCATTCACAAAGTCTGCACGGGATTGTCTTGGCATGATTGTCTTGGATCCAGCACAACCACCTTACTTTTTAAAGTCATGCTGTCTTTGTCCAACAGATTGAAGGAGGTCCATATGTTCCTGAATTTCTGAACTTTCTTGCACAAAATAAGGTTCATAAAAGTATAGTTGCAAATTGAGCGCTGACATCTTCTGTTAGGGTTGCCGAGTAGGACCCAAAAGCGAGATGGAGAGAGTTGAGATTTGGTTTAATTTTTTTTTTTTTTTTACACTGTACATGAGCTGGCTCCAATCGTGAATCCAAATCAGGCAGGGAGTTGGTGGAGTTGTCCAGCGAGGAGTTGAGGCGTGACCCAAGGTTGGACTTCATTAATTCTCTGGAGATCCGTATTGTGAGAGCAGGAATCATCTGGTCTGACTGTCTCTTAAACAGTGTTGATTGAAGATAGCATGCAGGTGCAAAAGGGTGGCCACGAGAAAGAGCCACGCCCAGCCTTAAGTGTCAACCCACGCAGGACAGACAAGGTGCAGAACAGGAACTAGTCCCGCCAAAATGAAACCCGTAATCCCAAAACACCACATTTACAACATCAATAAACATTTGGGATTAAAGATTGGGAGGCTATCGTCAATGATTTGTGAGTGGAAACGTTTTGGTTCTATAGCTAATTTATAGTGAAATATTCAGAAATGCGCATTTTCGGGTGCACAATTCTTCCATACATCAGATTGTTGGGCGACTGGTTCGCTCAACTTGCTTGACATAAACATTGATGACAAAAAATAAATAAATAAATCAAGTCATGCAACCGCCAAAAAACACAAATAACAAAATTGTTGGCTTTCTGCATTGGAGGAGTTAATACTGACGTCAGATGTGGAAAAACAGCTTTTATATGTAACTCAAAATGTTTCAGTCTGTGCACTTCAGAGCATCTCGTTTGACGCTTGAACAACTCCAAAATAGAAAATAATGATCTGATGTCATAACTCCAGAATGTCTATCTAGCGTCAACAGGTTTGTTCAGCACTGTGGGGTCATTTCTTTTGGTACTATTTATACTCTGTTTTTCTCCGAATCTTTTCAAAGGCAATTGTGCTTGTCATGACATGTTTGCGTCCCCTCAAATCGAAAACAAAATCACAGCTTTCAAACAACCCGGCCCTGTGTCTATAAAGTCCCCTGCTGCATTAATAAGAGACAGTTGGAGTCTACATTCAGTCTTTGTTACACGCTGCCGTCAAGACAGAGCCCCTGCAAGGGGAATAATGGCTGTTTGCTTTGGCTGTTAGAAAAGGCCTCTGTGGAGGTGGCAAGCTCATAGATCCTGCAACTGATGGGCACACGGGTACCAAAAGGGGGGGTTGTTGACAAGATTATCTGAACTGAGGTGTTCGGCTTCACTTTGATTTGGATGCACCTGAATGAAAAGATAAACTAACATTTGCAGTGAAAGGTATCCCATCACTGTGCTGCAACACAAACGCGACTGTAACAGCCACAATAAGGAATTATTGGCCTGTGCAGCTGCTGCCGGTGTCCATATAAACGCAGCATGCCTTTTTAAATAATCATTTATCATTTTAGAACGGCTTCTTCCTTAGCCAATGCATGACCCCTACTCAAGTTTTGTGTCAATCTGTTCAATCTAATTGTTCATACAGTAATTCTGGTCAATGGACTCAATGGAATAGTAACAGTAGCGCACAGCAGCCGCAAAAAAATAAAGAAATAAATACATTCAAACGAATACTGGTCCTTCCACAATATTTCACTTAGATCACAAAGAAATCCTAAATGTTAACGTGACATAAAATGGCATCTAATTGTTACTTGATCTGGTGAGATTTGAGAGACAGAAAATAGTCAAATGAAATGGTCCAATTATAATGTGAATTGCTGCAAAAATGCAGAGTTTGTTCATCTTAAATTTAGTCCGGATTTTGAAAAAAAAAAAATCTTTAATATCGCTGGTGATCCTCAAGACTTTTGGAGAAATATTCTGTGGACTGTTGAGTCAAAAATTGAACTTTTTGGAGGGTGTGCAGCCCGTTACATCTGGCAAATATAATGGCACAGCATTTGATGGAGGGGTAAGGACGGAAGGATGCCCAGGTCCCGAAAGGCAAAATACGGTAAAGTTCCCGTCTCTGACTGCAAGAGAGTTCCTTTTGTTGCAAATGCCAAAATGTGGATCACAAGATGTACTCACATTGTGAGTGTGAGTCGATCAACGATTGATCAACAGACAAGCTGAGTTTCACAGTTAATTATATTCATAGCTCGTATGTCTCTTTCATACTAAACTGAATACCGGTACAATCAAATCTAATTTTTTGGGGGAACAATTTCAGCTGATCATCAACTCAGCATGCTTTTCAGTCCACTCTTATTCCACCTCTTATTCGATGATTCTCACCTGCTGTCCCGACATGTCCAGTTCAGTTCTGGATAATGAAAGCCCATCAAGAAGATATCAAGATGAACATAAAAGTAGTTGCGGGTTGACAAGAAAATAAGAACCATCAATCAAAGGGCTTGGCTACTTACAAAACATGTCAGAAAGACCTCAGGGTCCTGAGCGCCCAGTCGGACTGTGTTTATTTCTGGACACTCAACTAAATCATCACATCAGACAGCTGGACACGGACATCAAACCAGAGAGGGAAAGCTCTTAAATGGCTCTTAACAGTGCTGACCAGCTTGTGGCCCAGTTGTCTCACCGCTGTGGGAGATAGTAGAGGAGAAAGTATTCATCATCCATATCACACTATCAGCATCATTCCTCTTATTCCAGTTCCACATTGACGGGGCTTCTTGTTTTCATAGTCATCAACCTATGGGTTCATGTCGCGTGCACACATGAATGGAAAATGCAGGCTTCATCATATCCGTGTCATCGCCTATGTCACAGATAAGGAAATGTTTATACAATTTTGTCCTACCTGCTAGTGTGTGCTACTGTTCTGATTCATGCCAAATAAACGAATCCCTATCTACAACTTCATCTCGCGTTCGTCCTGTTTAATAAATTCCCTTTAGGCTGTCGCAAGCGTTGGGTTCACATACATAAAAGGATAGTGGACAGGAACAAAAAGGCAATTACAGTGCATGCCTTTCTACAAATCAATTCAAGGGCAACATTACAAATCGATAATGAGGGTAATGATGCAGTATATTAGGTTTGGCTATCTGTGAATTGGGCGTGATGATATTGGAAGGTCATTAAAAGGGGAGGACATTACCTTGAGTATATTTCAAAACCACATTTATGAATCGCTTCCTTCAAGTCAATACTTCATTATGAGGAAATGTTAATGTTCCCAATGCAGATTTGTGTTTACGTAAGTGATAGATTTGTCACCGACAAAGCCATTCATATTCCGCAACACAGCCATGGCTGCACTCTGATTCCTATTCCTGACTAAACAACAACTCCTTCATCTGTGTACGGAGGCCAATACCCTCCATAGGAAACAAAATATCTCGGGGTGCAAATTAAAAATATCTCTAAATGAATTCGCTTCAAATGCGACCTGCGTGCCGCACAGCGAAATTGAAAAGTGGCGTGAGATGCAGTGTAGCATTGCATTAGAATATAATACATTCAGTCTATGGCAGTTCAATCAGGCGTCTTATTTTGGAGGTGATTATTCCTTGCAAATAAAAATGCATACTGAAATGAGATCAAATACATAATAAATCTGTTAACTGAGGAAAAAAATAGAAACAGTTCAGACGACTATCCTGTGTTCGCTACTATAAATTCACCATCTAATCAAACGGGAAAAAAAAAGGAAAATAGCTATACATAATGATCATTTGTCCAAGATACTGTTAATTTGCATCGTTTAAGCATGCTCATCATCCAAAGAAGTGCACTCATCATCAAGAGGAAGAAAGAAGAAAAGAGAAAGAAATGTATTTAGTTATTCTCACTATTGCTGTCTGGTAGTAATGCGACAATATCAAAATGTCACAAAACTATTCCTTCAAGGTATTAATGTGTATTGTTAAAAAAAGTAGTAATAACATAGCAATAACAAGAGTAACAGTGAATTGGTTTGCCATAGCCAAAACATATTGTATCCACTTCAAATATCGAGAATATTTCCTAACCTTTGACCTGACCTCATTTTTAACAATAGGTCCTTCTCATGCAGCCAATATATGAATATATATGCAGCTATATAGATAGACTAAAGATATAAAGATAGATTAATTAAAGTATGTCTTTGTTTTGTTTCCTAACCTAAAAAAAAAACTAAGATGTTGATTATTGGCCCTTAGCGTCGTCGTTCTGTTTAAAGCTGCCCTCCTCTGGATTTTGCCCCAAAGTATCTTTACAATTTCATTTGACCATTTAGGACTCACATTTCTTATTTATTAGCAGTTTAACACGTCAGCTGTTCACAATGGGTATTCTTGCAAATCTATGGAAAATAATTTTCAGACTAGAATCGCTCTTTCTGCAGATGTCACGTGATGCGGGTTCTCGTCATTGTCTCACAGAGTCGCAAACAGAAATTTGAGCGGTGTAGAGTGCTGGGATCGGACTTGGGCTTGAAAAGTAAGGCACAAATGTATCTATCTACAGCAAAGGTAAGAGGTGAAGATATTGTCATTTAGAACATGCATTGTGCATGCGAAGAAAGGAATGTGCAATTTTTTCGGCAGTAACCAATAGAAACACAAAATACTGCAAAGTGCGGCTTTAAGAACATCACTCAAAGATTGGACTGTTGCCGCTGAAAACATATTTAATTGCACTTCATTCGCACCCACGTAATTTAGGATGACATGCCTTGTACATGTGAAGCGTTCCCACATTGCTCAGATGTCGCAGGTCGTAATGCTTCCCGTCAAAAAAGAGGCATCCACGGGAGTGCCAAGTTTACACCGGCTTTTTCTGGGTGTTATTTGCGTCACTCAAACAGAGTGTGGTTATTAGTGCTGGCATTAGTGAAATACACATTGTTTATCAATCAGGCTCATTTGCATAGAGGTGGGCTGTTTATGCGCCAAATACATACATATCAACAAATTTAAATAAGAACAAATACCGCCGACGCACCAAGACGCACTGAGCTTTTTACCTCAGTTAGTGACGCATTTCACCATCTACGTGGCCTTTGTGGATTGGACATTATTTGTTTTCTCAAATTAGACCCGTTTCAAGTTTCAAGATGATGCATAGCACAAAGTCAGCCCTGCTATGAGTTTTGAATTATATCCTCCTTGCAAGTAACACTGGAGACTATGTGTCTTTTTTTGCTGCAGCGTTCGATATGGTGGACCACATTATTCTTCTGGCTCCTTTACTGTGCCAGGTGGGCATTAGAGGCAGCACTCAAGAGTGGTTTAGATCCTATTTAGCAGGTAGGACTTTTTGTGTTAGACAAGGTTGTGCTCTGTCCTTCTGTCATATGGTGTTCCACTGGGTTGTGTTTTGGGGCCTTTGCTGTTTTCATTGTATTTGCTGCCCCTAGGTTCCATCCTACGAAAACATGGAATTTCCTTTCACTGCTACATAGTCTATAGTCAATTTTGTCCTCGCTAGAAGAAATTAAAGACTGGATGTCACTGAATTTCAGTCCCAGTGGCCCTTCAACATTCAACCCTGTTGACCTGGGCCCGATGACATCTTATCTCAAACTTGGGTTTTAAATTGGACGATGATTTGAAATTGGACCAGCAATTCAGTACAGTTGAAAGTTTCATCTTCTTTCATCTTCAGCAGCTGGTTAAGGTGAAGTCTTCTCTTTCCCAGCCGCACTTAGAAACAGTAATGCATGCCTTCGTTATATCTCAGCTTGATTATTGGTTTGGAATCAACTCATTTTTCTTTTCTTTTCTGTTCCTCTGGAATGAGCTTCCATTAAATGTTAGGCAAGCCCGCTCTCTGTCCACCTTCAAAACTCGTTTCAAGACAAAGCAAACAGCATTTTTATTCTTTGGCTTTCCACCCAACTTGAGCCTATTCACTGTTCTGCTGTTTTCTGGTTCCTACTGTGCATGTGTTAGTTCCTTAATTTGTGTTTTACTACTTTCACTATCTTGGTTGTTGCATTATTTAAATTTTATTATACTGGAAATAAAGTTCTTCGTTACAGCACCGGCTGTTGCGAAATGCACTATATGAATAAAATTGTATCGTATTGCATGGTTTGCTTTGAAGAGCTGTTGGCACCTGAGCTCATTCAGGATGGCAAACAAATGAGATATTTCCTGTAAACTCCATTTTTTTTTTTCTGTTATTCCGTCTACATAAAAAAGAGTGAATGAATATATATGGCTTTTATTAGCTGTTGTGATTTGAGGTAATACATCAAAATAAGTATGACACTTTGAATAAAGGTGATATTGTATAATTACAGCGATCATTAAATGAGGTGTAAGTGGCACTTCTTTGTCTTCTCCACCGTGTGAGCAGTGAACCGGCTGTCACTGTGAAAAAGCAAGTCGGGCAGAAACCTGCAGTTCCCTCACGTTCACTTATTATCCATTCAACTCCATGGTTCATCCCCACGCTATTAATTATCTTCCGTGAATTGGTGAGAAGCTCGTGTGGGGTGGAGATGGAGACATATGAGACAAGTGCTGGGACCTGCTGTCTGTAAGCTCAAAAGTGTAGGAGGAATCTTAAAGTACGTACTGCAATTACTGGTTAAGCCACTTTTTTTAGGAACGTGTGCAGGCATCAAATTCAAAACGTGGGGAATATTTGGGGAAAACAAACAACAACCAAACAGCGTTCATCAGTTTGAAAGTTAATTAGTCAATTAAATCAATGCTGAAAAGGGTTTGGAAATAATTGTACTCTGTTTTCACCTCCAGTTTACACAACGTCCCAACTCCATTGGAAGTGAGGTTCGTACAGTGGTGGGCCGTCAAGACCTTCTCTGCGAGCCTAACATAATCAAGAAATCATATATCCCAGTGTTATATTTTTAGGTGAGAGTTTATAACCAATGACAATTCAGCTAGCTTGTGTTGTCAGGCAGATCGTACCAGTGGCACATGATATTTGTCCAAGGCCTTCCGAATGAATCGTACGGGCGTCTGTGCTGAGTGAGTGAACGGGCTCTCACAGTTGATAGACAGTTGCGATAGCCAATCAGATCAGGAGCTGGTTACAGTAAGCTTTCTCGCAGGCCTTACATTAAAGGTGCAACATGTCCTGTGATTCAATAATAAATTGTGAGAGGGCAGCGCTATGCGAAAAGCAACAACAGACAGTCTTTCCCAGCGACCGTCTGAAAATGTAAAATATATTCTTGCTTTTTTAACCCACAATGGTCAAAGAAGGGAAAAGTGTAGATTTGATTCGGTTATAACTTGCAAGGCCAGTTTCAAGACAGAGCTTTTTAGAAAAGCTAGCACTCCAGAGCTAAGGTGATATAACACTCAGGAGTGCATACGTGTGTGTCTGGATATTATTTCTCCAACCGTGGTGTCATAAATGATGGTATTATGAGCGGTATTATTTAAGTAGGACAAAGTAAGACTTCACTGAAGGCCGAGGTGTGAAATGCACGGCCTACCACTGGGTTTGTATAAGGACGGAATGACTGTTTGGGAATTTTTATTTTTTTTTAGAACTTCATACTGTCTATCAAATGTCTGCAGAATTTTCTGAGGTACTGGTTTCACCACACTTTTGAATGGCTGCATAAAGCGAAAGTGAGTAACGCTATCTGTGAGGTGTTATTTATATTTGCATTGTTGAGCAAAGGCCGTGCATTGTTGGATACAATAGTTTAGCGTTGTGCCAATGACCATATGCTTCGCCGGCAGTCCCACACTTCCACTGCCGTTATTATTTATCGTTTAAGTTTAGAGGCAATCACACTACAAAAACTAACGATGCGAGGGTAACCCGATTGGCAGATTGGAAGGTGAAATGCAAAAAAAAAAAGGCTACTTTGTCAGGTCAACCCCTATTTCCCATACAAACGCATGTGGAAGCTGATCTACGAAACTGGCGCAACCAGGCTTGTGACTGCCAAATATGCTAAATTGCAGCACAGTCCATTTTGTGCGATGTCAAAGGAGTTTATGGAACCTGATTAATTTAGCATGCGCAATGTGATTTATCAAATCCAAGACGAATTGCGCTGGCCGATATTACATCTTTAAATAACGTATCTGAAAGGCAGGTGCAAACCAGCAGACAAAGCGGTACCAGCCGTGCACAAACAAAATGAGAGGTGGCAGGGAGATTCTGCTCGCGTAAACATTTTTGGAATGCCAGGAAAAATTAGCGTCACATATCATTTATTTAGTAATGCAATTGTGCAGCTCCTGAATGAGTCCAAGGGCTGACTTGGGAATTTTCCATCGTGAAAATCTTTAGGGCGACCTAAAGTGCAAAATCCGCTTTTAAACATGGCACTCTCCACTACTTGCACACTTGGTGCCACAGCGAGGGCAATCTGTTAAAATGTGTGAACACTCGATTTAGCTCCCGCTATTAAGGCTCTGAATAAATCATGCCTTGTTTTCCTTGGAGGTCAAAAAGTATGATGAATTTATTAATTGCTTTCTCTAGGACAGGTATTTGGGGCAGTGGTCTAGACTCAAGATGCTTTTTTTGAACAGGCCTCGACCTCATGGTGTGTTATTTCGACGAACACTTCAAAGAGCTCATTTTTACGACTGCCCCATTTGCGTATATGGTAATAAAAATAAGTACACAAAGTTACCTTGTACATCAGCCACTCATGCATTCTTTCTCCTTCAATGTCACTTTGTCCAAATGGACTTGGTTTCTGCAGACAGCACTTCTTTTAAATGCCCCCGGTGCAATTGACAATTTGGTGGCTGAAAGTAGACTAAACTTTAAAACAGCTGGAAGCAGGTTGATGGCTACGTTCACACTGGAGGGCATGATGCCATCCATCCATCCATCCATTTTCTGTACTGCTTCTCCTCACTAGGGTCGCAGGGGTGCTGGAGCCTATCCCAGCTATCTTCGGGCAGTAGGCGGGGGACACCCTGAACTGGTTGCCAGCCAATTGCAGGGCACACAGAGATGAAACACCATCCGCGCTCCCACTCATACCTAGGAGCAATTTAGACCGTCCAATCGACCTGCCATGCATGTTTTTGGAATGTGGGAGGAAACCGGAGTACCCGGAGGAAATCCACGCAGGCACGGGGAGAACATGCAAACTCCACAGAGGATGGCCGGAGCCGGGATTAAACCCACGCCCGATGCTGTCTCTCACTGTGAGGCCATCGTGCTAACCAGTCGACCACCGCCCGGCCTGATGCCAATTCAGATTTATTTATTTTTTTTAAATTCATATCTTTTTATGTACTCATTCACAATACAAATCAAATGCAACTTCTAATATGATGACATAGTGACAAGAGACGAGTGGGCGGACCGGTGAAATTTATTGAGGGAAGTGATGACGGTTAAAATAACATGAAGGACTGACCTACTGTTGATTACAATTTAGATCGGTTTGAAAAAAAAAAAATGAAAGCCTGATGATGACGGACAGATAGTCAGGTTGCTAATGGATGACAAATGACGGACCGGCAAAATTCAGTAATTTGCCCATCTCTGCTTCTACCATCGCAAACATCCACTCAATGCTTAATTTTTCAGGTGGGGTTAAACTGAAGTCAAAGTTAAAAGGAACTATATTGCTCAAAACAACTTTTCAGATTCATGGACTCTGTTCAACTGTCCCCCAAGCACTCTCCCACACCCATGCATCGGTCGGATGCGTACGGATGAGCTTTTATAGTTATCGTAGATGTTCAATTTATATTCACCACATAAAATTCAAATTATTTGGGAGTGAATTGTAATGATGGTATCAATTATATAATGTTATAGATCTCAGCATATTGCCGCTTACTCGGACTGCCTGCATCTTTCAATTTAAGATGAATAATCCTGCTTAAAGTCGCAAATGAGTGTTCACTCCAACTGATCTTTAGATATATTGTAAATTAACATAGACCGACATGACTGCTCAGTAATTAACACAACTTACATTAATCAAAAACTCAGTATATAAAAAAGTATGTTCGATAAATCTCTCAACATTATGCAGAGAGGTTCTCACTGTTTACGCGCAGTTTAACATCATAATTAATACAAAAGTAAAATGAAAAATATTCAATTGATATGAATGATGATATCAATCAGAGAACGCATGACCGATTAAATCAACGATCATATTACCAAAAAAAACAAATGTCTCCATTGTAATAAAATAAAGTCAGAGTCATTTTAATTGACTGTAAATCCTTTTGAGTCTGCTTTCACTAACCTATTATACCCGTCACACCTGTGTGCATTAATCCAACATGGAACAGAATGACATCAATTACTGAGATGGCAGCTTTAAATAGAAATACCTTATATATACTGAAGAAGGGTTATTATGTGCAGTGAGGGGTTTCGAGCCACAGACACAGAGGATTCATAAATCCAGGGGTTTTTATTCTAATTTTAGGATGAGAGCTGCACCCTGTCCAATTAGTTCTGGATGATACAAAGCCTCATAGATAAACTCTAAAATGTTTTCTCATTTTTTTGTTTTTATGAATATATATGTGACTTGATTTGGCTTTACCAGTACATTTAATGTAAACGGGTCAAATGATTCTGTGTGGGATAATATAGCTGGAATTCGACTGGCATGTTACAGGATAATAAAATATGGGCAACAAAATGTCTCATCTTAGACGTGCTCATCTCCCAAATAAAAGAGGATTTGATTCGTATCTCAATAAACGGGCTGCAATACGATTAAAGGAAGGTTCAATTTTCAAGTGGAACAATTAAATTCGGTTCAATTCAGTGGGATTAATGACTTAATCTGATGGGGGTTTTTTTGTTTGTTTGTTTTTATTCACCCCACCCCTTAGTGTAAACAGAGAACTGCAATAAATACTTATATTAATGCATTAATTCAGGACAAATATGCTATTGCATCTTAATTGGTGATCTTATACTCTTACTCTTCTTTGGTATACCGAACGTTGTGGTCACTGAATCTCGTCAATTAAGTGTCATTCAATAATGTGCTTTCAAGCAACCATGGTCAATTTATAAAGGATTAGTACTCGATAGATGCATTATTTACATAATGACCACAGCACACCACCTCATATTGACAATGCTTGCACCTTTTGTGCAGCCAAAAAGAGGTGATATTTTTCCCAGATAGTAAAAGCCTTTTATTTGAAATGAGTCAACCCTTGGGAAATAACAGTTTATGATTGCACAGCTGCTTGGAATAAATATGAGCAAAAGTGTGCGAAGGGTAAGCTAAGGTAAAGTACGAGGATAATACACAAAATAATGTCAACCGTTTACAGTAGAAAAACAGATGCGTAAATGCATGTGCACTGTATATGCATGAAATCTCAGCCATTAAGTTTCAAATAAGATAATATGCCTTGAACTCTTATGGAGCATGCTGCTCAACAAATTGATCTTCAATGCAGACTTGTACTTATGTGAGAAGTATTGATGTATACTCAGCCGAACGAGAAGAAGGCCCAGCGCAATTAAGCGCTACAGTGCTGTGAGTGTGCCTTGACGAGTATATTTCTCCTCTGGTTTGTGAGTAAAAAAAAAAAAAACGGCATGTCTCGGATATGTCCACGCAAGCCATTTACTCATGTTGGCTTCTTTATTTAATCCAATGTGCCTGGGTAGCACATTTTATTGAGCTGTGTGGGAGTATGCTTATGTCATTTTTCTACACACTGCAGCCAGTTTGTAAATAAATGTATATTTTGGACTTCTGCTCTGTCCATCACCCAAGAGGAGGAGTAGGAGATGTTGGGATCTTGAGTAAGTGCTGCATTTGAACGGGCAAACTATTGGTTATGTGCTGTGTGGCTGTTCTGATGCCATCAAGTAGATTTAGTAAAGCATGCCTACAGGGTTTACCTTGAGCACTCATCGTAAAAGATTTATAAATATATACAGTATGGACTATTTTCTCTTCTTCCCATGAAATGGATAGTGGATTAAAAGCCGGCCATTTGTTGCCAGATTTAGCACCTCAAGAGACAGCGACATTGATGTTTCATTCAGCACATCAAACAGATTATAGTGGGGAAATTACAGTGGAGGAGAATTTCCTATTCAGCTCTTTCCAGACAGCTGACCTCCACACCTTTAGCTCAGCTTGCTTCACGGGCTTGATGTAGTGCACAACAGAGCGGGATCCCTTAAACGGGGCAAATGAAAAAGAGAGCCAAGCAAACACAATAAACGGCCATGACGCCTCATCTTCATTCTTTGCATCTGTTCTTCTCTTGTGCGATTTTGTTCTAGCGGGCTTTCATCTTCAGCTAGATGAATAGTTAATTGAGTGAACATTCCGCCATCTTTAGGAGGAAAATTCATTTAGAATATTGGTACATCACAGAAACAACACATAACCTTTCCATCCTAAATGACTTCTGCAAGTCAATTCATTTGTCTTGGTCACTTATCGGCGACTTCGTTAGGTACATGTGCCTAATCAAGATCAGAATGGATAATTTTGCATTTGGGGAATAAGGCATTCTGTCTGACAGAGTAAAATTCTTGTGTTTTCAGGCTATGAAGCAGCTAATAAATGTTTTTAAATCTGATTTGGAATAGTTTAATATGAAATCTTATGCTGAATTCTCCCGTGGAACTTGAAAATAGGAAAATTCATACTATTTGGATTCAGACCAACATTTTCAGGACAGAAACCCTACTGTAAGCCTTAAAAGTTGTACAAATAGTAATTAAAAAAAATGTGTATGGCATGACATTGTTTTAACGTTTACCACATTTGCCATGAATGCTAAAAGAGCAATTGTCAAGGACGGGCAGGGTCTAGGACCCAAAAAACAAGGAAGCAAAGGAGCAGTGCTCATGAAAGGATTTCATTTCCGGAATATAAAAGGACATGCTCCCAATATATAATTGGGTGAGCAAAAAGACATCTTTACGACAAGTGAGTGTGTGGTCAGTTACAAGCATGAGTGCCATAGAAAAGTGATTGCTGCTGAAATGAAATGGAATTAAAGGTACGAGGACGGCGGGCGGTTATTTTTATGAATAAGGACGAAAGTGTAAGGATGGGAGGATGCCCAGCCCATGTCGCGGACGGAGGAAGCGGGACAGACCGGCCAAATAGGGTAAAGTGACCATATATGGTAAATAACCATAACCGTAAGCTTAGAAACCATAAGTGACCTGTTAAGTGTTTCATTGTTTAAACAATATGACTGGTTAGCTTCTTTTTACAGTTCAACAAAACAATGTTGAAATGTTGCATAAATCATTGCCTGTGCAGTTAATCAAGGATTTGTGATGGCAAAAGTTTGACTGATGAATTTCATTTCCATTATTTGCTTTAGGCAGTGGTGGGCAGTGAGGGCCCTCACTGAAGCACTGACCTACATTTAAACCCAAATTCAAATATGTATGCCACAAAATGAAATTAATTTATTCCCAAGAGTCAATTCTCTTCATTTTTTTTTTTTTTAACTTTTCTCTACTACACTGCAGCCAGTGTACGGATGTTAAGTTTTCGTCCAATCAGATTTCAGCCTTAATGTGCTACCGTGTTAATCTATTCTGCCCTGAGCACTCCGAATCACGAGTGCTGGCCAATGTAACTTAAACTATATTAGCAATGGGGCTGTTTCTTAAACAATCAGATTTGCCTCATAAGGCCACAATATTGGCGCCTTCTGATAGGTTGGACAGAGAAAATGTGTTACAGGACACTTGCAATCTGCACACTTTAATATGTGTATTTATTTTATTATATATTTGTTTTTGTCACATTATAAGATCAATAGATTTTGCGTGTTGACAATTTTCAAAACTCGTCTTGAAAAACATTTTTACTCTTTGGCTTTTGCATTGTTTTTAGTTTTATTGTGTGTACTGTAATTTGCTATTAATTTATTGTTTCATCTTTTTTGCTTTTTATATGTCTTATTTGTTCTTTTTTACACAGCTGTTGTTATTAAAATGCTCAACGGAGTTCAATTGAGTTGAGCTTTGTGTAGTGTTGATGGTTTTGAGAATTGCAAAGTGAAAGTGGTCCTGTTAATAAATGGTGGATTCCAGTTGCTACTTTGGGCCCAGGTACCAAATGTATTACCTGCAACGGGATTTTTTTGGGGAAAAAATCTGAACAAATTGCCTTCAATTTAGTTCCCTTGACTCCAGAAGTAATTTCCCACCTGTATGAAAAGTGTGAGCTTCTCTGTTGCTCAAACAACAACAGACGGGGCTTTCGTCGTTAAGCCTCATTTTATCCCTTCAGGTTGATGCTGAAACATTAGACATCAGGGAGTCCTTCAGATGTAGTTGCACAGTGATAAGTGTTTTGTTGTCCTCCCTGCATATCAAATTCTGTTCTTTGGAGCCTAAATCATACAAGCCGGTAATTTGGCTTTCGTGCACAAATGCTAATCCATCTCAGGCAGAATTCGGAAGTGGTTGTTTTGTACATACAGCAATAGATATGTATTTAACATTGTTATTAAGTGATCAGAAAAGTGTTCATGTTTCTATCAAAAGCAGTTATGGGGAGGTCTGTGGCCACCTGATTATTTTTGGGGTTGTTTTTGTCAAACCCATTTAAAAAAAATGAAAAAAAACAATGTACTTTTTCCACAACAAATGTGGGGGAATCCTGGGAGAGAAAAAAACCCGGGAAAAATCCAAAATATGAAAAAAACAATTGAAAAAAATTTGCAAAACCGTGGGGGCTGGACTGTAAATATGCTGGGTCAACTGTAGTTTTAAGTTGTAATATCACCAATTACCACTAGATGCTAGAAATGTATAAGTTGCGCATACACTGGGTCTATACTAGGTGAGTCGGCCTTATAATTTTTTGGTGGATTTGAAATTATATGCAGGGGTGGTCTGGTTATGCCTCACTTGCCTACCACAAGTCCCTCAATGCTAAGGTATATAAAATTTGATTGATTGATGCAGACTCTGTACTGGTCTGTCATGTTGAAGATGGAACTGAACCGAAAGGTGAAGCCCTCAATTTACCAATTTACCCTCATTTATGGGGACACAAGAGAACAAAATCAAAGATATAAGTGGCCAAAATGAGTTTCCTCCACAGGATGTACAAAATTTCCTTTGGGTGAGAAGCTCTGTCATCCTGCGGGCGGCTCAGAGAAGAACCGCTGCTCCTTCGCACGGAGAGGAGTCACATGAGGTGGCTCGGGCATCTGATTAGAATGACTCCTGGACGCCTCCCCAATGATGTGTTCCACCAGTAGGAGGCCTTGTGGATGCTGGAGAGACATGTCCTCGGGCAGTCTTGGGAATGTCTTGGGATCCCCCCGGAAGAGTTGCTAGAAGTAGCTAGAGCGACGGAAGTCTGGGCTTCTTAAGAGGCTGCCCTTGCGACTTGATAAGCAGAAGACAACAGATGGAAAGTTCCACACAGACATCAAGCTCACTTCCCCATATAAAGGAGAAGTTGATTCTATGAGAAATAAAATGAATGCAAGCCCCATTTCAGCCCAATGACAAAAGTTTTAGAGCACAGCAGCTGTCACGAGTAACGTGCAATACACTTGCAAGTGATGAAAAAAAATAAAATACTTCTACCAAAGTATCAGTAAAACTTTCTTTACTAAGTAGTTTAGTTTCACAAGATGTTGGACCTTAACAACAAGAGTTTTGCCAAGTAATTAGTCCTGATTGGCTATTGTTCTCAGTGCACTAATTAGCCTGGTCTAATGGTGCTCCAAGATGTCTGAGAATGTCTGAACAAAGCATGGCGATTCATTTTAAAGAGTCACCCTTTTCGGCACATTCCCGTTGCAGAATATTGTCAGCTCCTTTTTTTCTTTTAATTGCCTTCCTGCACGTTCAGCCTGAGGTGGTGCTTCAGTAGTTGCAGGAGAGGTAAATGCTGAGGAAGTAATCTGACGTTAATCCCCATTTTTGGGATTATAGTTGAGTGTGAGAATAATATGTCATAGGAGTGATTTATATAGCAGTTCAATTAGTACTTACGCACGCAACCTTCTTTGGAGAATTTGGAAACAGAACGCAGTAGAAATAGCCACGTTGTGATTTTAGTGCCAGAACAATGGTTTAGTTCAGCGTGTTTGTAAATTTGGTAAATGCGCTACGCCTCACTGGAAGTTTCTGCCTCGCCCCTTATAGCACATCTGCAAATTTGATTACAAAAACCAGGTTCAATTTTAGACGTGCTTAAAGGGGTCTATTTTGCAGCACAGGTGGTGGAAGTTGTGGCATTTCATTCATAAATATGTACCAGCGTGGGACAATGACTAAAAACTTTTTTAAAATAGTCTTTTGTAATCGGGTCACTGATGGTGGTGTGGTGCACTCGCCTGGCTTGTGCAGCATGTGATCAGGTTCCCGTTCCCTGATGGTGTCCATCTGTACCCTGCGACTGGCTGGCAATCAGTTCAGCTTGTAGTCCGCCTTTTGCCCAAAGTCAGCTGGCATAGGCTCCAGCACCCCCGCGACCCTGTACAGGAAAAGCGGTGATGAGGATAATGATGATGATGGTTATTGCAATCTCTCTCCTGTATGTCCAGATCCTCTTCCAGAGCCAGTGCAGGTTGTTGGGGACCACTGACATCCCCAGGCCATATTGTACTGAGCAGCCAGGAAAGAAGTGTGCAACATTTTAGGTCATTACCACAATTTTCCTCTTTGCCATTACTTGTCCCAGGGGCATCACTCACCAAAAACACCCCCCCCCCCCAAAAAAAAAAAAAAAAAACAAGTCAATGAAAAAGCAAATCACACTGTCAGAAATTCATCCATTAGCTGCTCATAAACAATGCTTAAGTCTTATCAGCTATCCCGTGTTATGTTCATCTCCAGATGTATTGCATGACTGTGAATAGAATTCTAAAATGTATAGATCATTTTATAATGTTTATAAACAACGGCAACCAGGATATTTCTGGGTGTCAGAAAAGTGATTGACTAGTGCTAACATGAACTGAAACAATGATAAATACCTGGTGTGTTTGGGGGTTGAAGTTAACTATACGGCAAAAAGGTTTTTCTTGCCAAAAAAATAAAAATGTTGCACAAAAAAAAATGCATTTTATCCTCATTCTTCCATGTTGTCAGATACAGTGATGTAACTGTCTTTTTTTTCTCCACAGCATTTTGTGATCATGTGCAACAAAGGACTGCAACGCAAGCATTACTTCAACTCTCCTAATTGTACATTTAACTCCAATTTAGAGACATTTAGGTCTCTCGGGAAAACCTCAGGCCAAACACTCCATATTTTAATAACAATTTCCACATCGTGTAGCAGCTAATTATTAAAATGGGCGCTTTAAAAAAATCTTTACACACTGATTAACAGCACTACCTTGTGGTAAATCTATAGTATTACAACGTCAGACAAGACATGGCCAATTGTGATGGATGGAGATAAGAAAATAAATAAATACATAAAATATCAAGCCTAAATTTGGTTTATGAATAAAAAGGTTTAAATCTCTGTTACTTTCATCAACACCTCTGCTGTGGAAGATATTTCAGTGATATATTGTCACTTTAGCAATATACTTGTGTTTCAAGGGATCATCTTGCCAAAATGGTCCATTTTTCAACAACAAGCTCAATTTATGATTATTTTTTTTTTCATTTTTTTATTAGTAAGATTATATGTTTAATGGTATTTAAAGCCCAATAGCATTCAAATTTGTTAAAAACATGACTAAAAGTCACATATTTGTATAGTTTCCATATTTAACATGCGGATAATCTCACACCACACCACAAAACAAAAATGTCCCAAAAATTGGTTAAACTTTGTCAATGCCACCTTGGTGAAGAGCATTTATTTTATTGTTCTGCCTATCACAAAGATGGGGGGAAAACAAATATACATTATTTGCAGTAAACAAATGATTTTTGGACCAATCAAGCGAAACTGAATCATTTCCCACAGCAAGCCTGCTGATCTGTCACGGCGCACTAACACACACAAGAAAATGAATGGATTGAGCTCCTAATTAAATTATTGCAACTACAAACTTTGTCTTTATTTTGTTATTTTTGATGGGTGTTTATTTGGGCAGGATGCCTAAAATCTGCTTGGTGCTTTAAGCTGCTAATGCAAAAGATAATTGTCTCTTTACAGAACAATAAAATCTACTGAGATATAAAAAAAAAGCTTCGGGGGATGAAGTTGGTAATAATGGATAATTCTCCAAGGTTTTATCAGATTGCGTATTCAATTTACATAAAAGTGGTGATTGTTACAATAAAAATAACTGAAAAATAGAAAAACAGCAGTAAACTTTATGGAGATAGTTTACTCTCTACTGTGTAATGAAAGACAACTATTGTTGCATTTTCTCTGTGCTGTAAATATCGTTTAAGACTTAATAGCGCAACGCATCAAAATAAATGATATCACAAAAGACCTATCAAACCATTGTTTTGCTTTTTTTACAGTAGCATCCAGGAATCAGCAAACCTGAAATGTTGCATCATTATGCAATGTATAGCTCAATGACATAATTATGCAACCATCAAAACTTCAGTAGGGACTGTGATCTTTCTATATCTGCATTTTATGGGTTAGGAAGGCTGCATAATGAGCCACGTCTCACTCTCAACTCATATGTCGTATGAAAGGCAATGACCGTAAGCTCTGTCATTTGTCAAAAGTTTCACAAAGTCAAACAAAGTAAATCCTACACAACTTAGAGTTAGATTCCATGTGGGTTTGGGGTAAGAGGGCATGGGTCACTTTAATATACTCTGAAAGTGAGGCTTCAAATGCTGCTCCGTGATGCTGGCCAGTGGAGAGGTAAAGAGGCGCAGAGCAGAAGAGCAACAGAAACCAAAAACCAGGACGAGAGATGAGAAGAGAGCCAGCTGGAGAGAGTGAGTGACGCATTAAAGTGCTGAAAGGAGGACCAATGACCAAAAAAAAAAAAAAAAAAAGGGCATGGCACATGGGAACTCGTAAATAAACTTGTGACAGTAATAAATATTATTTGATAGGTAATCAGCAGAGTTAGGATTTGTCCCTCAAGGTTAGTGCATGAGCAAACGCTTTTTTCGGACAGTGGGACTGTCCAGTGTCTCTATGAGGCTGAGCGATGGACATCTGATCAAGGCTTGGTGTCGAGTGAGATGCTGCAAAATCCCCAGAGGAGAAGCTGAACAGTGCTAAGAGTCGATATAACCTTTAACCTGTGCCGTAAACGATACGAAAAGTGAAGGATCGAAGCCAGCGGCAGGAGCTATCAATCACCTGGCATGGAGAAATATTGGCTGTTATATACGGTGACAGTGATCAAGCCTATCTGGAGGAATGCTTTAATGTGCATTGTTTCTAAACGGCCTCATGGGCAACGACAGCAATATCTCGTCCACTGTGCCACTGACAGATGCTTACATTCTTGCTGAGTTTTGCACAGCTGCTCACTCTTGGAATTTACTGTATACTGGTTGCCATTTTTATTTTTGGTTCGTAAGCAGGATCTAGCAACAACTACTGAAACATTTTCAGAAAAACTGTTTTTAAAGTGCATTGGCCATTAGGAAGAAGCTATCAATGTTCAAATGTGTAATCCATCCATTAATCCATAATGAGATCCAATGCAGCTGGCCTAAACATTATCAGAGGCACTGACCTCCATTTACATCTTTCGTGAGTGACGAGCAACTGTGACGTCAAAATCATAGAACATAGCAAATTTGTTAAATGACATGTTGATTGAAACACATTTTATCAGTTAAAAATTAAAATGTGCATTATGTTGCACAGCAGAATGGGCATGTCAACAATTCCATGAAAAATATGTTTAAACCCTTTTTTTCATGCCAAAAGATGCTAAAACACTGAGGGTATTTTGTAATAATTTGAACGAAAGGGTTAACATTCATATTGAGCAAGAAATTACAAAAATCCTTTTGCTAGAATAATAGCAAAACCTTCAACTTGAAACGTCTGCACCAAAGTTGTTTTAACAGCCACTCCCGCTTCTGAATTGTGGCATGATGGAAAGTTCAACCTTGGTTTCACAAACCTAACAAAAACACATTTAAAATCTCACAAATGCTAAAATGTGTTGTCATGTGACAAAACCAAGGTCGAAAATATTGGCCATAACTCGAAAAGATATGTTTGGCTTGAATATGAAACTGGTCATGACCAAGAGAAAACCTTGCCGACAAAGTAGCTTTATGTTGGCAACATCATGCTTTGGGGCTGCTTTTCTTCAGCTGCAACTGCAGCCTGTCATGGTGGGGTGGGGGTGACCACAAAATCTTCAGGCTTCAGCTCAAAAAAGTCCACTGGAAGGGCTGAAGTTGTTTCGACAGGAATGAACTGACACCCATTTAACATGCATTTGAATTTGGGTGGTTAATTCTAAAAACAGCCACATGATTAGTTACAAGAGGGTGTGCACACTAATGCAATTACATCGCAAACGATTTACAGTATCTTGGTCTTTTTTTTTTTTTTAATATCATAAAATCTTGTCTTTCAAACCAGGCTGTGTAGACTTAAAATCCGTCTTTTGGGGTGTGTAGACTTTTAAAATCCATGTAAAGTTGAAATTCCAGTTTCACTGACCAACGAATCTCTCATTTGATCCAGAAGTGAAACTGCCGCTGCTCCTCTGTGATGAAGTCAATGAAAAATAAAGAATCAAATCAATTAAATTAAAAAAATAATAAAAAGTGCCAATTCCACCCCACGTGTGACAATTAAGGTGTTCTAACCCATCTCACACTTGAGAACGCAAAGGTTCAAATCAAGGTTTCTGTGACGTTTGCATGTCTCCTCGATGTTTGTGTGGGTTTTTGCCGGCTTCCTGACACAAACATGGACACAAGGTTAATTGAAAACTGGATGCTTGTTAATGCAGTCTGTGCTCAAAGGCTCCAGCTCACCCATGACCCGAGTGAGGACAAGCGTGACAGAATACGGATGGATGAGGCAAATAAAGCCTTTGATATAACAAAAAGGAGTTGAAAATATACCATCTGCAGCAGAGGAAAAGATGAAATTTTTTATTGAGTATAATTATGTTGGGTTTTTTTTAAGCGTATAGTGTGCTTGCCCCATTTTGTTGCTATTATCCTTGCATTGGATCTCATTAGATGGTTCAGGTGTAAAGAAAAGTAATGTTGTGTGCATGCAGGATAGAACTATACCGTATGCATCGTCAAGAAGCTTCTGGCAGTTGAACGATGAAGTTTTTGGGCAGCTGAAGCAGATGTCTTAATCATTATAGAAAGATGTCAAGCGCGGTTTTCTGGTTCTCCTGGAAAGGTGGAGGAAATTGCGCTGCACTGAGATTTGGCTGCAGCTAGTTATCAATCCAGCTTGTCAAGGTTGCTCTAAATGAGACACAGAGGTGCTATCAGAATGGTCGCACTGGGTTGAGGCCAGACCCATAGAGAAGAGGAGCAAGCATCACATGAGAGCCAAAGAGCAAGTGAAGAAATTGTCGGCTGCTCAAATTTTACGTTCAATCATAATCAATCACCGGACATAAAATTGAGGTTATGCTCAAAGTGGCGACTCAAGTGTGACGCTCCCCTTCTGCAGACTGATGACTGAATCAGTTTTGGGGGGGAAATGGAATCCCCTTTGGGTGTTATAAGAGTGTTATTAAATTAGGTTCCGTATAATTTAATATTGCATTTATGCAGGTTCCCTTGCAATAGGTCCTTAAGAAAAATCTTAATGTCTACTAAATCCAAATCAATCATTTGAACAAAGGTCTTTTCTCTTTTTGAAGTCAACTTGTAAGCAATTTTCCTGCGCAGACTTTAATAGCCTTTGTCAGACAAATCCGAAAGTGAAGGGGTCCAGGATGAACCACAGGCCAGACAATAGACCCGATTGGATTTTTAATTGTGTTTTTCTATTATGTGAATGATGAAGCTGAAGACAGAAAATAAAACGCTTGGAAAGGAGAGTGCACCACAAATCTCTCCTAGGTGAGGACGAACAAAACAGACGTGATCTGATGATTCAGCAGACAAATGAAAGTGAAAGAGAGCATTATATCAAGGGTGCATTTTAAACAGCAATTTCTCAAGCGTTGCAAACGTGTGGAAAAAAAAAAGTCAACTCTGTCGTATATGCAGCCATCTATGTGTTCTCCTCGTAAGATGGTAGAGTGAAAACGGCAAAGTCAATTACTTTGTTTTTCGTGCTCGAGTATCAGATCAAAAGATTAATTTCGTCATCCTCTTGAAATAATGGCCAAAGCCACATTTTGGCAGTATTTTTTTTTCCTGCCTTAAACATGTCAGGGTGCTGGGCACATTTGCTAATATTGGTTAAACCTGCCAATTCTAAACAAAAAAATAAAATAAAATACATTTTAAATAAAAAGGAAGTATTTTATTAATTTAACATTACATTAGTGGTTAGAAAATGCACATATGTAAACAGTATAGCCCATTCGTGTTCCAGGTGTCAAACACTACCTAATCAATATTGTTTTTCATCAACATTGTGAAAAAAGTTCAAATTTCTATGAATGTCAACAAGGGAAAACAGCCATTGCTGATCAGCCACCAGGATTTTCTATGAATTCAACTGTAAAGCGACGGGGAAAAAAAATCTCATGCAGGAGATGGGAATTATTAAAGAGGACGACTTTGGTGAATTTCCAAATGATTCCGTTGTGTTAATCTGTGTGTTCTACTTTACATTCCGCGACTTAAATATTTGACCCTGTACCCAAGGGGCAAATAAGGTCGGGTCCATGTTGTTGAATTAGGTTAAAGCCTAACCCTTCATAAAACTATTTGCTCAAATTGTGTGTCTTGGCTATAGACCCAATGTGAGCTGTGCAAGCAGGAAAAAGCTGCTGAGGCACACTGACTAAAAGGCCATGGTCAATGTCACTGCACATACAAAACTGGTGATGCGCTCTTTCTGGGCACTTATATGTTGATAAATGATCACATAAATGCAGAATGGTTTGCAACTTTTTGCATTTGTGTGATCATTTATCTTCCACACAAAACCTGATATTTGGGTTAAAATTACATTGGAGAGCCGCACTTAGCTTTATCAGCATTCAGCTTTTGAAAGGCTACATTTGCCATACATGACATAAACAGTAATGGATTTTCTGTTAAGGCTGAAGAAGGTGCCTTGAACATTTAAGATCCCCACACTCACTAGCCTGCTCAGTGTCACCACCTTGTGGACAAAAGATAAGTTGTCATTCTACATGTAACAGAGAACTCATAGAATGTTTTTTCTCTGACTGCATCACTAAAAGCAAACCTAAAAATCACACCAGAAGAGCCCAAACATGTTTAAACTGAAAACACCAAACACCGAAATGACTTGAAAAACAGAACTATTAAATAGGTGCAGTATTATATTTTAATCTCATATTTTACGGAATACAAAGCCCTTGCACCCCACACACTCTTACATTCACCCCAACCCACCCCACCCCATCAAGAAAAACGTGTGCACAACATAATCTGGTGGAATCTACTGTAAAAAGAAAAGGAGGGGGGACAACAGCTGAGTGAGAAAACAAAATAAATTGCTTTCTGTGCACAAATGCAGCTCCAAGTGATCTCAGATTTTATATATATATATATATATATATATATATATATATAAAATAAAAATAAAAAAAGTCAATTTAACCCTTGCAAGCCAAATTTGAATATTGAAGACATTGGCCACTAGAGTACAACAAAGTGAAAAATCAATTTTCAAATTTCATTTAAAAATAAAAATAAAAAAATAAAAATCACCTATTTCCAACTAGGTTTTGCAGTATGACAACAAGCACAAACTTAATCATCAATAATTTAGATGACTGTTAATTCAGTCACTTAGCTATTTTACACTCACTTGCTACACAGCACAAAAGGAATGAAACATTTCTCCCCAATTCGGGTATTAGGGAAACACGTTTTACAGTTATTTAAAAAAAGGAAAGAAAAAAAAGCAATTATAAAGCAGAACAGATCAAGCAATCACATTAAATTGACCTTATCATACTAGCAGCCGTCCTAGGTCCAATAATGTATGCTCCCCCTAAAAAATGGCTTTCAAACATCAGGAGTTACTGTGATTACCCAGTGCAGTGGCGTCAATGGAACATAATAAATTCCCATTAATTGGAATACCAACACTTGAACTTTAGAAATGTCGGGTTTATCTCATATCCCAACATGAGAATGAGCTGCAAGTTGAATGGAATGGTGATTATTCTGAGGGTGAAAAAAAAAACACAAAAGTAATAGTAACATTGTTGCCAATGAAGCCATAGATTTCAGAAGCATGACTCATTGGACATAAACCAAAGACGTGTAAGAGGCTTGGAAGGCGGATGTGACTGACAAGGCCATGATTCATTAGACACTCATGGGCAATGTTATGGTATTTTTGAAGAAAATTAACTAATCTTGTCCTGACCACAACACCTAAACACACCTGCAAACAAACTGTACGATAAACACGATCCAAGAAGGTGCCGTTTGATAAGAGCCTGAGGTCCTCCGTGTCCAGCTTGGTGAGCCATCCTTTCACCTTTCAATGAGAGCGACTCGCATGGAGATTGTGGGGGGTGTGGAGGCGGGGGTGGGGGGGGGGGGCGGTGGCAGACATGTTTCAGGATGATGAATCTCACCCTTGGAAAGCTGCTGCCGTTTAAGAGCCTCTCTCAGTTGCTCTGGTGGGGGCGATAAACAGGCAAGAGCAGCTGCACTCGTCTGGCCAGCTGTTTATAGACATTGTAAGCCATCCGTCCCACTCTGGTCCATCAGACCATGTAAGAGTTCTGGTTCTTCAGCTTGTCCAGCTCTTTGCTTTGCTGCCTCAGAAACAGGATTCTGCAGATAAGGTGCAACAGGACCGTCAGCCTAACAATGAGTAGCATCAGTGATAATCCAGATATTTAGCATCCTCTGCCTCACCTTTGTTCCCTCAGTGTGGCTTGAATTTCACTGACTCGGACCAGTGAGCGAAGGTTTTTCATCTCGGTGCACAGCTCCGACATGTACAGGCTGCCCATGTTGTGGATGTCCTCACGCAGCCGGGCCGCCTGGCACAAAGGCAATGTTTATTGTGGGGAAACAGCATGACGATCGCTTCATCTCTCGCAATCGCGAAACAATACACTGCGTAGACATCTGCCCGGGATGAGCAGACGACAATGGAGCAGCTGCAGTGCAGTTCATTAACTTTAATCATTGCAATATACTGTTGGAGTTGAATAAAAATGGTAGAGTGCGAGCACATTTCAGTACCAAAGGATGACATAAATGTGTGCCTGTGATACAGTTCTGCTTAAAAGTTGGTCAGACCTCAAACATGCTTTCTTGTACACAGACCATGTAAAAATACCAAAAATGAGTTTTAATTATGTCTGTCAAATTGGAGTATTGTTCATTGCAATGGTGACGTACAATAATAGGCATGGTTAGCCAACCGGTTTGACGATTTAACATGCTAAATCAAGGTTTCACTAACCGCAAATACTGTATTCTGTACCAGCGATTAAGTCTGGTAGGTCGGCGCATCAAGCGCATTTCTGAGGCGGGGAAAACCGAAGCAAACGAGTGTTTCTGGTCATTAAAAGGGAATTTAATTCTGAATGAAACAATCTCGCCTCTCCCACACGCCATTTTGGATGTTGTGAGGATGGACTTCCGCCGTCGAAGAGTGACGTTACTCATGAAGCAAGAAAAAGGAATTTGAAAGGACGGCTCGTTTTGAACCGAGGCCCAGACGCGGTGGAGGGTTTGGTCTCCAGAAGACCCACTTTCATTGTGGGAGTGGTTTGCTCAATCTAACATAATCCCACCACACACAAAGGTTTGTGAACAATTTTTTTCAATGCATCGTTCGTCGTATGAAAAAAAAGATTCTGCATTGATTCAAAGGTATTAATAATCTATATTTAAAGTTTAAATTAAAAAAAAAACGAATAAATAAAAGCCATCGTTGTCGGTCCACATATATAAAGCGTATGTGCGTTTATACGTCAGTCTGTGCTGAAGCTGAGTTAAACGTGACAAGATGGCAGAACTAGCAAAACTCACACGAGTGGTGCAATCCTCGTTGAAACAAAGTTAAGTAAAAGTAGCGCTCATTAAGTTACTCAGATGCTGCATAAAGCACTTCCAAGTATTAAAATACAAATTAAGTCAAAATATTTTTTTTTAAATGTTTTGTTATAGGTGAAGTTTGACGTGTTCCGGTAAATGCTGCCATTGGCACTTTTTTGAAATTTGTTTTAACACTATGTAAACCAGGTTGTCTTGCCGCCTTAAATGGTTAAAAAAAGATTAACCAAAAAAGTTTTTGGAGCCTTGGACCCAAATATGTACATGAACATGAAAATATAAGCACGGCACTCACAATCACAGGTCATTTTATGTTTTATATTTACTTCTATGGCAACGATTGATTCCAGGGAATTTTACATTTAGGAAAAAAAAAATTGCCTCTATGGGGAACTTTTGATATTGCTTGTGAAGCAGATAGCAAAACTAGAACACTATCAAATTAGAGTCAAGCAGTATACGTGATTATCAACACGTCTCCTTGGCTGTTTTATTTCATCTGCTACTCAGGGAATCAGGTCACTTCAGCAGTCAATGTTTCTTTGGTGAATTTATTTGTTCGGGAGGATTTTAGAGGCATCCTCATTGCATGTTTTTGAGAAAATCCCCCAAAATGGTTGTCACTTGTTATATTGCTACTTCATTCAGACTGCAAGAGCCCGTAAGAGGATCTGGACAAGCCAGACGAGGCCCGCCCATAGATTTGCCCAGGTCTGCTCGAGACTAACAGAAACCGACTGAAAAAAAAGTTTGTTGCGATAACTTTGGCTGTCTACCTGTTTCTCAGTGTTCTCTGAAGGCCATCCTTGGATATGTTTGATGAGATTCTCATCAAAATGAGCTGCCAGGGAGGGGGTGAAGGACATGGGTGCGTCAGGTTGACTTTGACTGGTGGTGCTGGAAGCGGGGTGGGACAACGTTGCACCAGATGTGTTTGATCCCGTGGAGAGAATCTCCTGGCTGCAGATGATGCAACAACACGAAAAAGTTCAACTTCCACAATATTTGGCAAAGAAATCCCAACACTCAGGACCTATTATTCAACACATTTCACTTGTAATTCACATCCTGCCTCCTTACCTTCTTTGCTGGAGAGTCCTGGGGTCTTCAGGACGCTTCTCTGTGGTCTGACCCGGAGGGCCGCAACTTTGTTTAGCTGAAGATGTATTGCCCTACAGTGACAAAAAGGACTTCAGATGAGGGAAAATGTGACACAAGCAGCAGCTACGGTAAATATACCCAACAAACAAAGACGAGTGTTGTCACAAATATCTGGATTTAAGAAAAAAAACAGCAGTTTGGAAGCTTGAACAGGGTTTCTCACCCTAGTCTGCAAGGATGCAATGCTACTCGGGTGAACGCTCAGAAAGTTTTTCTGGTTACTCTGTGGCGTGCCATTCCGTGGTGACGAGTAAGGTCGTGGTGACGAGGCGTCCGAAGTCAGAGACGCGGGGGACTGACTGGAGTGCTGAGCTGAGGATGGCAGAGGAGGACAGTAATGGAGAGGGTAATGCATTCATGTCACACGAGCAGTGACCCATAAACACTGGAATGTGCTGTGCAAAAGTATCGAATACGCTTCACTTAATTGTAGGGAGAATGTTTGTCTGTTCGCTAATGTATATAAAACAACTACTTTGTCCGCCAGCAATATATAGTGACTGGCAGAGCATTAAAATACTCTTCCATCACCTTCATTAGCAGCCCTCGGACTTTTTACAGCTCCTTTTCTTCTCCGAACACTGTCAAATGACATCTAGATTCTTATCTAACTACTCTGCTGGCTACAATTAGCCACCTTTCATTTGTAAATGAGGACATTATCGGCCAAAGCAGCAGTAGCAACAAAAGCGCCTTTTCACACCTTGATGTAGAATATTACCTAAAAGCTGTGGTGTCAATGGACAGAACTTCAGTATCAGTAGGTAGAAGTAGGGCTGGGCGATATGACCTCAAATCAATATCGCGAGAAATTGAGCAATTTTACCTCGATAACGATAAATGAAGCGTTTAAATCCTGTGCACGTCACTAACTAGAGGAGCTTTATCTTTAGCTATGTGCTAGGCTATCGCATCCACCTCTGAGACGTTCTCTCGTATGGTGTCGCCTCCTAATGGGCTGTTGTCACTTGTCGAACCTTGCTTCTCACTTTGAACTTTCAGCACAGCATGGTTGTGTTGTGGGTGGCGAAAAAGCTTCTGGATTTGAATCGCCAGCTACGACAGCGACGTCTGTTTTCTTTCTCGATCAGACGGGTGGAGTCACGTGACTAGAGGCGCTGTAGCGGTCTTAAAGGGGCATGAACATTGCCGCAGACAGAAAAGGCTTTTCTTTTTTTTTTAAATACCGAATTTACCGACATGGGCAAAATGATTTCGGTCATTGTAATGAATTTCGGTAACGGTAAATTTTCGGTTTATCGCCCAGCCCTAGGTAGAAGTGTCAAATGACCGTCTTTGGATTGTTCTAGTGCTCAACTCATGGGCCACCCAATGGCCAAAGGTACAATTGACCCATGTATCCATTTGTTGCCATTCATACAACAGAATAAAAGGATTGTATTCAACTAGAAAACTGAGACGAGTTTATCATTACTAGTAATAGACCGATTTGCTTTTTTCAGGGCCGATACAATACCTATTAGTAGTAGTCATGGAGGCCGATAACCGATATTTGAAGCCGATATTCGTTAGTTGAAAAAAGGGTTCAAATGGTGTCAACATTTTGAAAAATAAAAACTCAAAACTTGACCTGGTTTACATATTTATTAAACAACGTTAGTGATTTACAACATATTAAAGCTTTTTTAGATCTTAGAAAAGAGAGAACTTAAGTTTTAAAAGTCGAACAAAAAGTACACAGAGCTCCCAGGCTCAGCTGCAGGTCTTATAGTTCAATGAAAACAAACATCTCTTTAAAGTTTACTACGACAAATTATTTTCTATTGGCTGGGAGTTGTAGTAGACTTGACATTTATTAAAATCTCGGCAAAGTCTGTTTCCTTTCCTTCCTACGCTCGCGGGACCACTCCCGTAGTGCGTGTGACTCGAGGTGAAAAAGCAAACAGGCATCTTACTGCTGATTGGCTGCTACAAGGAACCAATCAGATAGTGCTGTGGGCGGGACAATCTGCAGGCAGGGCCACAAGCAGAGCAGAGCGAGAGCGAGCGCAAGAGCAAGATGTGTGCTACAGCGAGTCAAAATAAGCCAACGTTTAATTTATCGGCCTAGAACATTAAAAAAAAAAAAAAAAACAAGGCAGATGCCCATAATCGGCGAAATGCCAAATATCAGCCCCGGTAATCAGTCGATCACTAATCATTAAACTAGATACTGCATAGACCTTTTGGAACATTTTTGTTTGATGGAGTGATGTGAGATTTTTTTTTATAGAAAATATGTGCCTCGGCTCAAACATTAGTGTGTAGAATATGTTTTGAGTATTCAAATACATGTCATATGCCAGCTTGAAAAATTGCATAAGGAACAAGTCTGTGATATTGAAACTAAGTTCACTTTCAGTAAATGCAAAACGAGTGTGTGTCTGAAAGTCAATGACATCACGGAGGGTTTTGAGAACGTTAAAAGCATAAAGGACAGCAGGACTTTTGAAATAAGTGTTTGGTTGGCAGCGACAGATGGTGAGGAACAGCGTGGAGGTCGTACCTTGGTTGGCGTGCTGTGCAGCTGAGAGCAGAGCAGTGATGTTGAAAGCGGGTCCAGCAGTGAGGAGCTTGTGAAGCACAGACCGCAAGGAAGCTTGGGTGACAGCAGCGGCCAAGACTGGAGGGATGAAGATGGCAACGCGCACACACACACAAACAGGTGAGTGACACAACATGTGAGTGCGACGCAAAGTACAGCAAAGTCAGAAAACAGTGGAAATAAACGTCACCGGCAATAGTCACTTTTAGGCACACCCTGGTTAGGAACTAAAGAGTGGGGTCATTAGGCGTGGGAATCTATGGCTACCTCACGATTCAATTCCGATTCACAGGCCGACGATTCGATTGGATTCCGGTACATCACTACATTTAAGAATTTATCAAGTTCATCCATCAAAGTCAGAGGGTTGGTTTAATGCAAATTTCCATATTCCAACTCTTTCACATTCTTCAGACCTCAGCAAAATATTTGTGGCTTGGAAGCTGGGTCAGACGTTTCCAGCATGCTTTTGCAACGTATAAAATAAGCACTACGTCTCTGGAGATGCGCAACGTGAGTGATTCCATTTGTTGTCAAAGAGAATACAATGCAAAATTAATTTCTCTCATGACTGTTTCGTTGCGAGATTTAAACTCTTGAGTTGCTTTTTTAGGAAAATGCTTGTTAGAGGGGTCAGGGAAAACGGTAACACGTCAACGCAGATCAGCTTTGCGTGAACTAGCAATACTAGCTTCGCAGCCATGTTAGTGCAAGCAGTGCACGTCAGTAAGAACAGAGCAATAGAAGGAGATCAAAAATATTTTGTCTTTTACATACATCCTGAGCTAAAAACTTGATTTAATCAATAGAATCAATTCAAGTGTTATCAATCGCAAAATGCTGACACCATTTTTTTTACATCATTGATGGACGAACAAGATGCATAATTTGGATTCAATAACATCCTAATGGCGGAACGAAGACATCCACTAATGTTTGAAGGTTCAGCACAATCCATTTGTCATTCTCACCCTCATTGAGTTTGGCCATGTCCATCCCGCCGTTGTTCATCTGCAGAGTAGCTTGAAGTGCAGGCAGGAGTTGGCGCAGCAGGGCAGGGTCCTGAAGCAGTGCGGGGGATGAGGACTGCACACTTTGACTCAACTGCCCAGTCGAGGAGGAAGAGGAAGACGAGGATGTGGTAGATGTGGTGGAGGATGGGTTCAGGGTCTGAGAGGAAGAGGACATGGGGCCAGAAATAGACGCATTGGACTGGTCTACAGAAGTGTTCTCTGTGAAGACAAGAACAAACATGCTGACAATTTAGGTGGTCAAAAATAAACAAGTCGCATCAAAACTATTTGGCCATCGCCTTAATTAAAGTGCCTCTGAAGCATAAGCTAGTACATAACTGGTTAATTCTGAACACCACATCCCCAGAGTATAAGGGAGAGTTGCAAACATGGCTTACGCTAATGATGGGGAAAGTTCTAAAATGGTTTAATCATCGTCTCTCTCATTTAATGTCACAATAACGTGGCATATGAAGAATGTCGAGACAGATTTTCTACATCCACTGTATGTGAAATGTCTTCGATGAACAGCAGCACATCATGACGATTCCCGAATGTCTTTTATTGACTGAATGCCACTGGGTTCATTAATAGATGGTTAGCAGTTATGACTGTTGGTTCAATGCTCAGCTGCATCTTATCGGCTTAATTTGTATGCAACTAGGCTCAGCGCTCACAGCTGTCTCCTTGGGGTACTGGTGAACTAAAGAAGAACAGCACAAAGATTTATTTTTCTGCCCGAATGAACAATTAAATAGGAATACAAAGGGGACGATTGATGAATCAATTCTGAAATGTTGATGTCTTCTCAGACTGTAAACAGTAACCTGTGAAGTCTGATCAGAACGAGGGAGAGTCTAGATATTTTCAACAACCTGCAAACACGCTCTTTGACCTATTAATTTGTAAGAACACGAAACAGATTCTTCATGCACCTACAACACTTACGATGACGGTGATTACGAATTGAGCCGTTGGAAAAAATATATGTATATATATTTTTTTTAATGCCCATAGTGTGATATGTACTGCATTTCATTAAAGTCAAGTAGCATTTTTTTGAACATGACAGAGTTAGCTTCTGTCTTACTTGTAGCTTTGTCCTGCAAGGCCTCTTGTCTGTAGTCCATGTCCCGGGGGAAACTGTTGGCCGCCAACTTGGCAGGGTCTTTCTGCCGTTGCTCTCTGGAGGAGATGCAAAACAGCAGTTACTACGGGTAAGAAACAATGTGTTCTGACTAGGCGCAAACACATGTCGGTTCAAGTGGTGCATCCACCGCTCTTATCACAAAACAACTGAACACTGAATAAAGCTCTTTGTTTAACCACGTTACACTCAATGTTTGAATTTCATTTAAGATGGCTTGCCTCTCCAACAAGTCCTTGGGCTTCTCCCACTGGGAGATCTCCGTTCTACAGTTGTAGTAGTACTTTTTCCCAGAAGAGCTGATGTGTTCTGTCCAGTCATCTGCTGGGTCCTGCTCATAAAACACAGCATATATTTCATCATTATTAGAGCCAAATAATGTTAAAAAAGGAAAAATACTGATGTTATGTTTTAAGTGAGGAAGTGTTCCCCAACCAGGGGTAACTTGGTGTATGCAAGCACAATGCAAGTAAAATGCAGAAACATTTAATAATGTATTTCCTAAAAGATTAGGGAATATTTTCACTCATTTCCAGCTCAAGTGAACATTTAAGCAAAGACGAGTCATTAACAGTTTATGAGGGGACACTCCACACAGGTGACATTAAAAACAAAAGCAAACGCCATGCTGAATATTTTTAACAAGCAAGAGGTGGGAGATAAGCTTAACTGCCCGAGGGAGGGAGGATCTAGGAGGACATATTAGTTACAGCAGTGGTCCCCCAACTACCAGTACACAGCCCATTTGGTACCGGGTCTGCCACACTTCCTGGTTGAAAGGTTATCCACAGTGATCTTGTGACAACAGACCATCCAGCACTGCATCTTTCACATCAAAAGTGAAATCTCACTCGGGACATTTTTTCATAGTAATGGCAGGAAATGATAGCCTTTGTACATAAGATTATTTGTCAATAGTTTGACATATTTTTGCTAGAGAGTCAACAGCTTCAAAAAGAGACTGAAGGTTTAGCAATGTGGCCTAAAATCCATCTCATCATATTAAGTGAATTTCTGGTCCCAGCAGTAATGGCGAGTGCAGAAATCATAATGGGAGTTTTTTGTGATTGGGTTACTTAAAAGTGAAAAGGTAAACAATTCCTGTTAAAAAAAAAAAAAGGTCGGAAAGTAAAATATTCATTATTCTCTTCATTCAAATTTAACATTTTCAGGTAAATATGTCTGCTTTTTCTTTTACAAATAAACAAAATTGTTCCGAAGCAAAGTTAAATTGACTTAAAATATAATTTTGTGATCTATTATTGTGTAGATTTCCAAACTCTGTGGTGCAAAATAATGCAAAGAATATTGTTGATACAATAAATGCTTAATAAACATTTGACATCGAGCTCTTTGTCATAGCTGCCGTCAGCCGTTTCCGCGTTCCGGTCTTAGCGCTTCTGATAATTTGTAATGCAGACGTCATCTTATTTTAAGTCTAGATACGTATTGATATTCATAGCTGCTGGCTCTCTGCCTTAACACTAGCCAGACTTCTGTAAAAAGGTGACAGTACACTTAAGCACTTATTTTGAGTCTTTCTCAACTCTGCAGTTCACTTTAACGATTAAAACGTTAAGCGACTCCTCGTTCGTGTGAAAACGCTCTTTGTTAGTGGGGTAGTTTGTCACCATGAAGGAGCGGATCCGTGCGGGGACTTATATAGTACATATAGTACAAATAAAGCCTGTGCTGCTATGGCGCAGGCCATCATAGCGCCGAGCATTCGAGCAGCTGTGATAGAAATCAGTTCCGGGAGTACGCGCGACAGCGTGACGTAGATGGGGCATTTTTTTTTTTTTCCACCAGTTCGGCGCTGGTGTGACCTGTTCAAAGTAATATACCACTGATTCGTGAGCAAGGTGATAAGAGCCCTTTAAAAAAATACGCAGCTTTGATGATCTCAGAATCAGAAATCCCTTTATTGTCATTGTACTCAAGTGTGCAACGAGATTAGAGAGAAATCACGTCGCAAAATGCTACATATTTCAGTCCTACTCTGTGCTCCTTTTGGTGTCTTAGTGTGTGTTTCGGGTTGATAACACCACTCTATGTTAAGCAGCCTGCATATAGTCGTCAGGGTCTTCTGAGTTATGAATTAAACTGCAGAAAAACATCTAAGGGAAGGGAACTGATCATGAGCTCGGTGAGGCAATAAGCAAAAATGCTTGAGAATACTTCTGTTGATTCGGAGTCAACGGTAATTAACTGTACACAACTATATATAAATGTTACACCGTGCCAGGGGACTACAGATGAAAATTAGCCTATGGCTATAATCTTGACGAATTTTCATTCATGTTATCTTCTTTGAAATAAATAAAAGCAAAATTGAAAACTATATCTATTATATATAAAGACATATTGCTGCATCTCGTGATCGGCTCGGTGATCGCTTACTGTTTTTTTTAAACTCATTAATCAGTGACAAGTGTTTGGCCCCAAAAATCATGTAAAGACCATTAATAATAAGTGATATTCATATGAAGACTGATCATGTTCATGTTTAATCACAAAAATGATCAATAAACATTGACAGTAAATATGAACATAAACAACATTTGGTGAATGCCCAGAGGGATATTATGTGTGTATTTCCTATGGGAAAATCAGCTTCAAAATAAAAATGTGGAAAATTGACCACCATCACAGACATATCATTTTTGACCTGTGTGTGTTCATGTACTCAAATGAAAGTTCAATTGAAAGGCTCACCCACTGATGGCAAACAGTGTTGTTACTAAATTGAGGAGAAAGTGGATAGAATCTTACTCGATCTGCTGGCTTGCTCTGAGCTGAATGTGAGTCGGCACCATGGTGGGAACTGTTGTTTTGAGAGTTCTCATGAGGAGAGTCGCTGGTCCCTGCAACAAAGCCATTCATAATGAATACCAAAAAAACGACACTGCTAATCTAATGACAGACACCAGTATGAAATATACCGTATTTTACGGACAGTTTTCACAAACCATCAAAAGTAATCACCAAAATAATGCATTAATCCAAATTAATGATCCTCTGTCGGTCACTTCACACCAACAAGTGACACTGACTGGGATGCCAGATTGGCGTGAATGAAATAATTTCTTCTTTGTTTCATGCTTGCTTTACTTCCTAAAAAGGCAAAGTTTGTTGAAAAGGCAGACCTCAACTATAAACAAAAAAGAACTTCAAGTCATGCATTTCAAGTTTAAGTCAAGTCGAGTCAATTTAATAAGGAAAGTCGTGCCCAAGTTTTTTGCAAGCAAGTCGCAATCCAAGAAAATGCAACTTGAGTGAAGTCATACGACTGCAATCTCCGATCTCTGGTACTTTCCACACAAAAAAGGCTGGGATAGCCTCCAACACTCCCAAACCCGAGCAAGGGAGAATAAGCGGTTCAGAAAATGAATGGATGAACATCGGGTAGAATATTACTTTGTATTATTTACCAGCGCTTCCTCGTTCGTCAGTCAGACAGCTTCTTAGATTGTCTACATTCCGTGACAACACAGTTTACGGAGTCAACCAGGTCGGGAAAAGTCGGCTATCCCCAACAGACGAAGACTTTTGGTCGGAAATATTCAACACGTTCACTGATACAGGCTTACCATTTTTAGCTCGAACAGCGTGGGAGATTTTTGCCTTGCCATGTCCTGTGCTGTCTCCATGTTTGCTGACAGGGCTTTCATCTGACCGGCGCAGCATCTTATAAGGAGGCGTCGACTCTGATGAGCCATCACGTACCTTGTCGTAGCGGTGAAGGCTGCTTGTCTGGCTCTTTGGCTGAGATTTATGGGTCTGCAAACCAGAAACATAGCACAAAGCCATTAATTGGATTCTGATGTGTTAGATATTTCATGGAGAATGTATAGTGCAAGGGAATCTGCGCAGGATGTTTGCAAAAATGTAAATGTTTTCCAATTAGAGGGGAGATGATCAAATGTCATGTTGATATCGGTTCTTGTATAAAACGGGTACTAGCAAATTGGCCTGACTAGCCATCATATTGAAGGATATTTTTCCTTCTTTTATTCATACCTGATAGGACTGGGAATCCCTTCTGTCGGTGCACCTGTGTAGATGGGAAAAAAATAATGTTCAAAGCAACACAGGCTCCTATGACAGTCAATGCTTTTCAAGAATTAAATCATGAAAAAGCAGCTAACATGTAGCTTAACTCGGGATAGCATTGGCTATTTCAATCTTGTCTTGTAGCTACATTCAGACACGTCCTTTTTTTAATATAACCAAAAGCTTTGGAATGTAGACAGTTTAGCTCTCTCGATGTTTAGCTAGCGGCAAAGCTACAGGAAGCAGCCGCAACTCTGAACCGATTACAAATTGTTAGCATTTAGCATTAGAGGCTAACCGCGACCAGAAAACACAACACTACTGTCTACATAAATTAAATCGGGATGTATCCCAAACATCTAGTGTTACAGCATTAATCTAGTGCTTAATTTACCCATCACTGACTCTTGCTGGTTTCCTTGCATACATCACCATCAAGGCCGGAGTGATGTGTGCGTGTATGTGTGTGTTAGCGAGATGGGGGCCTCCTGTGTGTCTGTCTGATCTGCTCTCGGCTTTCTTTTCTGAAGCTTCCTGGATTCACAGACAAATACCTAAAAACAGCGCACCGACAACCAGCGCGACATAGCGGGTGGTGTTTAGTTAAAACCACGCTGTGAGCATCGTTTGGCTATTAGACACGATAAGCTAGGCTCGGTCGACGTCGCTAAGCAGATCGCAGCAGTGACGGGGGGAGGAAACCAAGACGATATCACAGAAATGTTTAGCTAAACTCAGTTCCGTTTTTTACTTTTCAAAATAAAAATAACACTGCGTTAAAAACGTGGCGAAATGAAGCAATTACGTCAGTGATGCAAATTGGGGCGTGTACACAAATTAAATGTACATTCTAATTGCATAAGTTGGCAGTGTCAACCTGGAAAAATTAAACAAAGAAACAGTAAGGCAGGTTAAAATTCAGTAGATGTCGCCACACAAACAGTATGTTATTATAGTTCAAATGTCATGTTATTTTCTGGATGATATATTACCTCTTTTTTAGAGTGATCGTTCCATGAGTGAACTTTATATTGAAGGAAAACATTGTATTTCCGGTATGTATACCGCTGTCATTGGATGAATGACGTAGCCGAAAAGAGAGCCTGTTCTTTGATGCCTCTGTGTCGATTGTTACCGACACACCCACGTCGGCTCGTCTCTCTCCTGCAATGGCCAGCACATTCATATCCGTTCCCAAGTTTTATTTATTTATTTTTTTGTGGTCAGTAAAGACCAGATCATATCACTGGTACTAGATTGAGACTAACGTGTGTCGTGCGTGTGTGTGGATCTGTGTTTATATTATGATAAAGTACACGTTGTAACCCTACATCTGTCTTTTCCCCACTAAAAGTGTAAATCGTGAGTGATTAATAATTCCAGTGCTGTTCATGAGGTAGTCCATACATGAATGTGGCCACAGAAAACGGAAGGATCTGCAAAGTCAGTAACCCGGTGAACTTGATGCAATTACTTCACAATGCTTGCAATTGCCTTCGTGGTCCGGTCATCTAACCATTATTATCTTAAAAACCTTTTGCGAATACTGCTATTGTAGTTGCTCTCATTAGTGTGAGTATCGGGCCTGTGAATATAGGTTGATGGATGATGCTTTACCAAAAAAAAATAAATAAATACAATATATTAGAATATATGAGGCCTCATAGTTAGCACATCCGTCTCACAGTTGATCTGCCTTCTGTCCCTCTACTGTGCCGCTTCAATTTAACCAAAGAGGCAAACAGTCAATGTTCTGTTTGAGGTTTCTGCATTTGTGTGCCACAGTTTATCATGTATGAGGATTGTGCTTCTTGATTAGGCCAATGTGTAAATGAGATGACTTCTGGATTGGTATTGGCGAAATAAAATTGGCCTCGCTTGACTCGACTCCGACTCGCACTCCTGTATTGCAAAAACATATAGGTTTGGTTCATTGAAGACTCTAAATTGTCCACAGGTGTGAATGTGAGCGTGAATGGTTGTATTTCCTCAATGTACCCAATTGTCAACCAGTCCAGGGTTTAACCTGCCTCTCATCCATAGCCAGTTCACCCATGACCCTAATATGGAGCTTTTTTTTTCTTTTTTCTTTTTTTTTTTTGTAGTAAATATGAACCCGCCGGAACAAAGCGCCTCAGGCCTGATGCAGTTCAGCTGTATTTCTCAGTTTTTTTCTGTGGTGTAGAAAATGAACAAGTGTAGGCTGTTATGTTCACCACCTCATAATTGGTGTATTGATTGTGTGCTGGCTTGATTTAGGTCAGCACTGACATATATTGACCGAACAAGAGAGTCGGTTTTACAATCTCACAATAGCGCTTTACAACTTCTCTGTGCAAGTGAGTGTGGAAAACATTGCGACTTGCTTCCTCTATTCATCATGACTGGTAAGCGTAATTCTGCATTATTTTTGCTTAACTTTACAATGGCGTGGAAATTAACCAGCCCTTACAATACACTATCCAAGTAGATGCAAGCCGTGCCAAAAGGCTGCCTTTTCTAAAACAATCCTTTGAAATTTGGATTGATAGACAGGTTTAACATTCACAAAATGTTTAAAATTTTAGTTTATAGTGTTTATAGTGTATAACTTCACTGAACTGTACGTAGAATAACTAAACTCAGACGTACATATGAAGACATCTCGCAATATAATGTAAAGCAGTTCTGCACAACTACACTAGTTTTAAATCATCACAGTTACTATAGACTAAAGTGATCAATGATCATGTTGTATATAGAATTTTTTTTTCTAGTGGAAATTTAGAAGCACACACATTTACTACTACACATTTACAACTATTTACTACGAAAACACGTTTCACTCTTGTTTGGACTTTTACGCGTGTTATTACTGTACGCAAGAACGTCCCAGCAATTTATTAAAAACTGAACTATCTCACACAAACGATAGGGGGCAGTAATATCTCAGAAGTTGGGATCGTCTAACTTTTCATTCCTGTCATGTCGTTGACTGTTGAATACCCATTTAATGTGTGAATATTTAATGACTGTTGGAAAAAATAATCACCGTTTTAATTTATTTTCAGTCCCTTTGTGGGACTTTTCAGTGTGAAGAAATATATCAGAATACTGAGGTAAGCCAGAATTGAAGCAGGTAGTACACCACGAGACAACACCTAAACGTTGAGTTCCATTTGGGATTTTGTCTTCATCACTGCACGTCTTCCATCTGAACAATTTAAATGCACTTTCTATACTCTGATCTTTCCAAGCTGTTATCATCAGTGATGTCTGGCACTCAAACCGGCCAAGAGGAGGACTACCGTTTCCTCCACAGCACTTTGATGGAGAAGAAGCTCCACCTGCTTTTTAAGGTGATGCTATATTTATTTTATAAAGATTTTTTTCACATTTTTTTTCATTCCTTTCATCCATTCAAAAGACCAAAAAATGTAGGCTAAAAGGCCTTAAATATCAAATGAGAGCAGCAGCAGCTCATTGTCCCGATATTGGGCAGCCTCAAACACACACACCCCCACACACACTGTATGACGTGCCGCCTTGATATGAAATCCAAATACATGATTACTAACATATAGCAATTGAACATGTATCAGGGGCATTTTTTTATCACACCTAACTTTGGGAAGGACAAACCCAGAGAGACTCTACTGACTGAGTAAGCTAGACATTGTAAAACTGTACATTTTGCAAAGGTTATTGAAATATCATGAAAAAAAATACATGAATGTGTAATCTTGTGAGAATATTGAAATATGTATATAAAATATGTATACACATTTATTTAACAATATTTAATTACATATTTTTCACTATCACTAACAATGAGGCATTCATTGAGCAAAATTGCTCATTTCCATGCTTACAATTTGCAGTAATTTATTCTTTTATTACTCAATTTTATATTATATCTAAACCAGGGTTGATTTAGGGGTGCTGAGCTCCCGGCCAGGCAAGGCATACATTCGACTCTTTTTTACATTTTAAACAATTTCATTCACACATTTCTGAAAGTATAACACTTTGGGAAATTCTGTGATTTTCTGTCAAATTTCATAAATGTTAGTTAATTTGTGAGCTACAGCAAAATAGGAATGCATTGGAAATATAAAATAAACATGGTGTAATTCAAGTACTCATGATCACCTCTACATACATATTAACAGCGTGCATTTTCCCACATAGTAAATTTTGTAGAGTACATATTACTTTAATAACACAATAGTTGGTCCCAGTCTAAACAGAGTTCATTTTACATTTAGAAGAGACTAAACTAGTCAATTTTACTCAGAGCAGTGGATTAATTGTACTCCAAATGATTAAAATCAAATTGTATTTGATGATGATAATATAAGTTCCTCATCCACATTTTACACCAATGAAAGCCTCATGTTGTCTGAGTGAAAAGATTTTGATCCATTCCGAAGATTCACTCCTGCTATTGAACTAAATTTGGAGTGATAACTGCTTCAAAAAATGAAGAAAAAATTTTTTTAGTTGAGAATCGAATTGCATATTATGTATTACAGAAGTAAAATTTAAACTATGATGGTTTATTAAAAAAAAAAAGTTGAACATAAAGTATTTTACGCCCACCTGTTGCACTTACAACAGTATTTTGTCATTCAGTGTCCTTTGAGTGCATTTACGATATTTATTGTTATACTTGAAATGGCTCCACAGATCCACGAGCAGCTGAGGCGCTTTGTGAAACGAGGACCTGCTCCCATCCAAGAGCGTGCAACCAGTCTGGCCTCGCTTGTAAGCGACTTTTCCTGAGCATCTTTTGCAGACAATCACACCGTTTAAAGATGACGGGATAACTGCAGAGGCATCGGGAAAGATTTGTCATGGTTTGAATACTTTCCTCCTCTGTACAGATCACTTTACTGTCACACACAAGCAATGAATGGAGCGGAGGATTTTAAAACGGAAATTGTATCTCTAAACTCTGTGAATGGTGTCTGGAAGCAGATACAGCGTCATTTTTAATCTGGATGTGGCGAATTCGGTCACTGAGGACAGTGTGCAGGCTGCTAAACTCATTTCGTGTAATGTTTCACTTTGGAGGAATACAATTGATTTCACATTTAAGACAAAGTGACACTGCCCAAACACACACATGCTCACAATGCTTACCCAAAGTGGCACACCCCATCTGTGCTATGCATCAAGTTTCATAACCACCGCTTTATGTACACCTCACCTAGATAATAAATGTGAGACCTCGTTTTCCTGTCACCTCCAAAACAAATACCATTACATTATCTCAAACTGGCGTTTCCAGCATGTGTGCTATTTACTATTTCATGCTGCCATTTTTCCATACTGACCATCATCTCCTATCTTTGTCTCACTCTTATTGCTTCTGATTTCATCCGACAGTCACTCTCTGCCTGGCTTAAATCATCAGGACCTACTAGAATGGCCAAAGCAAGGGCCTGTTTCCCCTCAGAGACGCTCCTGTTTGCTCACAGTGGAAACTAATGACCTTCATAGTTGTGTCTCAAGAGTGTGCCTCGACATCTTGAAGCAGTAGAAGTCATTACAGTAACACGCTTGACAAGCGGGCGACTGCGCACAGACACTGTCGGTCAAGGCTGCTCTTTTTTGTCTGTCGCTGCAGCTGTCGTGTAGCCTTGAAGACGCCGGAGCTTAGTTTTTTTTTTTTTTTCCTACAGTGGCCAACAAGAGTTGCAGTGAGTTGAACGGGGCTGTTTAAAATACTAATGATGTGCCACTGTCGTCTGAATCGGGCTAAATTTCACTAAACCTTCCGGTTTCCGCCTCGCCCTTATGGCACCGTGATTTGAGTGGAGTGCAAGGCTCCGGTAGTGCAAGAGCTTACTGTATATAACCTTCTATTTTAAAATCTGCTGTCTGTTTTCTCTATTTCCAGTTATTTGAAGATCTGATGCGTCATAAATGGAGAGAGGAAGTCAAAGAACTTTTGGTCCTCTTATGCAAACCTCACTTTAAGGTGCAGTTTCCATCTCTAAATATTTTTTTTTATCTCAATATTTGCTTTTACCCCCTCTATGAGCTGTCACCTTATTGTGATGGAGGGTTTTGCGTGTCCCAGTTATCCTTGGAGCGAATATGCCTGGGGTTTCTACCCTGGCAGGGTCAACCAAGGTAAACAGGTCTCACCGACTCCCTATGATGGCTAACAAAAATGGACATCGCTTTCCCCCTTGGCCAGACCTGGGTCATGACGACCCCCCTCTGGAACCATACCTGGAAGTGGGGCTTGTTGGTGAGCTCCTGGTGGCCAGGCTTGCACCCGCCGGGCTCTGCCTAAAAAACCCCCACATGGGTTCCCCTTCCCATGGGCTCGCCACCTTTCGGAGGGGTCAAGAGAGAGGCATTCTTATTTTGCAACAAAACATGCTGTTCTTTTTGTTTTAGCATCCTAATATACGCCATTTCTTAGTTAATTCAAACCGTGTGAAGGAAGTATGTCTCGCTTATATTAGGCACCTTTTCCCAGGCTAAACCCTTCTCACCAAACAACAAAGCCACTGTAGTCACAATGTCATGGCATTGTTGTAAAATCATCCCACTAAGCATCCAATAATACAGTGCACAGTACTGGCTCGGTTCCGCTCTAATCTTCTCGAGTTGAAACAGTCAAGTAGATTCTCCACTTCAAAATGGTACCATGGGAAACTGTGGAAAATATGCCATATCGAACAATGGTCTCCTGATTATACATAGCTTTGTAGATCTTGGCCACAGCAAGGAGATACATTTTATTGAGGAATGAATAGTGTGTTTATTTTAGTATCCTGAAATTGATTTGTATCCTCAAAAGTCACAAATTGGCTTCCGACAAACTAGGCCAGCTGTGGTTCTATTTTCAATTCATACATTTCCGAAAAGGTTTTTAAGGTGACTTTAAAATGCACTATGAACAAACGAAGGATGTCATAGGATCCAATGTTGCGGGTTGTGTTTAAAATTGCTTGACGGTAAATGAACAATTTAAGAATTGTAAACAAACAGGCCCACTTTCTGTTCTGTGAGTTACAGTAACACTGTAGTGTTCATAGCTTAGACTCGTGCAATTAAACGCTTTTAACACTCCGACATTTCCTTCTTATATGGGTCATGTGAAATAACAAATTTGTTCAAATTGATTGCCCCTCTTTCTCCAAATGAGGGGTTGCTGCCTTCGATCAACCATAACCTTTCAGTTGTGTTTATTAGTGTTAACTGATGTGGAGGCCTACTCAGCCTTATGTCCAGACTCACACAATTGTCCTATGAGTGAACTGACAACTAGCAAGTTTGTTTGGACAGTCTTAATGACCTGCTTGTTCTTGGCCTAAGCTCATGTGGCAAGCATACTTCGTAAAAGACACCATGTTTTTAATATAGTATGAATGAATGTTTGTTTTTTGAAAACTTGATTGTAGCTACAGGCACGTCTCAGGTAATAGCGACGTCTAAGCAGAGCAACTGTTGATGGACAGAGGGATAACAAGTACACTAACTGACAAATGTGCTGGGGTCATTGTTAATGATTATAGGCAGATATCTAAATTCTATTTATGGTAATGTTGAAATTTGCATACCGAATACTTCCAACACAGAGCAACATTTTCCTGTAACAAATCCAGGATCTTTGACGAAGCACATTGAATTACCTGTTCGGACAACGATTGTAACATATTACCAGCATATACAGTCAGTGTTTTGCACTCAACACATGACATAAGACATGATGTTTTGAGCAGACCCACTTGGTGGTGTCTGGAGTTCTTTCAGGTGGCCCACACGCTGGCTGTACATTCCAAATGTAATCACATTTGGCATATTGCTGACCCAAAGTGCTGCATTTGTCCTAATTTGGTGTAAGGGATCAGACAGGCCAAGAAAACATGTTCAAATGTTTGCACTCATTCACCTCCCAAGCACCTCTCATCTGAAAGTTAGGCTTAGTTGCACCTGCAATCTTTTTGGAAGAGGACACAATTATTAATTCAATAGATTATGACTATCTAAGGTCATTGCCGACCGCTCTTTGTAAGCATGCCTAATAATAATAATAATAAAAATAATAACAACATTAAAAATAATAATAATAATAATTATTATTATTATTATTATACTATTATTATTATTACTATAATAAAGGGGTACTGTACACACCTGGAAAGGAATTTCCGAACAATGAGGAGAATTGGTACCGTGCTAAGCACAAAAGCATAGAAATGAGGGCAATTGTTTAGCTCGCCATTAGCTGGTTTGTTTGTTATTAATGAGGACTACGGTATATATACTTGACAGAATACTGTATATTTGATCAAATATTAGTGCAATTTTGGAGTCTAACTATTGTGGAGAAGCAGTACAGATAATGGATGGATGGGCGGATTTAATCATCCTCCTTGAACCAGGATGTAGCCAGCTAAAATACAGATGGATCAACTCAACTTGCTTTTGGTAAATCAAGGTTGAGCTCCACCGAGTGTCATTCTAGTTTAAAAATTTCACAGATAACAATAATGTACAGATTATGACCTCAACAAAGTCACTGAATGTACTTGATTCTGCTTTTATATTTGTCTTTGTTTCTAAGGTTGTTGTCTTTCAAATGAACACATGCGAATCCTGTAGTTCAAACTTACAATTTTTCTTGCTTCGATATCACACAATAATGTCACAAAGACAATCTTCCACATGGTGATTGTTCTGTGATTTTGTTTTTGTTGTGCAGAGTCTTTTGCACGTCCATGACGCAGTAGCTCAGAGGGATTATGAGCCGAATCTACCACAAGTACCTGATGTCATTACGGACGACGAAGAAGATTCTGTGAAGATTGTCAGTCTGGTCAAAACCAAGGAGCCATTGGTCAGTAACTATGTACTATACGGTTTCAAAAATAAAAGAACATATTTCTATGAAAGTTAAGTATTTTTTTATAGGTTAATAAGGCGAAAAGATACAAGTGCTACGCGTAGCCTAAAGCATAAAGCGTTGCGTTACTTGTACATAATGCACACAAGCTAGGCAAATATACATTTCTTTTTTTTATATTCGCACAGCCACATAATTTGATAATTGTTCTTAAAACAGTGCCATATGTTTTGCAACAAGAAATTCAAAGGTGCTGTAAAGCTCAAGTAGTCGAAGTTGGCAGCTGCAATTATGTTGTGCTGTCAAATGGGCATAAAGTGAAAGTCATGCGTGTCACGACATAAAGCAGAAAAAGCTTTGGGCCAGCGGAACGGGGATAACATACATCAAGTGAATATAAGAAAATGTGTTGTACCACAATAAAAATGGCACATTGTTGTTCCTAAACATCTCATGTGATAGACAGAGTTTGATTATTCTTGTCTGGTCAAAGCTTGTTGAAATCACTCGATCATTTCTCAGCATTAACGTGGACTGAGATCATTCTTGTGCTGCGTCTGATATAAATTAACATTCAAGGCTGGTCTTTAATCATGACTAATTTTCTTGGTCCTACCAGAATGTCTTATTCTGTCATGTTCCAAACTATTGTCACTTGTATCTGGAAAGTTCCTGGATCAGGTGGAACTGGACAGAACTGGGATGAAAGTTCAAAGAACACAACTCCACCAAGGCCACAAAGTCCTCTAATTTGTTATCCTCCTTAAAATAAAAAGGACCCGAATTATGTGGATTTAAATGTCGATCAAGGTCTATATAAAGTTCTTTTAGTGATTGTCCGCTCTGAGTAACATTTACCAGATTTTGTTCCGTAAGCAGGTCCAGTAGTTCATTAGAAAATCACAGCAACGTATTTAATCCCAATGGATCGTCATCAAAAGTAAAGCATTTGTTTCTTATCATATAGTCTTACTTCCCATTAAATGTTTTTGACATCTGTTGAGAGGATTTGAGAGATGTGGAAGATTTCAAAAGTGCTTGTGCTCATTTGAAATATGCTTCTTCAAAGTGAGTTGATTTACTAATTTGAAAAATATGATTAGCATTCAGGGTGAATTTGAGAATGCAGTAATTCACTTAATGAGTGGCATTTTCTTTGCTCTGTGAGAGAAGATTGAAACCAATAATGGGGAACAGACGCTTGTATAGATCCCAAAACCTAACTGGAAAGAGGGTGACCTTTGTCTGACATGCTCGTTGTGATTGATCCAACATGTTTCAGTTTTCCACACAACAGGACTACACCCGAGTCTGAGCTGATTGTTGTCAAGTACACAAGATGCTTTTTCCACTCTGATTTTCATCGTCTATTTAAAATAACGCAGATTTGGATCAACCTCGCCAACGGATGGTGTGTTACATTATGACAGCTTTCTAAATGGTCCCATCTTGATACAAATAACCTTCATTGGAATGAAGTGACTCATAATAAGAAGCTCAACATGTTATTTTCACTATCCATTGTTGTACTTACCGCATCTGCTTCTCCACATATCAACAACCTTAAGGGTGCTACGATTAAGAAGGATAAATCCACAGGGGCGATTGTTGTGGCAAGGGTCATGCGAGGAGGTGCTGCCCACAAAAGTGGTAAGCTTCTCTTCAATTTTTGGAGAGTGTCAATAAGAGTGGAGTCTCCAAATTTAAATCTGTTCCATCTGGTTGACTCCCAATTTGTTGGTTTTCATTGCAAATATAAGTATGTTTCTAAAATTCTACTTTCATATGAAATTTAATTGTAAAGCCGTGTACACACATACCCATTTTTAAATCTTAACCATCCATCCATTCACCTTTTTTTTTTTTTAACATGAGACTCATGCATAATTTTGACTATGTCGTCATGTTTTCTTACTGCTTTTTTTATCATTGTTGGTGTCTTCAAGAGCTGTTGTAATACCAAGACTGACTTGTTAAAAACATTAGAGGCAACCAAGATACAAAGTGATAGCTAACAAGCTAGGCTAACTGTTAGCTAACTGGTAATCACATTTGCAAACTCTTCTCCTTGTCATTTCTATTGCGGAAAATGACTTGGGGGGGGGGGGGGGGGGGCACTTTATACAAACGCTCAACACAACCAGTTGCTCCGCTCTTCCAAATAGTTTCACGTCACAATCACATAAACTGTGATTTACAGTTGTAAATGTCGAACAGTTTTAACCAGTTGCGATTAGAGTAGACTGGTGAGTGAAAATATCACTGTTACAGCAAAGGATAAATACTCAGGATGGTCTTTTAGAGATATTCGACAAAGCGTGTGTGAAAATGCAAAAAAATTAAGGTCAAACAAATGTGGTTAAACAAAGAGTAACTTTGGAGATTACACTGTACTTGACTGTAGTTCATAAAATATACAATATGTTCCTCTCTGAAGGCCTGATTCATGAAGGAGATGAGCTGAAAGAAGTCAACGGTGTTTCATTGGATCGCAGGAAGCCGAAAGAAATTCTTCCTCTGCTGGTTAGTTTCACTGCTTTTTCAGAGCTTTATGGTTACATCACACTGTTTTTTTCCTTTAGATGGATAAACACGGTATTATTTTGTCCTTGAGTTTGCACCAGTGACACCCAAACCTACAATGGTCATTCGTTACTTGGCCCGCTTTTACGGAGTCTCTAATGTTGAGGGTAGAACGCCACTCGTGCTGTTAGAATGATATTTTATTGCATAGTATCGCAGGGAGACAAGAGGCAATTTTGACCAGACCAAAGTTACTTTAAGAATCAAGATGTGTTGAATTAAAAATATTGTCTTTTTTATGGCTTTCCTGCACATTTTTAATTACTCTTATTAATGATTGCCAGACAATTATAAAAAAAATGCACTATTCTAAAAAAAATACTGGTCACGTCTACATTTGTTTTCCTTTTTTTTTTTTTTTTTTAAATAAAAGTTCAAACTGTTCTCAATCTTATAGTGGCTTCAAATTTAATCCAGTACAGTTCAAAAAGTGCAGCGTACTTTTGTTTAACTTTAAAGCACATTATAGTTGCCTTTAATATTTTTGAAACCGTTTGCTTTCAAATATGTATTTCGGTACAGTCTCTATATAAACTTTGTGCAACACATTCATATCGACAAAGATTTTTGGGGCATGAAAAATGGACGTTTGGGGACACGCAAATGATATTGTGCATCGAGCCTCAATTTGGGCGGCCTTGGTGAGCAAAGCACCTGCATAATAACAATTGTGGACCTATGTACTGTTATCGTCGCATTTTTTTATAATCCACATTTGGTCAGTTGGATAGTGTTTATGACAAAGCTATATTGTAGTTGTATAAGGAAACAAAGTGTCTCAATGTGTTTTTACAAGTTTGGACAACACAAGACAGACCAACAAAGTATTTCCTGTTTTGGCTACACAAACAAAATGTGTCAGTAAGATTAATTTCATGTTAGGTTTGGTCTTTTTTTATGGATTGAACCAAAATATGAAACATGATGGATTTGAAGCTCGGCTGGCCAAGAAATGCGTAGCTCAGTGTGGACAAAAACGTTTTAATGTATTCTGAAAGTGAAAAGAATATGCCAAGAAATTGTCTTTTCCTTCTAATTTGCATGAAATACGCCTGACATTTCATGTTGATTATTGATGGAAAATACAGATGGTAGACGGGTGGCAAATAAAAAGAATGAAATGCATGGACGATATTTTTTAGTCATACTCAATTTATAAGGTATGTGGAAGAATATTTTTAATCTCTGCAGTAGCTTTTTATAAACTATGCCAAGGTACATTGAGGCTGGCCAAACACTTTACACAGACACTGGAAATGTAGAAATCTTTTTTTTTTCTTCCTTATTTTTCACCCATATGTGGGAGCTATTCCACTTTTTTTGTTGACATTTTTGACAGATCTAGGGCTGCCTAATTTTTTTTCCCCCCTGTCCCCTGCTCTATTTCTCAATGCGAAGTTAACATCACCCAGCTGCACTTTCATGCCCTGCGAACAAACACAGCAGGAGTATCAATCAACTGATGTAACAAAATAACAAAGCAAACAGGCATATTTCCTAACTTTTAATGTGTTCCTTTAATGTGTCACTAATGGTGTGCAGGCACGCTCTCGGGGTGACGTTACATTCACAATTGTTCCTGCCTCCTCCAAGCAAGAAGTGTTATCCACTAAGAAGGTACAATAGATTACATATTCCCTTGTGGTATTTCTTGTACATGAGTCCTGCAATGTGGTTTTATGTCCACAACTGCCCATCTGGTTACAGTAAAAGGAAATAATGAAAAGTGTCATGTCATGTGTTGAGTGCTGCCACATCATGACAGCCTTCTCGGTGACTTCAACAAAAGACCACCATGTGTTTATGCACAAGATTTAGACTACTTATGGAAACTCTTAAATGAATCTGTTGCAATGGACTAGGACAAATTATCACGAGTGACGATGGTCATTTCTCAGAGCCACACTAACTTACCGTATGTGTAAAGCACCAGATGATGACGTGCTAATTTACCAAGAGAGGAAAAAGATATGTCTGAATACGGACATTGTGATATTCGTCAGTGTCATTTGTTTAAAAAGAATTTCCTTTTTCTTAGTTATTTGTGAGGGCTCTCTTTGACTACAACCCGAGTGAGGATCCTGCTATCCCATGCAAGGATGCAGCAATTGCTTTCAGAAGAAGCGACATCCTCCAGATTGTCACCACGGAGGATGACACTTGGTGGCAAGCTTGCCATGTCGGCGGAAGTAACACGCGTGCGGGGCTTATCCCCTCGCAGCAGCTCCAGGAGAGGTGATGTTTGACATTTTTTGATCGTTTTTGCAACTATTTTGTTTTATTAACATACGAACAATCACCTATTGTAATTAATCTTCAGGAGAGTTGCACTACAGCGACCCCAAACCTTGTTCCAACTACATCAAGCCAAGGCAGCAGGTGATCAACAAACATTTTCTTTCCACATCACTGATAAAAGAAGTAAAACGTTTTAAAATTCCAGGGAAAGAACTAACTCCTAAAGCTTGGCTTGAGGGGAAAAGTTCAGGTCAGAAAAACACCTGTTCTGTTGTATTCACTCTCGTTTTCTTCCACATGCGCTGCAGATGAGTGCAAAGGTACCTTCAGTTTTTGTTTTTTTCACATGTATATATTTGCCTGCACAAACCTTTGGGGAATCTAAAATGCAGTTAGAACCTCCTGACAAGACACCAGAAATACATGGAAATTAGAGAGAACAGGAAACAGTGGCAAGCCGTGCATTTCACTTCAGTGAAGTCCCACTTAGTCCGACTTGAATAAATCCAAATCCTCAAATTACCATCATTTATGAGACCACGGCTGGAGAAATAATATACAGACAACCACTTATGCACTACGACGGTCGAGCTAGCTTCTCTTGAAAGGTCCGTCTTGAAAATGGCCTAGCAAGTGTATCTTCAATTAAATCCACACTTTTCCCCCCTTCGCCCATTGTGGTTTAAAAAAAGCAAGAATCTATTTTAGATTTTCAAACGGCTGCTAGTGATTCTATTGCTTTATTCCAGGGGTCTTCAATCGTCGAGGGCCGATGTCCTGCCCGTTTTCCATCTCTCCCTGGTGCAACACATCTGAACGATCGTTATCTAGCTTTTGCAGACCTTGCTAATTATCTGATTGTTTGAATCAGCTGTGTTGCAGCTGGGAGGGATGGAAAACTTACTCGACACCGGCCGTCGAGGAACAGGATTGAGGACCCCTGCTTTATTCGAATGCTTTTTTTCCCTTTTGCCCTTTTAATGTCGCGCGCTAGTTACACACTTGCGTCTCGACATGGCGGAAGTACGTCTCCGCTATTAAGTGGGGATTTGGAGTCCTCCCCCCTCATAGCTATGCTGCACTATTTTCAACAAAATGTTTTCAGGTGTTGGTTGTCAAGTGTGAGAAGCGATTTGACATTTCGTTTCACATTTTTGGTTGAACTCCAAATCGTACCACCGATGGGGCATTCGACTTTTCAGATTCTGCTGGATGTGTACATTTTGTGACACTGTTTGACTTTCTTCAAGATTTACTTGCCAAAACAAATCATCTTGCAATGTTCCCACTCCATTTTTCCAACATGTGGATGATTCTGTTCAATGTTTCAACCGCTTTTTAAGAGTAATCTAGTTATTAATGTTTCTAAATTCTGGCTACCATTTCTCAATCCGGCTATAATTAGAATTTCCAAAGCAAAATAGTTGTACATTTCAGTTAGAACATGTGCTAATACTTTGAGCGAGACATTTCAGACGTTTATGTGTATGATTTCCCCCACTCTAGTTTTTCCAGTAGAGGAGGATGTTGACTATGGAGCTCTAACTGGAATCCACATTGGTAAGATGTTTGACTTGTTCCACATAAATCCCAATGATATTGGAAAGAGGACTCATGCAATAGAAGACAATACAAGTTGGGGTAATTAGACATGACAAGTCACAAGTACAGCCACCAAGAAAAACAGATATATGCGGCCGCTTCATCTGATGAAGCATTTTATGGGTTTAACGATTTAAAGGAAAGGACGAGAACAGCAATTGTGGTTTGAGCCTCCCAGTTTCCCCATCTGTCTCCAAGTCATGGATTGCAAATGATGTTTGCGCCGATTGTCATGTGTGCACGTGAGCAGCAAAGTGTACCCCTTCCTGACGGTAAAAATGTCATCCAGTCTGCACAGTCCAAGTTGCATTATAACCACGTGCAAATAGTGTGTGTTTTATCTAGTCTCATGTCAGATGGGTCCACGATGCTGCATTACTTTTTATAGGGGTGGTGAGAGGTAGACTAAGTATGATAGGCAACAATAACATCAATCATTAAATGCATTCCTCACTGACAGCGTGAATCAAAATGCAAAAATTTTAGTTGCTTGTCGCAGCTCGATATTTTTCTAAGCCGATGTGCTATTGCATTTCATTACATAAAGGGTCAATTACACTCAGTCGTTCCTTTGATTTCCTCACTCACTCGTGAAAATATACACTGTAAAAAATGTGAAATGATTTTGACTTGAAAAAGTTTTTTCACTCATAAATTCTAAGTAGGTTTTACAATAAGAGTTTTTGAGCACATTTTACAAGTTGAAAAAGTCACTCCAAGGTTGAATCAACATGTTTTTGTACACACATTTCATACTCAACGGAGCCCGATGCGGTAGAGGATTGAACCTATTACCTAGACAACCACTCTACACCTGAGCCATGCCACTGCTACAGTCCGTTAGTATATTATTGGTGTCTGGTGCAAATCTCTAAATCCTACCTCCAAAGCGACAGTTTTTGCCTCCTTTTGGAGAAACCACCAATACACTCAAGAGAAGTCGCTGAGCCGTAGCTCACGAGTGGAGCAGCCAACTTCAAATCTGGAGTTTGAGTAACCTTGTGTATGAAATGAGCTACGTGAAAGAGTCAAAGCTAACTTCCCTTGAGTGGCTTTTATTTAATTCAATAAACTAGGGAAATTTACTCCAAAACTCTTTTTGTAAAATTTTGAGTGTCTGAGTGAAAATACTTTTTTTTTTTTCCAAGGCAATACAATTTTTTTTACAGTGGAGCAAACTTGGAGGTTAACATTTGCACACATACCAGTACAAAGATAAAAAAGTTAAGAAACCCTCTACTGACCTAAAATTTGTATTTTTATTTTTAAAAAAATCATCTTGTCTTATTTATGTTCAAATTATGATTTTTTTCATTTGTTTAGAAAAACGGAGGCTCTTATTTTTACCTCTACTAGAGCCTCTGTTTGTCAGAACAAATTAAAAAAATAAACTATTTAGCATAAAGAAGACAAGATGAATTTTTTTACTATAAATCTGGAAGTGATTCCACCTGAAAAATATTTCATGATTAAGACTACTTTTTTTAAAGCTCCCAAAGAAGACAGCAGTTGCACATTGAAACTAGAAGAGGTAAAAAATAGCCTCCGTTTGTCTGAACAAGTAATAAAATCAACTACTATATTTTTATGACTTATTTATATTCTGGTTGACAGAATCTCAGTCTCACGTGGCAATTTCACTGCCACAGTGACTTTATCCTGACAATGCAAAGATGCTTTCTTCTTAAACTTGTTTTAACTCTGAGCAGTTGGATCTTTAACTTTAGTGCCATGTAAACAAACGCTTGAAATCTCCACTCACCGTGTCCCGGTGCAAGGAGAGGAAACAGACAGATATGCTTACAAAGTCAAATTACAGCCTATGTCAAAGAAAGCCTGGCATCATTGCGGCGCAGTACTTAAGATCATGAAAGACAGCGTGCAGACAAAGACAGGCCAGACCGCAAGCGCATGGCAGACGCTGGCTGTCAGACTGCGGACAAATCACCACTGGCACACTTGTATTCTTTTATTCTGGGGGGCCTGAGCCCACTCTTGTCTTATATTCACTTTATTTTTTTTTGTGTCAAAGAATGTTCACCTAACTTGCTGATTGGCAACATATTTTGTTAGGGAATGGTTTATAAGCCATTACTGTATCTTGTAAACAGGTCTTTAGGTCACACTTGTATAAAAGTTGGAGGAACTTCAAACAGGTAGATAGGTCCAGAAGGATTGGCCCAATAAAAGTGTTTGTGATTTTGCTACAGTGGATTTGAAATAAAGCAAGCAACATGATTAATGACTAGATTTTATCAAGGAGGAATCAAAGTCATTTTATGCAGATTGCCTCAATTTCCACGGCCTCTCAGTTTGGTTGGAATAGCCTCCAATAATGAAATAATGGAAATGAAATAAAGACTGGGAGGTGAGCGAGCGAGTGAGTGAGTGAGTCTACTCCGCATTTCTTAGTACGTCAGGGAGAAAAAAATAGAGGGAAGGATTGCAAATGCAACATGTAAATTGTGGTCGGCAATTTCATGAACCTAATTGTGCCGCCATTTCAGTAGAATGCGGTTAAAATCTCGGCCTTGCAGTCAGGTTTTCTTTGTGTTCATCAGCTTCAGCTTCCTCTCACATTCCAAAGAACGTGCACACATGCACCCAATGTGTATAAAAATAAATAAATGGTGGATATGGGTGCCTAGATGAACCCTTCTATGACATTGTTGCACCAGTACTCACCAATTAACTGACAAATCTTCAGGCCTCTCTCTCGCTTTCTCTCATTCTCTCAGCTGGTTTAAGAAGGAGTTTCCGACTGGGCAAGAAAAGCAATTGGGTCAAAGAAGCAGCTCGGTCCAAAAGGTGGAGCTCAGGAGTTCATGAGTCTCTTTGTCCACCTACCTACATCGAGGTCATCCCGTACCGTAAAGATTCCGAAGAACAACACCGTCTGGTTGTCTTGGTTGGTAAGTATGACTTGTGCTTGGAGGGTTTTATTTTTCAGCTCAATCAAACATTCAATTTGTATAGAATTAACTTTGCGTTCAACTCTTGCTCTATTTCGGGTCATGCCACAGCATTTCATTTCCCGCTAAGTAAACAGTTATTGAAGCAGAAATTGATCAAAGGGAAGAAAATAAGGCATTGATTAAGATTTATGTTCCTACTTATGAATGCAAGAATGATCCTTTCCCATCAGAACCACATAAACACTGTCAAAAAACGTCATGTCAGAAAAGTTTGTATTATTTTAAGTTCTGCGGTGGCCCACCCCTGATTTGCCTCTCTGCCAATCCTGCAGGCCTGCTTTATGTATTTTGGCTCCCTTGAGAGTTTACATTAAGCTCTGCTGAAGGTCTTTTTAACGTAATATCACGGCACAACGGTAGGTTATCGATAAACAAGGGAACACGCAACAAACGTGAAGAGATGGGAAGAAATAGAAGTAGAAATAACTGAGACAGGAAAACAGATACATGGAGCGAGGCCAATGAATTGATTGTGAATAAATTCCCTCAAAATGTCAGCCAAGTTCTCCATCTAACTGGACGAGTCGAAGCAGCTTGGATTTGAATCTCTTTTAATTGGGTTGGATTTTACCTGCACCCTGGACTGGATTTCACTGTCTGCAGTGAGGGCCAGAGGTCATCATTCAAAAAAAAAAAATTGGCATTGAAAGTAATGGACAGGAAAAGCAAAAAAGCAGGACACTCAAAGCAGGATCAGCCAGATAATCTTTTACCATGTTGGAAACGCCTTCCCACGCGCTATGAACAAAATAATATTCCATTATGCCCTGCATACTACTGGTGTAAATGTCATGTTAAAAAGTAAAGGTCAGTGGACAGTATCCACATGTCCCGATGTGGCTTCTCTCTGGTTCTGCAGAGCCACTGAGAAAGTCATTAGCGGTGTAAGGGCGGAGAGCCTTAAAAACTTTGGGTTTTGTAATGTACTGAGCCCATTCAGCACTGTGATGGAAAAGGCAGGTATTTCAGGAATCCGCCTTTTCATATGCGCTCCAAAGAGACTGATGCAATCTAGGACTGCACAAACCTACTTTAGAGGAAAATCCCAGATGCTACTGCGCGTGTGTGTGCGTCAGTGTTCATCCTGTACATCCTACACAATAATGACATGGATACGGTGTAACTTTGCAGATGTTACACATGCTATGGATTTTCCAGAGGGTACAGGGGCATTAATCGTGGCACAGGCAGACACAAAAAGAGTCAAATCGGTTGGAGAATGATTCTCAGAGCAAAAACAGCATGAAATCAGAGCTCTGTCTGTCTGACTGTTCTGCTCACTTCTTTTATTCTGATGGCAAACACAGATGCACTGCTGTGATCACCACCAAACCCATGTGATGCTGGATTTATTGTTAAAGAAACCATTAGTGCGCACTAATACAGAGGATTAAGTCTAAAAGTTGGAATCAGGCAAATTAAAATCAAAAGTGACTTTACAAATCATGATGGTGAAATTGTGGAGAGCGTGGCTGCAGTCAGCGTTAGGTTCACTGAGGGCTCTAAATTGTTCTAAGATGTAAATGTGGCCCCTCTACTTTCAACCCCGTTGACCTTGGCCCCCTGGCATCTTATCTAAAGCCGACAGGCTCAAACTTGGGTTTTAAATTCAACGGTGATTTTAACTCATTCAATACCATTGACGGATAAATACGTCAAAATCCATTTTTTTTTTACTAGGCTGGTCGTGAATGAGTTAAATTAGATCGTCAAATCGGTGCTATTGTTCGATCCATCTTATTTCCTCTCAGGAAGCTGGCTAAAGTGAAGCCCTTTCTTTCCCAGCAGTACTTAGAAACAGTAATCCATGCCTTCGTAACATCTAGGCTAGATGACTGTAATGCACTTTAATTTGGAGTCAGCCAGCCCTCCCTCGAGTGCCTCCAACTAGTGCAAAATGCTGCTGCTCGTCTATTAACTGAAGCTCGGAAAACGGATCACATAACCCCAATCTTGTCTTCAAATCTTTAAATGGCCTCGCCCCAGCGTAGCTCCTCCACCCCTTCGCACCTGCCCGCTGCTTCAGGTCTGAGGACTGCTGTAGGTGCCGAGGACTAAGTACAGCCTCAGGGGGGGGAATTGTGCCTTTTCTGTTGCCGGTCCTTCCCTATGGAATGATCTTCCATTAAGTGTTAGACACGCCCCCGCTCTGTCCACTTTTAAAACTCGTTTGAAGACACAATTGTATTCTTTAGCTTTCGACTCCACATCAGACTGTCGCTGTTCTGCTGTTCCTCTGGTGTCTATGTGTTGATGTGTTTTCATTTGTGTTCTAATTTTACGCTAATTTACATTACATCATATGGAAAGCACTTTCTTATAGCTCCAGCTGTTGTGAAATGACCAATACAAATAAAGTTGTATTGTCTTGTATTGTATAATTGTGAGTGTGAATGCTTGTTAGTCTTTGTTACTTGCGATTGGCCGGCAATCAGGGTGAACGCCACCTGTTGCTGTCAGCTGATAGCTCACATGCGACCCTAATGTGGATAAACGGAATAAAGAAATTGAATGGCTGTAAATTGTATGTAATCATCAGCGATGCTAATTAATAAATGCATGTGTGCCCATCGCTCCAGATGTGTTTTGCTAGTCGAGGAGTTTTGCGCTAACCAATAGAGGATTTATAAGCAGCTCTAAGAGGATAAATTTTGAAATATTGTTAGTTAACAAAGCAGTCCCACCGCTAATATAGTTTCAATTATATTGATTCTGAAGGCACCAGATTAGATTGTCATGTTTAGGTCCACTGAGTTCCCCTAGCTTGTCCTGATCATCCACCACTGCAAAACCTAAACAGCACCCTGTTTGTCTCTTTGTCTTTAGGACCTAGCGGTGTTGGCGTTAATGAGCTGAAGAGGAGGCTCCTGATCGCAGATCCTGACCTCTATGGAACAACTGTACCATGTAAGGCAAAAAAAGGCAATCTGGTCCCATTTTCCCCCAGTGAGCCCTTTTATTTTTAGGGCTGGTGTCATCAGCTTGCCAACATCTTCTCTTCCAGACACCACACGTGAAAAGAGAAGCCAAGAGAATGAAGGGATGGATTATCATTTTGTATCCGTCCACAAATTCGAAGAGGACATTCTCAACCGCAGGTACATTAAATTGTAGTCTGACATGTGTGTTGGTCATTCTATACTATTCATCTGTGTTTTGAAAGGAAAGGACATTTTTTTCCTTTCTGACTTTTACGTCCTTGTCTGCCCCTGTTAATGTCTACCTTTAGGTTTATAGACTACGGGACATACAGAGGCCACTACTATGGAACAAGCCTGGACTCAGTTTACCGTGTGATGGGCGAGGGCAAAGTTTGCCTACTGGATGTGCACCCTTGTGTGAGTAATGAGCTATCAGGAAAGGTTTGTCATGATGTGCAAACTTGAACTAAAGAATAATATCGTGATTAGAAGAACATTGAGGCACCAGATGCTGTCTGGAGAATCACTCGTTTTATGGTGTATAAGATTGGAATAAAAAAGAAAACACAAAAAGATGATATCTCTCGCTATCCACGGTGAGAACGCGTCTTTTATTGTGCCAAACAGGTCCAATATAAAAAAAAAACAAACAGGAAAGGGATTCCACCGATGACAGACATTTTGATCATAAGTTTAAGGAACTATTTTCTATTTATATTTTTTAAGTTTCCAATCAATATTCAGCACTGCAGACACCCCAAATTTTCCTAAAGCGCGCTGATAGACTAAATTGAGCTAAATATACACACTGACGCACCACTAAAGTCCACGCCTCCTTAGATACCACAAGATATCGACAAACCAGTAATTGTGTCTAAATAAAGCTCCTCACCTTACTGCGACAAAGGTGCCTTAGCAACAAGAAGGCGGCAAAGATTACAGCAAAGCATAACTATTCTTGCAATGAAAGGCCGCAACGTACTCAAACATTGTTCCCTGGTTGCAAGATACCACAAGATGGCAACAAAGCAATGTTTTATTGGTTTTGGCATGAGCACAAAAGCATTTTTGGCAAATATAGCAGAATAGGTTCCAAAAACGATCTGCAAACATGTGACTGCCCGAATTGCGACTTTCAAATTGTGAGTATGCAAGGAAACACTGTTTAACCAAAACCCACAAGCAGCTGACTCCCCTGCTAAATGAAATGTCTTGTGAAATACGGTGACGTCCTCCATGACATTTGTGGCTTGAAGTCCCAAATTTCATGACGTATTAATTAGGGGGGGGGGGACAAAAACCGATCTGAATCGTAAAATCACGTTTTCATTTAATCGAATCGTTTGACTTTGAAATCCATCACGCTACTTATCAAATAATTTTTTCATTGAAGAAATGACGAGAAAAAATGTATTTACATTGTAATTACATCATACCCTCTCAAACTGAGCCGACTCGAATGGTTCCACTTTCAAATCGAAACGTCCTTGAATCATTTCACACCCATCAAATCGTCTTTTGTTGAAGAGATGCGATAGAAATGTCGGTCCCTTAGGAACATTTCACTTATAAGGTTCCATTGAAAAGTATGTGGATTAGTTTCAGCACTGCTACTTACAACCATGTGACCATATCATATATTCTGGTTATTTCCAGAATTATTATTGTTTTTTTTTTTACAAGCACAGTAGGCTACCCTATGTTTGTCCTTTTCCACACTAGAAACTGAAGCGTGTCTACACGCTCGAATTCAAACCATACGTGGTTTTTGTGAAACCCCCGCGTATTGAGGAGTTGCGCCTCACCAGAAGAAGAGCGAAATTCATCTGCGATGAAGAGGACTCTAATCAAGTCAGGATGTTCTCAGTAAGAAACATATAAAATACATTGCCTTGGTTGTTGTGTGCAGTCAGGTGCACGTCTCGAGCATGCAGGCCGCTGTGAAGTCGCAAAACCTGACAGGCTTTGCACATGACTGGCATTTAAGAGACAAGTGGGGTCATAAGGCTGCTAAGTGGGTGGTATGAAGTGTGAGTTTTTTTTCTATTAAACAGTGATGTAATGTTTATTTGTGCTGGAATTCTTGTGGGCAACAATTTTCAATTCCCCGAAAAGTGGGTAAGTTTGCCTGTGTTTTGAGCAAAAAGGTAATTTTGTAATGTCTCTCTGGCCTTTCGCTGTCAAAGGCAACTCTCATTTATTTCCTTCTTTTAGAGCCTTGATTGAACTCGAAAGGAGTGACACACAGTTTGACCTTGACTTGGCCTTGTCAAAATGTTGAGGCCATGCCAAAGGTTAGCCATTGCTCAATACCTCAGGGATATGTTATAGATGCTGTCATTCTGACTTGTTGGTGTGTAACTCTCTTTGAACCACAACTATCAGTATGTACCACGTCCCAGTTGGTATTGATCACCTGCGTCAAACTCGAGTGACGTGGGCGAGTTCTAGCCCCCCTTGCCATTGATTGCGGCCCGCGAGAATTGGCCAAAACTTTTTCGTGACTTTCTTTCAAAAGTTGTTACCCATCATGAAAATAATGATAATTCAATTCAGTGATAATTATGTAACGTTTATTATTGGGGTTTTGAGACAGAACATAAAAGCAGGGTTGACTCAATAAATGGTTGCGTGGGCTTTCTACATCTTGATATAATAGGTTGCAGTGTGGATGCAGTTTTCTAAAACAACTTCCTGGAGCATGTTTGGTCACCTTGAGTCCAGGCTGCAGTTTATTTTTTTAATCATCATTCCATCACCAGCACTCAACCTTTTTGGCCGTAAATTGACTTAGTGACAACCACATCTGTCATCCTCACAAGAAAATAAACAGTCAAGTGCTTTCTTTCCACAGGAGGAAGATTTTGAAGACATGATTCACTCGGCCGAAACTATGGAAGCCCAGCACGGGCAAATGTTTGATAAGGTGATCCTTAATGGAGACATCGCTATGGCCTTCAGAGAGCTTAAGGCAGACCTCCAGCAGCTTCAGGAGGCAGAGGTCCGCTGGATTCCCGCAGAATGGCTTTGTCCCTCGCCAACAATGGCGAGGAGGAGTTGTGGACTTTTGGCCGGCTGGATTTGAACTTGAGGTCACAAGGGAATGACGCTACTGTAATATACGCACCAGCACTTCCAAATGTGTTAATAAGTGAGTACCTGCTAGTGGCATCAATTTATTCTTGTAGTATTCATTTCTGTCATATTTTAAATGTTTTTTCATCCGTAAACAAGGCATATGATCCCCGCACGATGAGTTTTCCATGGAGTTGTCCCTGAACACACTGCATAGTTAATTAGGTAACCAGACAACCTTTTCCCATTTTTGTCACAGTGCCAGTCCTCTGTTGGCATTTGGCTTAAGTAACGTCGGCTCGAACCATTAAGTTGAAAAAAGTTGGGAAGAGTGGTTTTGGAGGAGGGGGGCTTGCGGCAGACCGTAACCCTGCCCTGCCAAGTCGCAAACATCAGCATGGAATTATTCTGACAGCTGCTGCACTTCAATTAACATAATGTAATGCGCACCAGAGAAATATTATTAGTAGCAGGCGTAGAGACTGTACAATTTAGAGGCATAAACAAGAAAACATTCCCTTAAATCCAGCAGAAGACGTTCAATAGTGCATGTGCAGTATGAAGAGTCATCTAAAACGTTTCTTTTTGGATCAGTCAAAATAAATTGACTCACTCATTATTATCATGCTAAAATGGCATCTTTGCTGATCTGATTCACTTTTTCTGGTGGCTGGATTCCTTCACTAGATTTCCTTCCTTCTTTTGGATGTTTGAACAAAGTGGTGTTAATGTTTTTGGGAGGAAGAAGGAGCCGCTTGATGCGAGGGAGACAGTAATTGCTTTCTTGGGGTTTCGGCCTCCGTCGAAAGGTTCAAACCACACATCCAAGCGCCACGAGCTCGGCAACAGTGGATTAGGCCTCAGGGATCATGGAAAAAAATATCAGTTGTTAGTTATATCCATGTCTTCAGTATTCATTCAGACGGAGGGGCGGAGATGCGTTAGTTGCGCAATATGTCTGATCCCCGAAACGTTCCAAACAATGTGTCAGAAGAGCAGTCTCGCCATTGCCAGACGCGACGTCCGACCTCAGCAGAACATGGCAGCGTAATTTCATCACAACACTGACGATGTGCAGGCACCCTCTGAGATCATAACAGTGCCATGAAGACAGCAGCACGATCCAATGAAAAGCCCCCGTTTTATGTTCGTAGCAGATCCAACTTCAAACACGACTATGATGTCAGTGGGTTTTGGATCATTTGGCTCAATCATGTAAATGCCTGTTCAAAAGTATGAAAAAATAAACAAGATTAATGTTAAACAATATGATCATAATTGAATGACATTAAACACAACTTGGTGAAAACGGGACCTGAAAGCGTAAAAGATCTCTTTTGCGTTGCAGAATAATAAACACATTAATGTGAAAATGTGTAACCTCGAGCAGAAGATCCTTCTTCAATTCGACATATTCTGTGGTTTCTGGTATGAATGCTGGCTCACAATTGGAGCCCGTCAGCAAACTCAAGATAGATTCTGCTGTATAAATGTCACTGCGTTAAGACAGCTTGTCTCATGTTGCATTCATCACTCATCCACAGAAAGGAAAGTAATGGCTTGAATGAGCACTGTCTGTCGCACCAGCTGAGAAATCAAGCAACAAGATATGGAAGTAAAATAAAATATCTCCTCAAATAACTTCCACTCCCCCGGGAAGACTTTTTACAAGATCTTCCGCACCAAACGCAACCAACATGCCGAAATGGACTTGATTTGTGGAGCAAGGTCATGCAGGAACACAAAAGACCATTCTTTGAATTAAAATTCCACAAAATTGGATGCAGTGAACTAAAACTCTAAAAGGTCTTGTAAATATGAAAAATTAAGACGTGGAGGGGGGGAAAAAAATTCAACAAAGTCAAGTCTGACTCATGTTTAATTTAAAAGTTGGTCAAGACGGGGGGGCTGAAAAATGGTGTCCATAAAGTGCAAAAACATAATCCATCACAATGAAGGTGCACTCGCCATAATCAGACTTTTTGCCAAACGTCCTGTAATATCTCTTGAGATATAACGAGACTGTCCAGAAAGCATTTTTTTTTTTTTGTCAAAATATCCAAAGCCTTACTCGTGCTTTAATCTACACATCGATGTTTGCCAAAAATATTTTTTTCCTACAATGGTCCCCATTTTTGTGCAACCCCCTCTGTGCTATTTGTGTAATTCTGACGGTCAGAAGACAGCAAAGGAAAAAAGTATGATAGTGTTGTTTTTGCGTAAATGTGCTGACAGATGGGCACCTGGAGTGCACAAACCTCCCGAAAAGCCAGTTGAAAAGAAATGCTGTTTTTCTGGGAGCTGCTGCTTTGAATGATCGCGACAGAAAACTGACAATAGAGCAAATGCATAAAAAATTAACTCCTATGAAAAGTCTGCTTTTTATCCATTTCTCCGCGGACATGATAACCAACTGCAGCAGCGAAAATGAGTTAATTCGACGGATTACGTTTTAATGAGTGCAAGCGAGCAGCTGACTGTCAAAAGTCACAGCAGGTGTTTGAGCCGTAAATCGGGCGTTCCATTTCCAAGGACTCACTTTTTACGCCTTTCTGTGACTCTTCTCTTTTGCTTTGTGTTAGAGAATAGCAAGTTGTGCAAAAAGTACAGAAGGTAAAATTAGGTTCATTTCGTTTGAGGTTCATCTAGAAAATTTCAATTAAACGCATCCCAAATGTTTTGTGAGTCAGTTTCTTTATTTTTGTCATATATTCCAATAGAGCAAGTTGATAATAGCACAGCTGCAGGTTACACTATTCATGGTGTATTACAATGTTATCAACAATTTAACAAACGTATGTTTTGCCAAAGGTTATTGTGTGTTTTTTTTTTTTTTGTCTCAAGTACGGTTATAAACACGCAAAATGTTCCAAATAAAACTGTCTCCTGTCTTCCACCCAAGTTTTTTTCTCATCTTAAATTCAGAAATCAGCATGCGAGAAAAGCTGTCAGTTCTCTTTCTAACCGCAGATTTTCCTTCTTGTTTTTATTTCCCCCTTGATAAAAAAAGAACATGCCTCCGATATAATTCTTTTGTCAAGCAACACTGTTTTCACTGATACCTCATCTGCAACCGAGTTTGTGCGTCTCTGCAAAACACATACAGAACATCCACACCTCGTACACGTTGCATCCGATCCAGACTCGAGGTATACTGTATCTCCTTGCGCTGTACTTTTTTTTTTATCGGTCTCTGTGCTATTGGAGGTGGGTGTGTTTTCTGCTAATGTCAATACACAAGCCAGAGAGGGAACATGTCCCTGAGGGACAGGACTAAATGGTGTGTAATCGCATGTAGCAGTCTGACAACTGCAGAAGAATGTGAGAGGAGGAATTTATTACGGGGAACAGGGATGCATCTGCTCCATGTGTTTTCGAGCTGGGTTACCAGTCACAACTGGAACTTCAAACTGCTCAACTGCGAACCGGGAAGTGAGTCAAGTCAAATTAATGAACAAGCGCTTGCTCGGAAAAACTGTTTTACAAACATTTTATCACCACTCAAATAGTTGAATACTGTATTGAATATGACTAAAGTATGATGTTGCACGGAAAAGTCATCGTTATGTAAGATTGTTTTGATATATCAAAGGTTCTCTCACTGGATCAATAAAATCGACCACATGTGCATTTTACTTTTTCTCGCGACCTCAAGGCAATATGATATGCTGAATATATACACCTCTCAAAATGATGTGGATATTCTGCCTCCAGGTGAAATTTCAGGAAGAATCTTAAAAGCACTATAACCTTTCGAGCGAGAACCTTTGAATGCATAATAGCGCATGACTGTAACAAAAAAGACCGTACAAGCTAACCGTAAAACAATTTTACGAAGCTGAAAACACATCTGTTCATCAATTACGTAACAGTACGTAATGACGACCCAAAGTGCAAGATGTGTTCTGTTCAAATAACAAACATCCATTCAGCTTTCCAGTTCAGGGTTGCTGCGAGCTGCAGCTGATTCGTGGCGAAAGGCAGATCACATCTTGGATTGGCCACCAACCGCAGGGCACAAATAGAAACAGATAACTATTATCGCCATCGCTGAATGGTGGTGGTAAGAAGAGTACACGCTGCCTGCAAAGAAGTCAGGCGGGTGATCCAGTGACACAAGCAACAGGATATTTATTCGTTATAGTCGCGCCTAAAATACAGCACTAGTTGGCAATATTGCTTCACAAACACCTCCGACTTCCCACTGCTTTCCCTCAGCTTCGAGGAGTTTTACTCTGTTTTGATTTTTTTTTTTATGTTGTAAATGTTGCACATTTTTGCGCAAATTTATTTTACCTCGGCTTTTGCTCGAAGGCAGCTACAACGGGCGCCAGCTCACCTGCATTCCCCATAAGGATATGTGGTACAGAAAATGGATGGATGAATGGAGAGGGCGAGAGAAAGAGAGGGATGGATGGATGAAGAGAGAGAGATAGAAAGGGAGAGCAAATGAGAGAGAGGGGAAGTATAGAGGACAGGATAGATGATGGGAGAGAGGCAGAAAGAGGTACGGATGATGGATGTATGGGTGTATGGATGGATGAAGAGAGAGAGGAAGAGAAAGAGGGAGCGAGGGAGGGATGAAGGTAGGGATGGAGAGAGACAGAGAAGTATGGATGGATGCATGGATGGGAGAGAGAGAGAGAGAGATGGAGTGAGGGATGGATGGATGGAGAGAGAGAGAGGGAGAAAGGGAGGGAGGAATGGATAGTTGGAAAATAATTTTCTTGAAATTCAAAGCTGGAAGTGAACGAATGTTACTGAATGGATTTAGTTTAATTTTTTTTAGGTTCCACTGGAACAAATAAATGGAATGAAATACTTCACATAAAGACATTACATCTCCAGAATTCCACAAAAAGAATGGAATGAATCTATCTTCTTAATAAGTTATACCTTCATAAATCTGAATGATTTCCCTCTGGTTTGTGCAATTCACAAAGTGTCACATTGCTACGATGTCACACTTCTTACACCACTTCACCTCTCAGCCTCCTGCCGCCTCACCACGTGGCGGGAACACAAGCCAAGTCAGGGTTCAGCTTCCCAAGCCATCCCGAAATGATACAGTATGTCCCACTTCATGGAAACAGCTTAAACATTCCCCCAAAGAAGCCACATTGCGCAGACTGCAGACAGTGCAAAAGCTTTGCAATCCCTAAACCTCACTGCACATAGTTGCGCGCAAAATAAGCAGCACTTGCTGAGGATCGGATGAGCAGAGCCAGTGCTATTTTCCAGTGCTGCTGTTGACATTACTATGGCCCAATTTGTTCTGAAATCCAACATTCGCTGCCTAGCACGAGGCACCGCTTGGTGGTTTTGCTGGTTATTAGGAAACTTGTAATTCCAGCTCCCGAATCCCCTGGTAAAACATGCAGTGTTATTTGCTGACACGATTGTTGGTCAAACCGCAAGCTGCAAGAGGCTCGTATGCCTCATGTAGAAAATATGAGATCATGCTGAACTGCTCAGCAGCAGACAAAATCTAATAACCACATTTGTCATGCAATAGTTTGCATATCTTGGGCTGCTCCTGCTGCTGCTCGGCGAGGGTTCCCTCAGAGTCGTGATTGGATGGTGGGCGGACCAATGGGTAGGAGGGAAACAGGTTATTTGAACTCTCCAAAGTGCTGCTCAACAAAACCAGACAACATCCACTGACTTTTCAAACATTTTTCGCTCTGTAACTGCAGCTGACGTACTGTCTTCATTTTCAGAGAAAAGACCCACGGACTATTTTCCATATTTTCCCCTCATTTTTACTTCAACTTTGTCCAGGATGGGAGCGTACGGCGTCTATTTAATTCTGTAAAACTACCGATGCACCTGCCGATTTGGGACAAATCTGCTTTGTTGAGAATGAACACAGTTGTTGGGATGGCATCTGATACTCTTCTTCATTTGGAGGATGAACAGAGGAGTAGACTGAACTGTGTCGCTCACACCAGCTTAGCGAACGGCCAGAATGCCAAACTGCTGCAATACCAGGAGTCCACTGAAGACGGCTCCTCCATCAAGTACAGAAGATATGGGTATGCTCATTTTCTTTTGGGAGACTTCTTTTGTTTCTGTGGTGCAATATTTAGATGCGTCAATACACATATTTTACTTTAAAACAAAGGCGCAAAACCAAATAAAAAAATTTAAAAAATCACATAAATGTTAATTACCAAAGATCTATTATTTGTAATCATTTTTTTTTTCCTGGACCAATCCGCAGCACAACTTTTACAGCTCCTTAATGTGCCACTTTTTCTTGATTTTGGTCCTGAAAATGCACTGCTGTTTATTTTTTTCTGCAATATATTATAATGTGCACTACAGTCTGATCTTCTGAAATCCTCCAGATCTCGCTTGGGTGGGGTCAAAGTTCGCCACAAGAGACAGGTGCTACAGGACATGGCCCGGCCTCTCAAACATTGGCTGTACAAACACCGCGACAACCCGTACCCTACCAAGACTGAGAAGGTTTTGTTAGCTCTGGGCTCCCAAATGACTCTGGTACAGGTGAGGCAAGACAAGTGTCGGCCAATATGGAAATGGTCTTTCACTTTTCGCACTTTTCTAACTGTCAAACTCTGCTTAGGTGTCAAACTGGTTTGCGAACGCCCGACGGAGGCTGAAGAACACTGTGAGGCAGCCAGACTTGAGCTGGGCCTTGAGGATCAAACTGTACAATAAATATATCCAGGGAAATGCAGAGAGACTGAGCGTCTGCAGTGATGACACCGACTCAGATGGTGAGGACAAATTGAATCAATACTCAAAAATCGCTATAATGATTCTCAGACCGCTCCCGCCATGTTTAATATTCCCAGATTCTGCAGAAGTTGCTTTTGAGCGTAGTTGATCATGTGATTAATTTCATATGAGGCAAGAGCCCACTGTCGACTCTGACAAAAGTTTTTTGTCCATGCGCTTTGGTGCAGATGATGACTGTCCATTACAAACGCCGATTTGCTCATCAGACATGGGGAGGTCCTCATCCCACATGTGTGGGATAAAGAACCAGGGAGCGGTCCTCGCCATGGCTGACCCCGCCAACAGCGACGATAGCGCCTCGCCTCCGTCAAAGTACAAGAGCAGCTTGCTAAATCGCTACCTGAACGACACCGTACGGCACATGATGGCAGGCAAGGCGGATCGCGTCGCGCGAAAAAGGAGGAGCCACTCCGAGTCCTTCAGTTCAAACGAGTGTGACCGAGACGCTGTGTCCCCGGCGTCATCCTATGACACAGAGACCAACTTCATCTACCAAATGGGTAAGAGGCTCCAAAGTGTCACACATCATTAACATTTCATTCACACTGAAGGATTTCTAATTCCATTTTCCAGCGGTTTCCACACAGTCACTTTGAAGTTGCCCAAATTACAAAACAGGACATTTTGCGAGATTCATGTTAATTCCTTAGTGAACCTCAATTTCGGTGGCGGGCCAAGGCGTCAACAATCAAATGTATCCTACCAGAAATGGTGATGATGATATTTATTCATGTTTACAGACTACTACAGACAAGTCAAACTACCACATAAAATGCTGACGTTAGTTTGGGCCAGCTGTGAGGTGAATTACAAATAGGATTGGCTAAAAATAAAAAATTCAATAAAGAAAGAAAAAAAAATCTATATAATTATGAATTACACATACGTTAAAGACCCTGACGAGATACACAGAAGCTGGGATCTGATTGGGCAAAAAAAAACAAAAACAAAAAAAACATTTACACACATGTACTGGAAGCAGTCCAGCTAATAGAAAAATTACAAAATGAATAGGATAGACATTGAAATGCGCTATAAAAATAAAATTCTTTTGTATTGTATTGTATTGTCCAAGTCCTTACAGATAAGCTTCTGCTGCCACAATAATGATGATGATAATATTATTATTATTATTATTATTATTATTATTATTAATAATAGTAATAATAATAATAATAATAATAAGAATAATAATAATAAGAATAATAATAATAATAATAATAATAATAATAATAATAATAATAATAATAATAATATATTATGTTATATATTACATTAAAAAGACCTGTGTTCTGTCCGCTTGCCCATCTGGCACATCTATGCCAGTATGACCACTATAGATTGATGATGAATATATTTGTAACTTTTCAATAATCAACTAGCATGACATTCGCATGCCATTATCTGATAGATGAAAATGTGCCAGTTTCCAACAAAAAGAGACATCAGCTATATCATGATGAGTTTTTGTAGAAAAAAAAATCTTATTTATTTTTGCAACATTAGAACATTTTTCTCCTGACAATGACACTTTCCTCCCGTAACTTTCTTTTTCTTAATTTTGCCATTTCAATGAGACCCGAATACTCTTTGATTCATACTGGCTTGACTGAGTGCCTGCTTAGTTAAATATTTATTTTTTAGTGGAGAAGACTAATAAAAGTTCAGTATGAAGTGTAGTAAAACCAAAATAGAACTTGACTCTTCAGGGTTCTTTGGCATTTATATATTGCTGGTGTTCAGTAGCAATCAATAAATTTTAACATCTCGCTTGCCATTTATGACGAACCAACTACTCATGGAGCCAGATTTATTTTATTTAATAGTTTTTTATGAACATTACTAATAAAATTCCTGCAAATGCACAAATCCCTTATTTGAAAATTTGGAAGGGGCTGATGCTGGCTTCTTCTACTGCACACTGCAAATATCATTTCCATACAAGAGAATGTGCCATTTGTTCCGCTTCAGCTTCTTGCCATGGTGGAAATGTCCAGTTGGGCCTCAAGGACAATTACAGAATGTCTGAGATTTTATTTTTCCCCGGGTGAAAAGTGAAAAACTCAGCCAAAACATCAAGAAATAGAGCAGTTTGTCAGCAGGGCACACAAACATCTCAGAGTGACAACTCGGCTTTGAAAGAACACAGCCCGAGAGCATTAATATCCATTTGGCTCCGTCCCATTTGAGTTTTGCGCTTGAGTCATGTACACGTCGGCTGCTTGTTTCTCTCAGTCCTGCTTCCCTACTCAATCTCATTAAAAAGTTACATTTCTACAATTGTGAGCCCACTATTCATTGGTTACAACGATGCGATATGCTCCATTTTTATGACTCTCAGCTTCCCCGAAATCAAATAAATCTTTGCAGTCGGACAAGTTTTATTTCGGTTATTGTCTGTGAAAACACTTTATCTTCAGTAACCTTGAGTTCAACCTCAGACTTCCACTCAAACTGATAATGCACAATATAAAAAGAATAATGAAAGCTATACGTTACAGCGCCATTAGGTAAAATGCAAACACTGCTTTTTTTAACGAGACTCCGTTGAGAGCCCTCCGCCAAGGCCATATTAACATCATTTGGATCATCATCATAATCACATTATGTCAAATTCATCTGTTATGCTTTTATGATTAATGTATTACTGTAATCACAATATATTTAGGAGAAGAAAAAAAAATGAAAGGTGTATCAGCGCCGACCACAAGTTCTTAGAAGTGCTGACAGGATGAATTTAGAAAAATAGAATTTTTAGAAATGAGTCTTTTTTGCATCATTTTGCCATGGGATGTTATTTGACTCTTTTATCAGCTGTAATCATACAAAAGGGAATGTGTTCTGATGAATAAGGAATTTAAGAAAACCAAACGACACTCTTAAAATCATTCAGGACTTATTGCGACAGTATTCACGAGGCTGAACGTAGCCGAGCGAAAAATGGAAACTTGAAAGCCCACCACAATTCTTTACAGCGCAAGGAACATGAAAGCATTTAAAGTCACATGTTTTGAATCAAAACAATGACAGGTAAAGTTATTTCCCAACACTAAGCTATACTACTTAGCTCCTGGTCACGTAGCGTCATTTCAACTCGGCACTGACTCGGGGGTAAAACGTAAAAGTATTCCCCTAAACATGTCAGTTAGAGCACCTCAAATCATATTTCCTTTGGACTATTCTGTGCTTTCTTGAACTCATTATTCACCGCGGCAGCACAGTTGAAATGTTTGTGAACACTTTTAATGTATCCCTGCTGGTTCTATTATGACATTTTGCAACCTAGCGCGACTCCTCTATGGAACTGAAGTGGAAAGTCAGTCTGCCAGATTCATGACAGGCCCGAACAGAACACCATTAAACCACAACGGTAGTATAGCTCGACAAGGCTCAAACGGTCGCGAAAAACGTTTGAACAAGTGATGGATTTTAAAAGTGATGTCACTGCTCTACTCTACAAGGTCACTTCAAACATATTTGTCGAGAGTTCACAGGCTGGAAACATCATGTTACCTCACATTTCCATGAAAAAAAAAAAAAAGTGCGTTTCTATTCCTGTACAAGACGTGTGGTGCTTACACCCTGGTCCGTGCCTCCCCTGAAAACCCCGGAGGGCCATCAATGTCACTAGGATTGTGTTTTATAACACACAGAGCAATGAAAAACCTGTTTGGACTCATGCCTGGTAGCACTATGCCCCCTTTTTGTTTCAAATGAAAACATCCTTGCCAATGGGGAGTTTCTCGTTCACACATTCATATCCATATTGCTCAGTCCATCTTTATTTGACATTGCAGAGTCCGATGGCATGCATGTAAAAATGTAACGGTTGGATAGAGCGAATTTCGTGACTTCTTAAGTCTAACTCAAATGCGGCAAATTTCCATCCATGCATTCATCCATTTTCTATACTGCTCATACTCATTATGGTCACAGATTTAGTGGAGTTTATCAGTTTATTTGCGACTGGGCGAGACTGGTTGCCAGCTAATGGCAAATTTGAATATGGAATATGTTTTGGTTTTTATGATTTAATTCAAGAGTAAATAGCTTTTTGGGGTTGCAAAAACAGACTTAATGGTAAAATAAGACAAAGTCTACGATGCACCATTGAAATTTCCTGTTATCACGTTGACACAATTGTCCCAAAACTACAAAGAAATACTTTATCTCCATACTTAGTTTGTCCTTTTTTCTGAAAATCTCAGCTCAGGCTATGTCTTGCTTGAAAGAGGAAGTGCAAATTCATCTCATTTCACTGAGCGTATATTGCGTTCCGTTATGCATAGTGGGATGTCATTTGGAGTGTGAGTCACCAGAAAAACACATTTTCTGATTCACTCACCGTGGCAACACATTTCCATCTTGTTAGAACATGGTGATTTGATACACTTACTGAAGGTGTCTTCTTTTTCTTTTGGCCCTTTCTCATTAAGGGTCAGCACGGTGCCTCAACCGGTTCCATCTGTCTGTCTGTCTGCATCATCCTCCAAGAGCAACTATCCTCATGTCTTCCCTCACTTTCAACCTTCTCTTTGGTCTCCCTCAAATTCTCTTGCCTGGCAGCTCCATCCTCATCGTCCTGCTGCCAACATACTCTCTATCTCTCCTCTGGTGTGGCCTCAACACAGTCTTAATAAGATTCCCATTAATCCTAGCAGAGTCTTCTCCCACATCATATACTTGACAAGGTCTCGGACCGCCCCTCCCTAAATGCAGGGCATTTGCGCCTTTGTGCGCCATTGTGGGATGGAACTTAGTGTTTTATGGGTCAATCCTCGCTGCATCACTAATTTGCAGCAAAATCAGGGCGTTACAATGCAGAAAAATAAATTAGACTCTCTTAGCACCTCGGATGATGTAGTTGGCTGTGTATGCGATGTGGGCAGATGGAGACATGTTTAAAATGAAAAGGATTATAATCCGGTCAATGAATTGATTTCTACAATGGCTCAAAGGGATTGTGCCATCCTGATATCATTTTGTGAATTAAATACAATGACGTCCATTACGCACACCTTGAGCAGCGCTGAATTTGTCTACGCGCACCTGGATTAAATACACCAAAATTGCTTTAGACCACCTTGCTGCAAAACAAACCACCTTTTAGCCAGTCTAAAATGTAGTCTACTTTAGTCTACTTTTTGTCACCAAATCAAAAATGATTACTGTTTTCTTTTCAATTTCCTTGTCAAGAAATAGCCTGGGGGGCGTAGAAGTAATGCCGAGTGAGGTTTAGCGGATGTACCATCATCACAAATATGCTGAACGAGATCATTGCCCCAGCACAAAAATGAAGATGGGCCCATTTTTACGCCAAGCACACTTAGTTTCTGTCAATAAATGAGCAGGTGCATCGGCGGCGAAGCTGCTTGGTGCTCCGGGACACATCCAGACAGGCGCAACACGGCCCCAAACACGCTAGACGAGACTTGCGCTGGCACTTAAATGAAGTTATGCACATTTTTAAGCCGTGCGCACGGCACCTGTCGTGCAAAACAGAGCCCATTTTTCCAAATTTTGTCCTTTTGGACAGGCGGCAGGGTACACCCTTGACTGATTGCGAGTATAGAAAAGGACTAATCATTGCGTCCATAGGTGCAATATACACACAGGTGCGACCAATCATCGTATTTTTTTCCTTTTTTTCAAAATAGTATGTGACTACCGGGTATAAAGTTTAAACCTTATCCTTCTACCTTTGTGTTTTCCGTACTCAGGATGTAATTTTGCTCGATGTTGCCATGACAACTGTTAGGATTTTACAAATCATTGTTCGAAATCAAATATTGTAATATTTGCCATTTTGGTGACGCTAAAATTTGAAAAAGTTGTACAAAATCCTTGTTTTGTACAGTTGGCAGGCCCACTCAAAATTTCCAGGGGAATTTTCATATTTTTTTTATTTTATTTTTTAGTTATCCATCTGTTGTCTTTCATACAATGTTCCCATTCATACAATAGAATTTGATTTAAGTTTCTTGCATCAGCGTTTCTATTTTGGGGAAATTTTTGTTAGCAATTTTTCTAATATAAAAATGGTTGCTTTTAATTGGCTCAATATAGGTTGAGGAAACCAATACACAAGCCCAACTTTGTTCTTTCTACAAGATACATTGTGAGAAGAGTGTTCACGAAAACCACATATCTGCATTTTAAATGTGTTGGTGAGGGATATAGAAGGTATTTCATGTAACGTAACTGAGGTAGTTCCTGTTTACAGAAAGATGTTGAACTATACAATCGTTTCATCTGTTTGATTTCCAAAGAACAAAAGGATAAATCACGATAACAGTTTTCTTTTCAATTACCTTGTCAAGAAATAGCCTGGCCAAAATCAGAAGTTGTGAAGTACTTATGCAATACTGCTGGTCAATTTACCATTCAAAAAAAAAAGCAGCAATCCCTTTCATTACCTACAAGTTCCCCATGCAGTAAATTTTAAAACTGGCAAGAGGTAAAACAATGTTTTCTCGCCGTATAAAATAAGAGGTCTAGAAATAGTTTCTTGGAAAAGGATGTTGCGGCTAAAGAGAAAAAAGTTTGAGGACGTTCAGAAGCAAGGAGAAAAAAAAAACAAAGCATAAATGATTTAGTCAATTGTTACACTTGACTCGTGGCCAACTGAGAGATCCGAGATGGAACACTTAGGGGCTTAAATCTATAGGTCTACATTTCATCAACTTATTTTTGCTTCATGTAGACATATGGAGGGCAACACAGTGAACTCGTGGTTCGCTGCCACACAGTTCTGAGGTTGTGAGTCCTTCCTGTGTGGAGCTTGCATGGGTTTTCTCTGGGCTCACCGACTTCCACCCACATTCCAAACACATGCACGTTAGGGTATATTAAGACTCGAAATTGTCCATAGGTATGAATGTCCGTGTAAATGGTTGACTATCCTGTTTGTAGCCTGCAATTGGCTTGTGACCAGTCCAGTCAGTAACGGATGGATGAAATTCTACATTACACAGAACAAGGATAGTGTGTGAGAGATTTGTCATAGAATACAAGGCCTAATGTCCTGCTTGGAAGGTTTCTTTTGAGAGAAATACAGTAATGGCAAATACTTAATATAAACATTATTTGATGTCATAATAATGACGTTAGATCTGGGTCTCAAAAGTTGTCAAATGTCTTCTAATGTGTTTCAAAGAGTTCCCTATATAAATTAATACCAAAAAAAAAGTCAATTTCCAGATTTGTTTCTGTTTTTAACACAATCACTTTACTATCATCAAATAAGCTGATTTATTTGGTAAAATGTCTTACTTTATCTTGCAGAGACCTTGGACTATACATCATCTAAATGTGACAGGTAATTATTAATTTCTCTTTTTCTATTACCGCCGTTTTAGGATTGTTTGATTTTTTTTTTTAACCATTTTTTCCTGGATATGTATCCAGTGGTCAGCCTCAGGAAAGAGGTCAGCAGAGTCAAAACAAACAAGACTGGCGAGAGATCAATGCCGCCGTGGCCCTGACCAGTCTGGCCCACGGGCAGAGCTGTAGGAACAACAGAACGCCGCTCGGCCCTGCGGCGGGCCAGATCTGCCACAGAGAGCCCCTGTCCATCACGAGGACCAACATCCCTCGTAGGATACCCATCACGGTGCCCACCTCGGCCCTGAGGCAGTGCTGCAGTTCTGAGCGGTCCACCCTTACCAGCCGCATCATCCAGAAGTCGTCCCACATCTCCGAAGTGCAGACTATCAAAGTGGGCCTGGCTAACAGTGTGTAGGAATTCAACGTCAACATGCAAGACTAAAATAAGCCTCAAGGTAGCCTCTGAGACTTTTTCATTTGCAGTGATGAAACTGTTTGTGAAATGTAAAATTATATATATATATATAAAGTATATACTGTATTATTCGACATTCTTTTATGTATTTTTGCCCTTTTTATTACAATGTTGCATATGTATTTCTATTGTGTTTTGTTGTACTGAAGTAAGTTAACTTCTTTGAGACTGGATCATCATCCAATGTCGTTAAATTGACAGCAGCTTTCCAATAAAGTCAATGCGAAGTCTCTTCATCAGTTTTGATTTGCAAGAACTAGTACCAATACAACCTTACTATATTCAGATGTAGTCCTGTAATTGTGGGCTCATGCGCATTGGTGTAAGAACTGGCCCATCTATTTTTCATATCAATGCAAACCTCGGTTTGTTAAGTGTTTGTGAATTTGGCAGAACACGATGATGCGACACCTTGAACTGGTCGACTGTTTTGTTTTGTTTTTTCCATAAACTGCAACTCCGTTAATTATAAAACATTAGCAGCAATGAATCATGCTAACACTAACCTGGAAATGAAATGAGGAATGAAAAACGTGCTAATGCCTGGAAGATGAGTTGATTCTATGTTCCAATGTACATTTCATCATTCATCTCTTTATCGCCACTTCCCTGTGCGTGTGTGTGTGTTCACCCGGGCTGGAAGCTCACATTGTTGATTGCAAAAAAAAGGGGAAAAAACATGCTTATTAGGTTAACTGAAGACTCTCAATGGTCTATAAATGTAAAGGTGAGTGTCTACTCTACTGTTTATGTGCCGAGCAATTTGCTGGTGTGCACACCAGAGTGTATGCCACCTCTGAGTGTTAGCTGGGATAGGCTCCAACTCACCTGCTACAACCCTAACCACATGACATGAGTTACACCGAGAAGAAAAGTTCACCAGCGGTGGGACATTGTAATTTCCTTGGAATGTTTCCAAAGAAAAAGACTTGGAGAGATTTATAGAAATTTAGTAGTGTTGCATAGATATCTTATTGTGAAAAATCCTTGTGATTAGTGTCTACACCTAGATTAATATTAAAGGTTATTCTTAATAACTTGCAGTTAAAAAAATGAACCAATTTGTTATGTCAGAAATCTTGAGGTTAATCAATAGCCAAGAAGTAGCTCAGAGTTTCAAAAAGGTCAGTGACCCCTAAAATAGATGGATTGATGTGTTGCCCTTTGCAGTAACTTTTCTTCTTGGGATTTCAAAAGTGTTTTTCTTGCATGCATAAGGCATAAAAACAACAGATACAATCTGCACATATGGACACGCATAGAAAAAGAAACAGTGCAAAGGAACTGTGCAAATGGTATACAACACTCCTGAGGAGTTTTAAGTCCCTTACTCAAGATCAACTCTGTTGTGCTAAGGAAGCATCTGACACACAACCAGTGTCAGTTGGGACTAATTGTTTGTGCTGCAGCAGTCGTCTGAACCTTTTTCTGCCCGACATATTCCTGTCTACTACTTGATGGGGACAAAAATGACTGGACGAGGTCCAATACCTAACTTAAAGGTTGTAACAGACAACTAAATCATGTGCCAAATGTTTCCTTTCCATGATATATTTGTCAGTGTCATATTAAGTTCATGCTTTTGCTATAGCCGCATTGAAATTGTTTTTAACTATCTGGAAGAGGTAACAATATGGAAAGAACCCACTCAGAGATTGGTTTATGAAGTACGTAATTGTTTTTTTGCCATGACGTTTGAAGCATGTAAACACAACACAAGTCGCTCAATCATTTTTGGCATTTCGGGGGAGGAAAACAAATGTTTTCTTCACAATTGACACAAAGGTGAGTTCATCATTTGTCCCACAAGAATGAGCCCTTTAATTGTAATTACTAATTGTTTATAGTGCACCTCTGAGCTGACCCAATTTAAGAATGTGCAAACAGTAATTGCCATTTAGGACTAAGTTGGCCATGAGTGTTCTAGCTTCAGCAATACACGAATCACCACCATGTCAGACAAAAAAAAAAAAAAGAAAAAGAAAAACACTTTTGGTCGCACAATTTCCAGGTTTGAATGCAATATACATTGGAGAGATGACTTACGAGTTTAATTTACTAACCTATGATCACAGTTTCTTTTGCCGCCTTTCAGAACTGAATCTTTACTAAAACAGCCAGTTTTTTCTAAAGAAAAAAAGAAAACTTTAAATGTTATTTGCCTTGTAATCATGTGACCTGTGTTTCTGGATTGACTTTGAAAAAAAAAATCAAGTTACTAGCGTAAGCCTCATGCTAGCAAGACAGAGCGTTTAATGTTCTTCAGTGAGCCCTGAGTAACTGACAACCACTTAAAAAAGATTTGTAACAGCCTACAGATAGCCACAACATGGTGGCAACACACTTTTTAGACAAGGATGTACCCTGATAAAATTAAGCTCCATATACATAAAACATCACCAAAGCAATATTTGACCTGAGCCCAAAAACAGTAAATAGGTTTTCTACCTGCAAAAATAAAATTGCTAGGTTACCCCAAAAAAAAATGGGCACATTTTCAAATGCTGAACTGCAAACGTGTGGTGGTTCACTGGAGATTTCTGGTGAAAAAGATATGCAGACAACAGCTCCAAAAGTGGCACGATTTGCCAAGATGAGCGAAAGCTCCTCAACCCGCAATGGTCACGATAGACACCACATGCCGCAAGGGCTGATGACAATCCAAGCGAAAAAAAAAAAATGCCTGGTACGCTATGTGTGCCTTGAGTCGAGAGTGGAGCATCCTGTTCCATGTGAGCACATCCTGACACCAAACATAAGCTTGTAATCACACATCAACCACTGCATAGTTATTTGACTAAAGATCATTAGCAGGATCTTTCCACTCACGACCTACTTTTGCTCTTTTTTCTTTTCTTTTAAATTTTGTACTAAGAATATTTGCAGACTCGCGTGTTTTCATCAATTCATCAACTGAGCTGCCGATGGAAAGGCACACCGCGCGCTCCTGCACCTGCTCTTCATTAGTAGGGCCTTGAAAGCAAATGGAAACTCCATGACAAATACATGAAAACTAAATAATAGTGTCGAGTGACTGCACCCCAAATGTCATTTATTTCTGTTTGAAACAGTACAATTTTGACAACACTGAAAACACAGCATGTCATCCATTAAGGCAGGTTTCATTGTAACATTCTGAATTGCGAAATTTGATTGAAAACATTCGCAGAAAGGGATTGAGATAAACTGATGGGGGGGGGTGAAAACAAGTTGACCAATAGCAACAGAACAACAAATGTTTACACTGTCAAACAGAAAGCGCAGGGAATGATCTTCCATTATGTCTGAAACCATCACCTTGAAGACTACATATGGACCACATTGCACACAAACAATAAAGTCAAATGAAATAATAATAAATGGTGAACTGGCCAACATAATGATAAAGGGGAAAAAAATGAGCTAAGCATTTGTGATAAAGCATTTGAATGCAACTGGTTTGAATACATATGTCCATAAAGTGAAAATAACAATACGGGAGATAGTTCCACAAACCTTTTTAAGACCGAGATGATCAACTAGTCTGAGGATTGTGCATTTCTCAAAGAATGGGTGGATCAATCCATTCTGATACCAATAATTTAATGGATAAATCTATATCCATGAACATAAACTGAGTTAACTTTAAAAAGCATCTAAGTACTATATGCACAGTGTTATGGTAAAGGATGAACGCATTTCATGGCCAGAGGTTACATGTCGGTCAACCACCCAGTCATATTTAAATACTGCTACATACAGAGGATGGTTAGAGTCGGCCATGTCACCTAAACATTGGTTCAAATTATCAGCTTCACTCTCACATTCACTATTGTATCGTGACATCATGTGTGTTCCACCCTAGCATACATTTAATTCAAACTCTATACTTACGGGGCCAAAAGGCTATTTTTAGCTGATCCATTCATTTAAACAGAAAGAAGTGTCATGTGCAAAGAGTCCACCCCTGCTTGCTCTCTTACCAACTCACGTTATTCATCTCCTTCCTGGTTCTGGACTGTAGTCATTTCTATCAAGCTTTTTATGTATGTTTTGTTCACTATCAAGGTATGGAGCAGTATCCTCCACATGCCCTGCCGCCATCTTGCTCTTGATTGCCCAGGCGCAGCGTCTGGCCCTGGCTTTCGCTCTCCCAAAGCCCAGGGGTTTGTAGGATCTTCTCTACGAGCTCCTCAAAGGCACACTGGACACCATCTTTGGTCTTTGCACTTGCCTCTGAACAAAAAGGAAAGGGGTTACCATAAAACAAAAACAAGAAAATATACAAAATCATTTAACATAAAATAAATAAATGGATAAAAATGGGGAAACTGGCAGCATGGTAACAGTTGTTGCTCTTCATTTCTATGGGAAAAAAAACCCTTCAAATTTATTTCTTCAATATGCAGGTTTTAATGATAATGACATTTAAGGAACACTTGCAAGGATTAGGAAAAAAAAAATAAGACATGATGACTCAATTTAGGAAGCAAAAGACATGCAGTAGGCTCACAGTGGATCAAATCGACAACATATTCTTGTCTGGCTCACCCCAAAGCCACTCATTAATGTCGCTGCACTAAAATGGAAACTCCAAAGCAAAGTTAACCTAATTTCCCACAGAGGGCAAGTTTGGGTATGAGAATTAGAAATTGAGGAAAGCGTGCAGACATGCATTTTAAGTAACATTTGAAGCCTATCTTGATGCTAATCATAATGCAAATGATTTGAACAGGCTGCATCCAACTCAAAAGACCAAAGCAGCAGAAAATCAAAAGCATAACTTGCTGAGTGACACACAAGCATTTCCCAAGTGAATAACTAGGGCTGGGTGATTATGGAAAGAAAAATTTTAATTAAAATTGTTTTGATTGAAACGGAAATCACAATTAATAAAATGTTTATTCATTTCAAAACTCAACTACACAAAACTACCATTCCATCATGTCTGTTCCTTCCTGAACGTTGAGCACTTGATTCCGGAACACCATTCTTTTCGTCAAGTACAAAATCATCTTGTAAATATCATGGGAGGGGTTCATCCTCTCACATTTCTCACATAAAGTTTATTCTTGTAAACTGTTTTCATTTGTTTAACACAACATCCCAACTTTGTTCATAGAAATGACAATGAAATTTCGATTAATTGCCCAGGAACCCGGAACTACCTGAACTCTAACATGGACACTTACCGATAAAAAGCATTGAGTGCTTTCTCGCAAACTTCAGGCCTTCATTTCTGTCCACTTCAAGGTCATCCTAGAGGGAAAAACAAGGAATCCATATTCGTAATTCCCATCATTATAAGCATTTTTTTAAACGCGTTTACACTGAGAAAAAAGTGGTTGCAGGAAATAAAATCATGTGGTTCCAAATAAATATTTGAATTAGACTATACAAAACAAAATTTTAAAATAACTGCTTCAAAAAATACATCTAGATCTAGATTATTTTATTTTGAGCAACCACTTGATAATAAAATAAAATAGTCTCAATTCAACAATTTATTTTTTCAGTGTAGATTTCAGAATGACAGAACCCTTTATAGTGAAATGTGCTCTATAAATATGCTTTTATATTTATAAGAAAGAAGAGTCTTTTACAACTGTGGAAGCAAATCCTCTTTGAACTCACCCTATCAATCTTGTTGCCTACAAGCATTTTTACAATATCGTTGCGAGTTGTGTAGGTTTCCAGTTCATTCAGCCAGTTTTCCAACTTTGTGAAGGTGTCCCGCTTCGTAACGTCATATACTGCCAACCCAAAAGAAATAATAAATAGAAACAGACTGCGTTATACAATTCATGACATTAAATTTGCACATTTAATGAGCCATATGTAATTAAATGACCGTATTCCTGGGATGCAAAAATAATTCAACATTAATAAAATGTTAGGGGAAAAAAAAGAAAGAAATTGTGGCATACAGATTACTGGAGTGTGATTGAAAAAAAACAAAAAAAAAAACACTTACCAAGTATAACTCCCTGGGCGCCGCGATAGTAGCTGGGTGTTAGCGTACGAAACCTTTCTTGTCCAGCCGTGTCCTATAGAAAGAGGGCAAGGTAAGAAAATGACAGACATATTGGGAAAAATATTGAGAAAAAAAAAAACTATTTGTCTTTGACTTTAACTTAACTGCCCACTGTATTTACACAGGCAAGTGAGCCAGTCGATTAAGTCGGAGATTTTATTGCAGGATAAACTAAATATTAAGGTCTTTGATTAAGTTATTATTGTAAATACATGCACACGATGAGTTACTGTACTTAGTGTTGAATTTCTATGCTAGACAGCCCTTTGCAGCATGCAAAAAACAATACTATGTTATTTTATTTGTTTGCTACAAACATTTTGTCGTTGAAGAATGGATATTTATATATATGAATTTCAGTGTTAATATAAATTCAGATGTTGTTTCATTAAAAAACATACATTTGTGTATATTTTGTCCTTATTTAAAATGGCATTTTTGTCATACATCTGGCTAGGAAGTGCGCAGTCCGATGTGGCCCCCTGCAGCGCTGTTGACAAACTGTAACCCCCACACTCCTCCATCGTTAAAAGTTGTCTCGCCTAGTTCTTACGCGTATGGCCTGACGTTTAAAGCAAGTCTCGCTTCATTCTTTTGTGTACTGGTCTGTGCAATGTCACAGCCCAGTGGACAGCTATTGCACTGCATCATGTTTTTCAATAAAAATATGTCATCATAGTAATCCGTTTTACCCATATGGCGAGTTTTGCTTGATTTCCATCGATGGCAAGTGTCTTCACTTTGAAATCCACACCTTATTCGGTGTGCAACAGAAAAGGAACAAAAGTCTTTTAGACGATTCCGAAATGTTCAGTTATAAACATGAAAAAACTTGTGGGTTTGTGTGTGACGTTTACCTATGGTCGCTGTCTGCTCTGGATCAAATGTGTCGTCTGTGAATCTCAGGAGAAGGCTGGTAGTAAAGGAAACGCAGGTAACAAATCATGGCCACACATAATGTTTTTTTTGCAACAATAAGCATTCCAACACGACGGCTGTAGATAACAATGATGGGCATCAGCCAAAAATAAACACGCAGTAAAAAGTTGTCATAATACATGTTTTGATATTATTACATCACAACAACACTACAAGGTTAAACTAATTCAAAAACACAATACCATTACGTGGCTGTCGAAACGACCGCTGGACAAAACAGTGCAAACAAACTAATGTCAACAGACTTAACAGGCTAAGCGAGCAAGCTAGCTCAGGGCAAAACAAACCTGGATTTTCCCACTCCACTTTCGCCGATTATCAACAGTTTCAGAGTTGTCAATACGTCGTCATCCATATTCCGATGTTTTGCTAGTTAGCCAGGCAATTTTCAACGTTTTTTTTTCTTTTTAAATGTTCAGTTTGCTTTAGTAATTCCCGTGTGAAGCTGTTGACAGCGTGCACTACTTCCGCCCAACGTTTACGTCTGACGTCACGGACAAGCATTGATCACATGTCACATGTCGTTCCATAGCTATTATAACCTTGAAAGTCTCTTAACATCTTAAGATTTTTTTTTGTAAACCTTTATCCATCCTGGCATGGTAGTGTTTTAGTATTATATATTTTTTGTTTGTTTGTTTTGTTTCTTAATTGATTTGTATTTAATAATAATGTTCTTTTTATTTATAGCCCAGTTATTGCTGATTGCAAATAAAGTAAAAAGAAAACATGTCCTTACGTTGCTAAAATAAAATAATGGCATGTGTATGTGTATCCAATTTAATTTAAATACATAGAACACACACATATATATATATATATATATATATATATATATATATATATATATAATTAAAAAGATATATTTACTATTAGCCACTCTAACACAGTGCATAGTTTACACATTTACACTGCTATCATAGTACAAAAATTGTCATTAAATACATTTTAAACTATTCATAAATGCAAACGTATATCCCTGCAATTAAAAATTAAATACATGTGAACTATGCTTCAGAAAAATACTATATATTTAAAAATTCAAAAATATACAGCATTGCAAAAGTTTAAATGGGATATAGTATATGCATGGCCACAAGCAATGTTCTTCATTCTCAAATGTTTGATTGTATTGCATGTTTTTAAACGTAGTAAACTTGATTTGTATTTAAGTCAGTAATCTTTTTTTCTTCCCCATACCAGTAGGTCGAGCCCATGCACCACTAGTGATACATCTGCCACACTTTGAGTCATTGTTTCCCTCCTGAGTTCTTGCATGACTAAAGAAACCTTAACATCAAGCATTGAAAAGAAAAGACCTCAGGGCCAATCCAGTGACAGTAGCAAGCATTGAGGAGACTTACTGAGCCATACTACACCTACAATTACTCCTCAATAGCCTCATTGACTGAACTGCCCTCCAACCTTTTCCCACTATTATTGATTTCAAAGGAGTTCAACACTGTTATCAAGGAAACATCACAGGACAAAGCACCTAAAAAGAGTCCGATGCACCATAAATACAACTGGTAGTGAGTTCGCACAACACTCTACTGTCAGTTAGAAATCTCACAGGAAAGGTAGAAGTAGTAGTCTCATTGTAAGCTTGAACCCAAGTCAGCAGCCATGGCCGGATGCCACACAAACTGCATCGAGACACCTTTACGCTCACGTTTTGGGAAAATGGGAGCTTTTATTGGATCGTATCCTTGGTGGTTCCTCATTGCCCCACTTTTTGTCTCAGCAGGTTTGGGGAGTGGGTTTTATTTTCTCGAGGAGAGGCTGTCCAACAACATTGAGGAGCAGTTCACTCCTGATGACGGTCAAGCCAAAGCGGACAGGAAATACATCCAGGAGACATTTCCAGGAAATGATTCCATGTTTTCACCTTTAAGACTCAGCACAAATGGCCAGCATGCATCCGTTATCGTAACGAGTGACAAGAATATTCTGACAGTGGAGGCTCTTCATGACATCTTGGACCTGGACTTCAGAATAAGAAGAATTGCTGTGCACTATGACAACCATTCATTTGACTACATGGACATTTGTGCTAAAGTGATGGGATCCTGTTACTCGAACACCATTCTCGATATCATCAGCTACAACGCTTCGAACATCGACAAAGTCAACCTGACATATCCTTGGTATCACGCTGGTTTGAGGGATATTCCCTTGCATCCAAGTTTAGGTGGCGTGCAATTGAAAATGCAGAGGTCACTGGTTGAAAACGCAAAAGCGCTTCAGCTCCACTATTATCTACAAGAGGATGACGAAAGAAAAAACTTCCTGTGGTTGCAAAGTTTCATCAATTTACTCTCTAATGAATCATCTGATCACCTCTCGGTATGTTGCAAAGGCCCAAAATAAATTTCAAAACGAGGCCTTATTTTCTTTGTAAAAGTGGAATTTTGGAGTTTGATTTCATTGGTTTGTGCAAGTGGGGGTGTGTGTATACATGTACATGTTGGACTTTTTCTACAGAGCAGAACCTGCTTAATGTACTCACTCCATATGTCTTTCCTCGATAGCTAACATACTCCACCTCAATGTCGATGCAGTGGGAATTTGAGAAATCTTCATCATCTGTGATCAGTTTATTCTCCATCACCTACGCCATTGCCAACACATTTTCTGTCCTATCATGCTGCAGGTGAGTAAAACACCAAATAAGATTTAGGAAACATACTGTATCTAGTTGTGGAAACTTGGGGCTTTTCAATTGACACAATAAGCAAACGTTGTACATTAAAGCTTCTTAAAAATGTATATTTTTGATTTCATTAGGTTGGACAATGTCCGTACGAAGGTATGGGTGGCCATCTGCGGCGTGCTCACCCCAGGTCTTGCAGTCCTAAGTGGTTTTGGTGTGCTGCTGCTGCTGGGACAACCTTTTGTCATTACAGTTGCCTCTGTTCCTTTTATGATATTAGGTAAGTACACTTGATTGCGGAATTTAGTACTTAGCATGAACATACAATGTGCATTTTGGCTTTGCAACATTTTTATTTGATTTGATACAGTATGTGCTGGTTTGTCAGATAGTTCAAAATGGCCTCATAAAATAGTCGGGAACATTTTAAGCCACGTTATTTCCCGGCCACTTATGACAGACAATGAGCAAAAACAACAACAACAAAAATATCGGAACTTTATTTTTACAATTGCATCCAGGCTTTTATCAGTCTCAGAAACATGTATATACATTTCACAGTAAAATAGGCATGTTGTTTACACTTTTGTTGTGAATGTGAATTCATGAAATTGATGAATGGCTGGTTATTAATATGCTGTCATGTCATGATGTGAAATATCGTAAGTCTCTGCAGTGTGAATATTTGATTATTACCCTCTCACCGAGTATTCTGGTTAAGAAATACGACGGTAAGATGGTTTGCGATAAACATGCTGTACTTGTCTAAAACTGCTCAGAAATATAGAAATAAATATATAATATAATCTTGACTAATATATTATCGCTGTCCTGTAAAAAACACTTATATCAATTCCTTTTCTTATTTTTTGTAGTTTTACATGAATGGGGTTTCTGTTTCAAAGGCATCCCTTTCAGGGAAAAAAAAGTCAAAATTGGACATACATGTTTTTCTCAGGACACTACCGTGTATAATCGGTTAAAAAAAATAAATAAAAAATAAGTCCTTGAAATAAAGAAGATAGTATGTCTTTGTTTTGACTCCAGAAGCTTAAACAATAAGTGAGCGCAATCATGTAAAGAAATACCTAAGGGGGAAACAAGTGATAACTGAGCAGTGAGACGGACTCACTGAGCCATTCGATACCCACTCGGGTACCGAATACGATTCAATTTCCTGTAAAAGTTTAAACCTGTATAATAAACAACACTACACTATTTACAATTACAATTTCTGGATTGAAAACTAAAAAGGTCCTGAATTCCATGTCTTCTAGGTGTTGGACTTGATGATATGTTCATCATGATCTCCTGCTGGCAGAGGACCCGTGTCATGGACAGCGTTCCCAATCGGCTGGCTGACACCTACAGGGACTCTGCCATCTCCATCACCATCACCACCCTGACCGACGCTCTGGCTCTCTTCCTGGGCTATAACTCGCCCTTTGGCTCGGTCCGTTCCTTCTGCCTCTATGCTGCGATTTCAATTTGTTTCGGCTACCTCTACAACCTTACATTCCTCGGGGCTTGCATGGCTCTTAATGGATACCGGGAAGCGGGGAACAAACACTGGTTGACCTGCGCCGCAATCTCAGAGGACTCATCATCCGCACCATCAAAATGCTCCCGTTTGTGTTGCGTTGGAGGGAGCTATGATGGACTCACGCAGAAAGAGGAGCCTGAGTTCATGAGTGTAATATTTGAGCGTTTCTATGGGCCGCTTTTGACCCACAAATACATTAAAGTATGTCTACTTGTCATCTATGCTGTTTATCTTGCTGTTAGCGTCTATGGTTGCTGCATCTTAAAGGAAGGACTGGACATCAAGAATCTGGCTCTGGATGACTCTTACATCCGTAACTATTACGACAAACAGGCACAGTATTTTTCTGAATACAGCTACACTGTGATGGTGGCAGTGAAGCAACCATTCCCATACTGGAATGCAGAAGAATGTAAGCGTTTCATGGGATGCATTTCCAATTTTGAAAACCTGGACTATGTAAACGGTACTTCTGGTTGGTTTTGGTCTTTCGTGCAGTATGCAAATGCAAATAATCTTAGCATGGGATCTCAAGAGGCTTTTCAATCCAGCCTATCTGTTTATTTACAATTGAAGAATGAATTTAGTCTGGATATTAACTGGACTTCAGACAAAAACATTCAGGCATCACGGTTTTTCATTCAGACGCTTAACAAAAATGCAACATATGAAATGATGACAGGACTCAAGAAAACTGCAGAAGAATGCCCCGTTAGGCTTCTCGTGTACCACCCTGCTTTCATTTACTTTGACCAATATGCTGTTATTTTCGACAACACCATTCAAACCATCCTGGTAGCTGTGTTGGCGATGTTGCTCATCTCAATCCTCCTGATCCCCAGTCCATTTTGTTCTGCATGGGTGGCGTTCGCAATCTGCTCCGTCATCGTTGGTGTGACCGGCTTCATGTCTCTGTGGGGGGTAAATCTCGACTCCATTTCTCTGATCAACCTGGTCATGTGCATTGGTTTCTCTGTGGATTTCTCTGCACATATTTCTTATGCATTTGTCTCAAGCCCCAAGTGCGATGTCAATGAGAAAGCCATGGATGCTTTGGCCCATTTAGGTTATCCAATCATGCAAGGAGCTTTGTCGACTATTTTAGGAGTGGTGGTGCTGTCCTTATCTGGTAGTTATCTATTTAGAACATTCTTTAAGATTGTGTTCCTTGTGATTACATTTGGTGTGCTTCATGGTTTGATGTTTATTCCTGTGTTTCTAACAATATTCTGGAACGGGAGGAATTGGTGTATGTGAAAGAATGTATGTGCTGTCGAGCGATTAAATTTTTAAAAATAATTAATCTCAAACATTTACATAATTGAACACGATTAATCATGTTTTTCAATTAAGATTTTTTATGAAGCTTGGAATCGATATTTACTTGAGTAAAATCTTAGAATCAATATGGAAAAAAATCTACAAGTATATTTCTACTCGGAGTGTTCTAAAAGCTTTCTTTGGTCTTTGAATATGATCCTTTTACTATAAAATACAGGAAAACAGTTGAACGATACAACAAAGATGTACAACTAATATGGTATTTGAATTTGGCTTTGCAAAGGGTGCAAATTATCTTGGATTCCTCCAATGAACCGTCGAGCAAATTTTTAAAGTAAAACTATCTAAAAGTCCGTCTTTACGACAGTAACTCCCCTCAAAGTTTGACTGCACAGTGAGCAGAGGTAAACTGCTACAGGAAGTAAATACAACTGAGTTAACTGAGTTAATTATTTTTAATGCGTTTATAAAAATTTTAATTAATCTCCATAGTTAATGCTTTAACTTTGACCCGTTCTAAAACAGACAGACAGATAGATAAAATTGGTTACTATTTAAAAAACAAACAAAAAAAATCTTTTACCAAGCAGGATTGGAGTTATTAGGTCTATGATAGTTTTGTCGGCAAAAAAGGGTACTTTTTTCCAAGTACCAGTACTGACGACCCTCATAACAAGTGTAGTGCACAACATACACTCTCACACAGTTGCTTTTTCTCACCACTCAGTAGCATTTTATGTCACATCTGGACACCCAAAATGTACAGGTATGTTTCATCTTAAAAGTGTCAAGACAAACAATTATTTCATAAAAGATAAACCTTACATACAGTATACTCCCTAAAGGCCACCTTATTGACAAATTTAACAGAAACAGTAGTTGAGTGGTAGACGTTTTGCCAATCAGACATGGAGCAACAGACGACATACACAAACGTGTAGATAACGGATATACACTATGAGGGAAGAATTGGATAATTGGCTCCCATTGCTTATGTGAAATGCGCATGCAGCTTATTTAAACTTAAATAATTCTCAACCAGTCATTTACAGCTGGCAGCTTTTTATGATTCTGATGAGTATTTACATTCATGTACCAAGTGAGTGTCCCGGGAAATATTCACAACGTGTTTACTATTCTGCCAGCATGATGACTCAATGTATTTTGGAGGCTTAAGCACATCCAGCAGATAGAATTCATTATGTTCATGCACAAGTTTAAACTTTAGCACACTTACACCTTTAAGTAAATGAGCATATAAGCACTAAGTTTTTCTAATACAGATTCATAGCTCTTTTCCACAAGCCCTGAGTCCTTAAAAAAATCCCAAACCAGCCCTGCTTCGTTGTGTTTGCCTGGCTGTTTTCATCTGGTCTCCAGGGTCTTTCCCTCCAAGACAAGCTGGATCTCTTTGGCATCCAGCGTCTCATACAAGAGCAGCGCATCAGCAAGGTTCTTGTGCTCTTTGGCATGAGACTTCAGGAGGGCTTTGGCTCGTTCGTAAGACTCCTGGTCAGAAGAAGGCCACGTCAATTTAGAAAAGGCGGAAAGACATTCTGATCCTGTTTCAGTCAGCTGTCTTTAAACAATACTACTGACCCCCAGTAACAGTCTGACTTCATGCTCCACAGCAGCTTGAGTCGCTGGACTTTGTTCTGCCATGTTTTTGTAGGTCATCACACCTAACTGTGTTACAGATGAGAAGAAATATAAACACATGAACACGCATCATGAATAAGTAAAACAGCCGTAGCTTTTGGGTGTTTCTTTCATATCAGCTCACCTTTTCGCACATTCCAAATCTTGTCACCATCATCCTAGCAATCTTGGTGGCACTATCAAAGTCACTTGATGCTCCTAGCAAAGGAAAGACACCAAATGAGACAGAACTTTCTTGATCACAAATTCTTCATTTTTGTGATTCTTGCATTAATTTGATATTTTCATATCAAACCTGTTGTGATGTACTCATGACCAAATATGATCTCCTCAGCGACTCGCCCTCCCATGCTGACATCCATCTGAGCAAGCAATTGAGAGCGTGTCTCACTCCAGCGATCATTCTCTGGCAGCATTGAAACCTACAAAGATGATGGTGAGGCAAAGACTTCATTTTTTTTTGATAGCATGTGTTTTGAAGGATACAAGTTTACTTACATGTCCCAGACTGGGGCCCCTTGGCATGATAGTGGCTTTGTTGATGGGCATGGCGTCTTTGGTGTAATAAGCCACAATAGCATGGCCGGATTCATGGAATGCTGTGATGATCTTGTTCTTCTTGTCGATTTCAGCACTCCTTCTCTCGGGGCCTTTAAGGATGCAAAGGTAAGGAAAGAAAGAAAAATAACCGTATTGTGCCACGGGTCGAAAATGGGGCACGCCGTCTCAGATATTTTGTAATTTTATTTATTTATTTATTATGATATCTTGCTGTCAACCCTGATAACTGGACTCACCCATGAGAATTTTGTCCTTGGCAAACTCCAGCTCCTTCATGGTGACCATGTCTTTACCATCGACTGCTGCCTTCAAGGCAGCCTGGTTTACCAGATTTTCCAAGTCAGCGCCAGAGAATCCCACGGTGCCCCGTGCAATAATCTTTGCCTCAATGGCTGCAAGAGAATTATATTGGCGAATCGAACAATGATAGCACCCATGTACAGTGCTACAAAGATTTGCTGATGTTTATGCCATACCTGGATCCACTTTAATCTTTCTGAGGTACCAATTGAGAATCTCGGTTCGTCCTTTCACATCTGGTTTGGGGACGGTCACCTGCATGTCAAATCGCCCTGGGCGGATGAGGGCGCTAAAGGAGAATATCAACATGTTACTTATGGTTTCTTTCTGCGGGACAGTTGGCACATTTGTTGTGTATGTACTGAATATAAACATACTTATCTAAAGCCTCTGGGAAATTGGTGGCGCCAATTATGATGACTCCTTCGTTTGGTTTGAACCTTCAGCATAAGAACAAAACATTCAATGAAACTGTCCATTGAATCAGGTCACCGTCGTGGTGAACACGTGATTTTAAAGTTCTTTTGCATTTTTATCTTTGGCTATTTATTCCTGTGAAAAAAAATCTAGACAATATTCCACAATAGGCATGGGCTGATAGTAGATTCCGATGGTACGATAACTTAGCAAAAATATCACAGTTTCACTGTGCTGAAATCATAGCGCTAAAATGTCCTTTTTAAAAAATATTTGGGTAAATAAAAACAGTGTTTTCTTCCTCACAGAACACAATCTGGTTTAGTTTCAAACAAAACATAAGATATTAAGTACATTATGAGACAGGCACCATGATAAATAAATGTTAACATTCTTCCTTTTTAATTCTTCGCAAGTCATAATAGTGTCTCATCACTGGTGTCCTTGGGTGCATGCTGGCATTTACACATGTACTTGTTTTTTTTTGTTTTTTTAGCAAAATACAAAGACACCCATGTAACTAACTGTTCCTATCATGTAACTTCCCGCCATCCCCACCACTCCCTGCTTGTCCATGTATAACCGCTTGCTCAGTAGTAGAAGTTATTTGGAGGGAATTCAACCCTCCAAGCAGCTCATCATTCTGTGTGCCGCTTACAAGTCCCCTCAAAAAAGAAAAGAAGAGCTCATTAATCGGTGACGGACGCCATTAGTGGTTGCTGAAATGGTCAAGCTGCTTACCGACCCCTGCTTAATTCCACAGTATTGCTCCCGTCAGACGAAATCCTTGCACCTCGAAAATCACAATTTTTCAAGAGACCCGAAAAATTGCATGTTTGTTTAATCATTAACATTGCAGCATCAAAGACAGTAAGCCATTTTCAACACTTAAGACGAGACAATGATTTGTAAAAATAACACACATGCAACTATATGATTGAAAAATGTAACTTCCATTAAAATCAATACATAATCATTCAAGCAATTACCCATCCATCTCGGCAAGCAGTTGATTGATGGTTTGTCTGGAATAAGGATGCATGGGAGACTCAATCCTTTTTCCACCCACACTATCCAGTTCGTCAATAAAGATAACGCAGGGAGCGTTGGCTTTAGCCTCCCCTGGACAAGACCGGCAAGAACAGTCAATCATTTAATGTGAATGAATACAAATTTTCCAAGCAACTAAAAGTGGAAGTTACTTGACAAATACTGATAAAAGACATACTGAAAAGATTCCTGATTCGACTGGCTCCAACTCCAACAAACATCTCATCAAATTCTGACCCAGAGGCATAGTAAAATGGGACATCTGCTTCTCCTGCCACCGCTCTGGCCAGTAAAGTTTTTCCGGTCCCTGGTGGGCCCACCAGAAGAACACCTAAAGAGTTACGTGGAAGATGAAGAAAAATTTTAACGTAAATAAATAAATGATCCATAAGCACCCGATTCAATGATTTGTGACATTATTATGTAGGACAATCAATTTTGTTTGACCTTTTGGCAGTTTTCCCCCCAGGTTTGTGAATTTATGGGGGTTCTTCAGAAACTCTACAACTTCCTGCAGCTCATTTTTTGCTTCATCAACGCCTTTGACATGCTCAAATGTCACATTTTTCATCTGGACAGGATCCACTGAGGAGTCCAGGCCTGTTGTAGTTCGGAACCGCACTGTGAAAAATGGTAAGTTCGAAATCACACTGCACAACAAGTAATATTTCTCTTTCAATTAGGGTTAATATGCTCCACAAAAATGACTGTAGTTAACAGTGGCATTGGATTACAAATGATTTAAGTTTAAAAACGAGAGGTACATTTTACCTGATATGAAGGGGATCTTTGAGATGCCATATAGCCCAACAAGAAGCAACACCAGCAAGATGAGCCGATTCCTTCGCAGGGAGTCTAAATAGGTGAATGCACAAAGACATCAAGTCTCTGCAGAGCTTCTGCAACACTTGCACAGGCAATTATTTTCCTGTGCCCGCCACGTAGGATCAAAGAAAATGAAACATGCGTATGTCTTCACATAACAAGGAAGCTTCATGCAAACAGATCATTCGATCCATGGTGATGTCCGACCAAACGTTTGGTGTGATTAATACCACAAGTCAAACTAATATACTCACATTCAACACTACATGGGTGGGAGAAGAGAGGCCCAGTCCATGCCAATTCCTTCATGAAAGCGACTATTCTACTCACAAAAGAAAATATAATTCATCAGTCCTAACTTGCCTTGCGTGCGTTGCGTCAGCGTTTGGGCTTTCAGGAAACCCTCAGCAAAGCCTCTCTTAAAAGCATCCTGCTGTCCATCGGGTATGTTCCCACTCTTTGTTAGGCTGTCAAGACTTTCCAAATCGATCCCTTTGTCTCGTGTCAGGAAACCCTATGAGAATTTGATATTTACAACAATATGATACTAATTCACATTTACTGGCGCCAAGTTCATTTTACTCAGTATTTTTATTTTAGTGTGTATATATATATATATATATATATATATTAGTATATATTATTTTGAATTTTCAACAGGCTTGACAGAAAATCTTTCCAAGAATGTAAGGAAAGGACTGCTGTGTTAGAGAATAATTTAAACCTGAATTTCAATCTCATAGTTCAAAATGGAAGGTACACAAGTTTGAAATGCTTCTAACGTACAAAAAATAATTGCATCACTGTCAGAATCAGAATCAGAATCAGAAATCCCTTTATTGTCATTGTACTCAAGTGTGCAACGAGATTAGAGAGCTCCCCTCTCCAGTGCAATACAAAAATAATTCAGTTAAATATATAAATTAGATAAATAAGATCAATTGTGATATCCATCCATTGTAAGATCCACTTATTCTATATGAATGAGAAAATTTCAGTGCTGAAACGTAAAAGTCTAGCGTTCATAAAAAGAGACGAAAGTAGCATTTTACCTTCATGAAAGATGGAGGGAAGGCTTCAGATTCCACTGGGCGTTCAAAAGTGGCCTGCAGTCTTTTAGTTTTGCGCCGTAATGTTTTAAAGCCTCTGTGCTGGATCCACACTTTGAAAATAAAAAATACATCATTTTACATTATTTTTTCAATTTGGTTAACAGATCACTCTGTGGTGTTTAGCAGCAACTTCTTAACTCATTCAATGCTATTGACTGCTATAGAAGTGAAAGGTCCATTATTTTACCAGGGCTGGGAGTGAATGTTAAGGCATGTGATCCAGTGGGTGTCACCTGAACAGTTTTGCAACTCTGTGCAGACTGACTGAAGAGGAGAAGGTCTCTGCCTGGAATAGAATGGAGTGGACATTCGAAGACGAGAAAACCCTAGTAAGGAGGACAGGTGGGAATTAGTAACATTCATTTTACTTGACCTTTTTTCTGTGACCTTAACTTATGGAAATGGTGGTAAAATTCGAATCTCCATGTATATTGGATGACATCTTGCAAAACAGATATTTTAAGTATTTTTAGCTCTTCTTTAACCATTCCACTACAATATAGTTTAATTCTGCATATTTGGGAGATACAAATATAATTACACAATTCTTAAGAGGAACAATATGAACTGTGATAGGTCAAGTCAGAGCAAAGACTACCAAAACTCACCATGCTTGTTTACAAAGAAAGAGTGCGTGGAAAGGTGGGATGTTCGCCAGATTGTCCGACTACCCACGACAGGGGCTGGTGCTTCCTCTAAATTCAAACGCGGTAACACACTAATTGCCAACTCATTCAGCTGCCGGGTTCCCAGGTCAGACAGGCCAAGGTCCCGTAGGTTCCACAGAGGCTGTACACATAACTTTCATGAGAATTGTCAGACGGCCAAAAGTACAACAACATAATCAGAACACATACCTCAGGGTAATGTAGTTCTGCCTGACAGGCATGCTCATTGGATAGTCTTGATTTGCTGAAGGAGCTGCTGCTGCCTACTGAGGTCTTCAGAGTGTGGAGAACATTGAGGAGGTGACTCAGAGGAACAGTCACCTGCCATTTGAAGAAAACAAGAAAGTTTAACATTTGACCATTAAAGGGGAAGTCAGGGAAATATTTTCTTTCCAAAATGTTCAATGTGGTCCCTGTACTCACAATACTTTGTGTTGCATTTGTGGAATATGAATGAGGCAGCAAAATCTACCTGATTTTAATTAATTCATTCAGTATATCGACAATTACTCGGCTTGTGAAATCAAACATTTTCTTGTTGTGTATCATCTTTATTATTTGGTCCACACGAGAGATTGACATTTTTTCGGGATTCCCGGGTGGGATTGCTTTGAGATGGGAGTCAACTTTAACTTTTATCACGGGAGTGGGATGGTAGAGGATAAAAAGGTAACGGAGCAGACGTAGACGGGACAGGCCATGAGAAAAAAGGGACATCCATCCATGGATCCATTATCTTTTTCTCACTAGAGTCGCGGGGTGCTGGAGCCTATCCCAGCTGTCTTCGGGCAGTAGGCGGGGTACACTCTGAACTGGTTGCCTACCATTCGCAGGTTACACGAAGACGAACGACCAGCCGCGCTCAGACTCATTTATTTAGAGTGTCCAATCAACCTGCCATGTTTTTGGAATGTGGGAGGAAACCGGAGTGCCCCCACGCAGGCACTGGTAGCACATGCAAACTCCAAACAGGAAGACCGGAGCTGGAATCAAACCCACAACCTCTGCACTGTGAGGCCATCGTGCAATCCAGTCGGCCACCAAAGGCCATTCTATCCATCCATTATCCAAGCCGCTCAACCTCACAAGGGTCGCGGATGTGCCGGAGCCTATCCCAGCAGTCTTTCCATTGTTTTGAATTAGAAACAAGACGACATTTTTGCCCTCTTTATGAAGGCCTTAAAAATGTTATAACGTCCTTAATTTTTAACATATTGACCACATTTAAACACCGTTTGGATCGTTTATTATAGCTCTTTTCGGTGACATTGGCTTTGCTGTGGGAAAAAATATAATTTTGTTGTCATGTAACTTTAAGTGTACATAAACAAATATACAGTTGCGTCAAAAATATTACGAGTAAGGCATCTTTGCTTAAACTCATTCACTGCCATTGACGGATATAGAAGCCAAAATGTAAATTCATTATACCTGTGACGCCAGTGGATGAGTTAAGTGCGCCTTTGTCCTTCCAGTAGTGCACTGTAACAATTGTATACAGCGAGGACAAAGAGCGTACAAGTACATGGACGATCCCCTTCATACCGATGATATCGATGAATACTCAAAAATCTTTGCAAAGTGTTCGAATGTGGTTGCTCACGTTTAGCGTACAGGAGACCATCATCTGGATCCCTTCAGTAGACCGCACAATAATCACAGACTCCAGAAAAATTAGCGCATCTCGGGAGGAACATTCTTATAATGTAAATAAAAAATAAATAAACAAAAAAAAATCGATACAAAATGCTGCTGCGTAGTACAAATATAGAAAGCTATAGTTAAGGCTAGCTAGCTAACAGGTACAACTTGTAAGGGTTAGAAATAAATAAACACGGTGCTAATATTCGCGTGACAAAACTCCAACGTGTTCTCACCTGTGGTTGAACAGCCGTTGACAAAGAAAGCATTTTAAGCCAACAGCGAGCGTGAAACCATAAAAATGGAGTCTTCACACGTATTTGTCCGTGGCTGTCACTTTAACTTTTGCAAGCGCTACAGTTAGCACGGAGATGCGGATGTGACGTCATTGTTTTGTATCCCGGATAAGCGACCCACTTTTTGTGAGGATTTCGATTACTGCGACAAAGATGTTACCCGAAGCTCAAAAAAGTGTGGCAAGAACCCCCAACAGTGTTGGCCAGAAAATGAGTAATGTTAGGAGCTTCCGACAGTCCTACCCTAGCATGGCGGCAGCTTCACGTCTCTGCTTGACGAGGGCACTGCCGTCGGTGCGACTCAACACCAAGAGGAGAGCAACAACATCCAACAATAGCCTTGATAAAGTGGACCCCCAACATTTGGCCTCAATGATGAAAACACAATGGCAGCTTTCCTATGTCACGCCGCTCTACCAATTCCGCTACAGCCAGCTGAAGAGCTACTCCGGGCAACTGTCTGCATTTCTAACTGCGGAGAAGCGCCAAGGTCTGGCAGGCGTGGAGGGAGGTACACTAAGCTTCAGGGTCTCCTTCTCTGTTGTTCATGGCCTGGCTGAGACGGATGATGATGCTGAGACCGTCTTAATACAGATCGACTTGAAGTCTTTGTTTGCTGGGCACGATAAGGACAAGACATTATGGAAAGGTTGGCTTTCATGCGTCAATGGCAGCCCTGACTACATTAACTCACTACCAAAAGAATTCATTTCTCTACCACTGTTTGGCAGCTGCGGGCCGGAGGCACTCACTGCTTTGGTCAAATCCTGGTTCCAGAAGAACTTTGACTGCTGCTTTGGTTTGTTGGAGATCAACCAAACTTGCTTGCAGTGGTTGGTGGCATTATGGACCAACTGCCACACGGAGTCCAATATCAAGCAACTCAATATGATTTGGACTTTTCCGCTGAAGCCATTACTTCAGGTCACCTATGCTGTAAATCCTCTTGACGCTTGGGAGCTATGGTGCAGTGTGAAAGGGGATCAGCCAAGCAACGCGATTAATAGAGAGGATTCAATAAACCTCATGAAAGGGCTCATGTGCCACTTTTATCGATTTTTCATGGTAGATCTGTCAGCTGGGAGCCTGAGCCATGTGTCAACAGCGCTGGGCACAGCCGACAGTAGCGGCAGTATCAAGATTGCCAACAGAAAATGCCTAAAGACCATGCTGACGCTGCTAACTGAGTGTGCCCTCCTCAAAATGCCCATTTAAGAAATGGGGGGCATTTTGAGGAGTGCGCTGGAAACACAATTGAACACTGCGCCCACATCTTCTTCTGTTGAATTGACACTTAGCATGCATTATTGCCACGGAGCGTGGTCTCCAGCCACCCAACCTTCATATGTCGCTTGTCCTAAAACGTTCTATATGATTCTTTTTCTATGTCATATAGAAAATTCTCTTTAGTTTTCTGCATTTGATGTCAGTGAATAATTACATTCACTACTGTTTCCTGTTGAGTATGGGCTGACTGCATTTTTAAATTAGTGTACTAATTGTGTGGTAGTTGTACAATAGTTTATTATTTTGTCAAACATTTTCTGAAAAATTTAGAATTGCCTCCCTCATCTCCGTTCCCTTCCTCTTGCTACTTACTCAGTTGTCATGTGATTAAATGGCTGATTTGATCTCTGCCTGTTGTGTTACCCTCTCAACAACCAAACTAACAATAAACAAACATTGATCTGTTAAAAAAAAAAAAAACACTTTTTGTGAGCGTATCAGAGAAAGTACATGCAAATATAGTGAGAACATTCAAACTCCATACTCAAAGGCCACAGGCCTGAGTGAAGATTCAAATCCACCTGTTCTTTCTTACACAGGAGAGACTCTAATCTTAGCTTTAACTAATTGTGCATCACGTGGATGTTTTATAATCGTTCAAAAAAGTACACGTTTTTAAACAGTTTCATTTTATTATTGTAATATTTACAATTTTATACAACAGCCACAGCCCTGACAAACTCTCACTGGCGACCACAGCCCTTCAAATTCCAAATGTTATAGTACCCACGTGGAAACATGAATCATAACCAGAAAACAATGGGGCATCTATACTTGTTGATTTGTTTACTACTCTGCAATTGATAAGGCAGTAAGAATTAAATTACTAAATGTAGATTGTCTTTACTTTCTTCCATCGCGCATAACGATTATACAATCTAATTTACATCAAGTAGTTCACAAATGTGTTCTCTAAAGATCTGAATAAACAAAAAAGAAATAGATAAGTGAAAAAATCCTTTGGGACAGTGTAAAACAAGTTATAGGTTTTTCTCAGTTTCTCTGTTCTACAATGACATTTACTATTGCGCTGAAATTGAGTGGCCAATTGTCAAGCTCTCACAAAACTTTCAAATCAAAGTTCCTCCATGATGCTTCATCTGTCAGACTAACAAGAGTGCAGCTATTTCACGCAAGGGTCATGATTTTTAAGAAATGATTTTCCTGGAACACAAAAACACACTTTTAGAAAAGACCAAGACATACTGCATTAAAATCAGTTTCTTGCTTACTGTCTCTTTCGCTGTGAATAAAAATGGACAAGACCATATGCAATTACAGGCCAAAGTGCTGTCATCACCATGGTAATTGGAGAATGGTTAAACGGCCACCAAGATGGTGTCAAAAACTGCAGCGAAACAGAAACAAAATATACTATTAAATAGTCACAGTGATAACAAGAACTGTCCATTTTTTTTTATTCAAACGCTTTGACAGTGTGTTAATACCTTTTGAGCTACAGGTAGAGCATCTGCACACCTTGATAATGATGATCTTGGCTTGAAATGGTAAAACACACAAAGGTACTGGTAAAAAAAATATATATATCAACACCAATTGGACACACACACGTGTAATGAGACAACAGAGAAAAACTCAGTTTTGATTGGCACTGTGCAAGTGATACAACATGTTCACTTCCACCCCACTGCAAATAACAACCACACTATATTCGGAATAACTTCTCCGAGAGTGATGCTCAATTTTCATGTTTTTAAAAAATATATTTTCAATACTCATCATTTTTTTGGGTTTTTGTCAATATGTTGACTGGTGACACCATTTACAGTTAACTTCAAATACTGTGAAAACAAAGAAGATACATTTAGTTGAATAAACTAAACCACATCGAGTTAACAAGGTTCACACTTATAACAAGGCAATAGTACGAATGGTTTGCTATTTACTTTGTAGAGCGGAATAATCTATCTGTTTTGGAAAGAGCCAGAGCTTTACCTGCCCCTCCAAAGTGTGCAGCCGATGCAGCACATCTGTCATGTCGTCCTGCAATCTCATAAGAGCTGTCACTATTTGCTCATTGACGTTCTCCCAAGTAGCAGCGCAGTGGCGTGTGTGCTGTGACACACCGTCATGCAACCACAGTTGAGAGCTGCAAGCAGCCTTTGGTGACGGAGATTCTGAAAGATAAATCAGAAAGTGAGAGCTGAAGCTACTGTGAGCAAGATATGGCACCCTTTAAGTAGGCCATTGAAATATATTGTATTTACCTCGAACACATTTGTGAGGCTCTTTATGGTTAGAATTGACTCGGAGTGAACAATCTGCTTTAAGGGCGGAGGAGCTCTCAAACCAAAGATCTTGCTCCTTCCCCAAAGCCGATGATGATGATCCACCGGATCGTATTTGCGATGTAGACAGGATCTTGTTGGAGAAACATGACATCATGTCAACTCTTCTCAATTTTATTTATAGAGCACTTAAAGAAACAAAATGCAGTTGAAATGAAGTGCTGCACATAAATACAAATTGCACTTAACCCAATATAGAAGCACACACTACATCTACATGCACGGCTTATTCTCACTAGAGTAAAACAATAACAACGTTAAAATAATCCAAACAAATACGACATGAAAACAAGTGCAGCTGTGTTAAAAGTCAAGGAATAAAAAAATGATGATATGATTTTAACTATTCATACGGTGGACGTTTTACTTCATTTAGACACACAGAAGTGAATTTAACGTTCATTTAGGGGTTACAATTGCAGCTGTGCAGTTGCAGCTGTGAACAAACTGTTTCACAGCTGCAGGGAACTTTCTCAACTCATTTTCAGAACAAAAAAAAAAAAGAACAAATCTTCCACATTGTGGAATGAAACCCTTCAATGTGGAACAAACCTTTTCCATGGCTGGATCATCCATTGAATCACAGAATTCCTCATTGTCAGAGTCAGCCAAGTTGTAGTTCTTCTTAACAGCATCATTCTGAATGTGATCTAAAACAGAAATATATAACACAGTAGTGCTTCTGGTCAGACTGATGAACAATAATAAATCGGAAACTGTAAGACAACAGATTAAGATGAACAAACTAATTATTACAACACTCCATACAAAACATGTCAACTTGTACAAAGGGATTTGCTTTTCCATTTAATTTGATTGTAGCTTAAAGTAGTTTAGTAATGTACTACAACATACTGAGATATATTGTTCAAGTATTTCGATTACCTTATTTAGTTACAGCAATTGTACACTGCTGAATAGAACAACAATAATTAACATAATTGTTATTTTAATACCTCTCAGTCAATCCTGAGAATTATTAATATTAACATGATATGTGTGACAAAATTTGGGATATTTAGTAACTGTCACTTCACGGGTAACCAACCATCAGCCATCAAAAGTATGTTCAGGGCTGCACGACTTATAAATCACTATATATTTGTCTATAAAATGTATCCTAATATGATGAACTTTTATACAAGTATGTCTGTAGTCGTATTTTAAATGCAAATTGTTACCGATCAAGTGTCCATTAAAGTCCATGTCGATGGGGCTGCATCTGCTGTGCTCTTTAGAGTAGGTCAGCTCTTCCTCCTCCATCTCACTATTGAGGGAGCTGTGGGTCCCGTTGGTCAACGAGGACATGCTTGGTTCCGCGCTGCTGCTGGACCCGCTGGTGGAACACCACCATCTCGTGTCCTGTGGCGTGTGCAGTCTAGGCTCAGGGCTCCACTCTGTGACAAGAGTGGAAAGCAAAGCTAGAAATCATCTGAAAATATGGAGGCGTATCATTTTTAAGATACAAATCTTGTAATACCTTTTCCATCTGTCTTGTCTTCATCATCTGTATTGTCTTCTTCACTTATTTCATCTTTTCTCAGACATTCACGACTTTCCTTGTGTTCTACTCCCTCCGCTCCATTAAAATTCATGACATTTTCTTCTTCTTGAAAGTTTTGTATATCATCCCATAGATCTCCATAGCCTGTAAAGAGACAGGAAAACTTGTAATTAAATCTACATCAAATTAGAAGACGCATCAATGAACTATGCATGTATTTGCAGACTTCAAAAATTGGTTGGAAAAAAATATAGGTGTAAATGTCAGACAAAATACGGAGTTTGTGGGAGACACCTTTGTTCTACTAACTCTCCCAACAATATATTTGAACAAAACAAAAAATAAACAAAGTCCAATGAGTGCCACACAAATCACATGTGACTTTTGACTTTGAGGGCCATCTGATTATTTGCTGGACAAAGACATTTGCGTGACACTTAAAGTACTTGCCTTCCATTGTGGGTTTCGTTGGACTGAGCAGCTCTACAAAAAAATAAGAAAGAAAAACAATAAAATAAAATAAGTCATAAGACTAATTGCAAGTTATGTGACGTTAAGACACTTCAAAGAAATATTTGCATCTGTCTGGCTCCTGCTTAATTAGCATGGAATCTTAGTGGGTGTGGCTTGCCAGACTATCTTAATTTATACCTGTTTGATTTGCAAAAGGCCTTGTGAAAGGTCTGCTCTCCACCTCATTGTCTTCACTGCCGTTCTCCTCTTCTTCCAAGTAGAAGTTGCCAAGCTGCTGCACCAAGTCAGAAACCTCATTTGAGACTGGCATAGTCTCCAAAATCTGGCATAGTACAATTGGAATAATTTTAGTAAGGAAAAAAACATTATATATAGTGTATGAATAATACGCAGTGCTTAATAAATGTATCAGACCACCACCACCTTTTTTCAGTAAGCTCGCAGTAAGAAATTATAAACAGAATTCAGCCCACGCAAATCAATGAAGCATGATTTTTGTTTCTGATTACAGACAATGAAAAACAAATATATACTCAACTAACATATAACATTATTACATAATATGTACATGTAACGCAATCTGCATTCAGTTTTTGTTGATAAAAGTTGCGCATGACACAAGCTTTTGTTAGAAACTGACTGCTACGTTTATAAACTGTCATTTAAATTAGGACACACTTAAACATGTATTTGACGATTTTAGGCAGGGTTTTCAAACTAATTTTTGTCACAAATTGACGGATAGATAGTTTCCAACTCAGAAGCTAATTAAGTATTCATTTTTAATTATTCATTTTATTCTAAAAGAGGATCTGGAAATAAAAACATGAAGTTGACACACATAATTTGTTTTTAGCGGGCCACATTTAATGATGTGGTGGGTTGGATCTGGCTCCAGGGCCGCCAGTTTAACTCCTGTGATTTAAGGCATTGGTGAACTTTTATTAATGTTCTTACTGATTCCATACCAATTTATTAACACGAAAAGAACAAAAGGTTTACCAGCTGGATGTTTTCAACATAATTCTTCATAGCTTCTTCCTTCGTCATGTTTCCTAAAGAGCTCCATGCATCCCTGTCAAAAAAAAGAGGTGGTAGAGTGGAGGCCATACAGTGGATGAAGGCAAAACAAATTACATTTTGAGGGAACATTTATGCAAAGTCGGGATGATAACATAGCACTGTATATGCACACTTGAGTACAATGACAATAAAGGGATTTCTGATTCTGATATATATAACATGTTCACTGTTGCATGGGTGTAAATTGAAGCAGCAATTTCAAAAGTGCTTACCATTTGTTTTTTTCATGTGACTCCCAGAAACCAGTTGGTCTGGTAAAGGTGCAGGGCCCCATAGTGGCTTGCTTGTAGTAACTATAAAACATCAGCATCATGTCATCTGACAGCTGGAAAGGACCTGCGGGAGATAAGTGTAACATGAACATTGTGAACATGGGTTCGTTTCAATGTCTATTGCAATACATGTGAGCTTCTGGAGGTGTTATTAGACTAGTTGACCGGTCAGTTAATCAGCTTGATGAACAGAAGGTGAGCCTTAAACTCTGCATGTAGGTCATCTTAAACTACAGTGTTTGTTTACCCAAGAACAACTACAGCATGTCATTCTGTGTTGTAAAAACGTGCTCACTTAAAAACAACGAAACACTATAGTGTTAATTCCTTCCCATGATGTACAGACTAGTCAACCTTCTTTCGGCAAGCTCCAGATCACTTTAACCGCAGCAGCAAATTTTGCCTGCAGGGTGTGTTGGTCTTCGTGCGCCATGGTGACCGTCCACGCGAGAGTCCTCACCTTTCAATACATGATGGAGAAAATGTCAAAATCGAACTCCAAGGCAAATAACGGAGCGTTTCATTTGTTAATAAATACAATCCTAAATATGATTCTATCCCATACATCCCCGTTTTGTCAAATTAACGATAACTAATAAGCAAGTTAGAAATGGAGGAGCCCTGTTTATAACTCACCGTAAAAAGTACGCCTTCACAATGAAAATCTGTCAAGTGCAGAATGTTAAAAATGTATCTCGACTCAGAGGATCCAAATTAGCAGGAGATGCGCAGCATAATCATTTTGGGAAATGTAGTTATTAAAATCAGATGAGCGTGGGGGGGGGGATTCCTCCATTCCCACAATGCTTTGGGAAAGGGGGATTTAAACCGCAGTAATTTGTGGGAAATGTAGTGCATTAATGTGGTGTTGCTTGACAGCCATAATAGCGAGCGCAGTTGACAAGACATTCTCTTATCGGTACCTATTATTTCATATAGTTATTCAATTCAACCAAATGAACAATTTAAAAGTATAAAATGAACAGGTAAAAATGTACAATGGTTAGATGAATTATTATTATTATTATTATTATTATTATTATTATTTTTATCATCATCCGATGCGTTTATCCTATTATTATCATCATTTCTTAGTCTGTCATTGCTTTTGCCATTGCCCCCACCCCCTTCTTTTTAACGTAGCTCGGACTTCGTAATGGATGTCGTGCATCGCAGGCTACGGCTCCAATTCCAGGCGGGGTAGCCCCTCTCTCTCTCTCTATCTCTATATCTCTCTCTCTCTCTCTCTCTCTCTCTCTCACACTCTCTCTCCACCACAGAGCAGCATCGTCGCCTCGCCTCATTGAACAAGGCAGGGAGAGGAGAGAAATGCAAAGGGATGTAAGATGGCAGAGCTACAAATGTTGTTAGAGGAGGAAATCCCTGCCGGTAAACGAGCTCTTGTCGAGAGCTATCAGAACCTTTCCCGGGTGGCGGAATACTGTGAAAACAACTATGTTCAGGTAAGATATATGCCTTTCCATGCGATTATTTGATGATTCTCTTCGTCGTGTCTGCGGTGCTGGGGTGGGAGAAGTGAATGAGACCACAGCGACAGGAAATACGCGTCTGTGTGAGAAATATTCTTCGAACCGATTCAAAAGTGCTCCTTTCACCCACTCTAACGATTCATTAGTCTAATGTGGTGACAGTAATGCGAATACTTTGTAGGTGTGGAAACCGAGCCTCTCTCTCATCGGTATGTTAAAAGCTGCTGCTGGTTGTAGAGGGTGTGTCGTTGTTCTGGCCAAGTGTTTAGTCACTGACTGCAGTTTACGACAAAACGTGCGACCGGACCGGTCGCTTTATTAAATAACATTTGCTATGTCTTTTTGCCGGTTATATCCACTCAAATGCCCCATTGTCACATTGTTGCGTTGTAACATTTTTTTTAGAGGGGGGGGCATCGTACAGCGTTTTCTACCCGTTTGAAAATGGTGAGCTAGCATCCGATTTTTACAGAACACTTCCACTTGAAAAGCTGGCATTCATTATTGCTTAACGAATAGACAATAATTAAATTAAATTAAATGTATGATTCGGGTCTCCTGCAAGTCATTATAATAGTCTGCAAATATTACAAGTTGAATGTGATGGAACTGAATTCATTTCCAATACAGGTGAAGGTTAGTGAGAGGTCTGTAAACTGTTTTTGGTTATATACGGATTTAATGATCCATCGCAAAGGCTCTGTGTTTATATTTGCGTAAGAATGCTATTTATTGAACAGATGGGCGTTTCCAACACGTTCCCTCTTTTTGAAGCTAAATAAGGTAAGCAAAATACCTGGAACATATCTCAGTATGATATAGTGCAGTTCTACACCACTTGGATCTGCAACCACAGTGATACATATTTAAGGTTAATGCTGTGACAATAACATAACTCAAAACTCATACAAATCAAGGAAGAATTTAACATAAGCATGTAGTGGATATTTTTAGACTGTGCAGGTGTACCTAATGTGTGCATGTATATGAATGACGTAGGTGATGCATGTCTAATGCAGTGGTAATGATAAAATGTGTGAAATTTGTGGATTACAATTCCAAAGACCTGCTTGCTATACCTTTTATTAAATCAGGTGCTTCACCTCACCGTGAGTGCTTTCAGAAAGTAAACATGGGCAAGAACCAGGACAAGCATAGTGTGATTTAAGAATAATGAAAGATACAATTGAATAACAACTTCAGTACTAGGAGACATTTCAAATACAAACTGAATTATAGTCTAAGAAGTGAATGTCTCTTTCTCCTTAGGCAAGGTCATAAATCCTCACGTTAACTGGTTGTTATCATCTGTCTTATGCAACTGACACCCCCTCAACCGCAGACATTTTGCTTTGTCTCTCAGGAAAGTTATAACAATATCAGAGAACAGAACAAGGTCTAATATGAGGCTATGAGCTGTTATAAGAGACATAGGTCAGGGTGGGCAACTTAAATGCTGGATGTTTGTCATCAATGTTACTCGGGGTCCACAGACTTCCTAACCAGATGTCTGACAAAAATGCTATTTTAAATCTGAACAAAATACATGCATATGTGAAAAATACATGATCCAAATATATTTCATTTTCATCCATCAACGTATGCGGAAAAAAATCACTATCCTAACCCCAAAACAAAGGGTTTGAAGCAAATAAAGTAAACGCATAATCTTTTTTTTTCTTCCTGTGCAAATAGTTCTTGCATAAAAAATACCACCCAAGGACAGCACAAAACTTGCTGGTGCAAGAATTAATGTTGTACATTTTTACCCCCCAAAAAATCATCTTACTCATTTTATTTATATTATTGAGGTACTATGTTACTCTTGCACATCATTCCAAATAAGCAAAAACATTTTGATCTACTATATAGGGCAGTTTAAGATGAACTAAGCGTTGTCTGCCATCTTGTAGTGAACAATGGTATTACAACTTAAAACTACAGTCCATGAATAGTTGGACGTTGGCACCCAAGAATTCAAATATTCATTGATTTATTTGAAATTTCCCCATTGTTTTAAAGGCATATTTAACATTTAGAGCCATGGAAAGTTAATATTAATTAATTATAATTAATTTTATAACCATTATTTTTTCATATACATTTAGTAACACTAAAAACGATTTTAAAGATAACATTGTAAAGCTGGGCGCCATGCTCATTAAACAAGTAACTAGATAAAAGTCACATGTGTCAACGTTGTACTAGACTGCACAATGATATACACACAAACACAGAAACGCTGAATGTAATGAATCTGTAGATATAATCCTGGGAGACTGGAGCCATATCGTTTCCAGCCAATACTATGAAGTAAGTCCACAGAGTGAGATTCCACTTTCGATTTGAAAGATGCAGCGGCAGATTGTCTTAAATGCAGCAGACATGGTGCTCGTTCGTGAGCTACGAACGTATGGACAATGCCGGAATTACAATGTCCTCCTACATTGCACGCATGATGAACAGAGTGCTGCTTTGGTCCGGTGTCTCAGCAGCTTAATTGATGCATTATGGACATAATGACCCAGCAGCCGCAGCTTGCGCCAGGTTTGAAAGGAAACACAGAACCACCCTCTTTCAATTAAGATAATTTCCCACCTCTGGCTCGTTAAAAATACTTGTCACGTCATTGGTTTTTATTCTCACCTGTGTGGCGTGTCCCCTCTCAAACGATAAACGAGTCCTCTTCTCTGAAATGTTCTCTGAGCTTGTATGCGTGCCTGCCTTTTCTCGTGTACCTGGACAGTTGGGCAAAACTTTTTGTGCACTTAAAAAAAAAAGAAAATGTGGAATATCACTTAGTTTGCTGTCTGCATAGCAATTTACATTTATAACTTCCTAAAAGCTGGCGTAGGATAAATTCTCACTCACTGTGCTCTTCAAAATTAACCAGTGATTCTCAAAGTGTGGTACTTGGGCTCCCGCCACTGCTATTTGAAAGAATCACAGAAATTTTGATAAACAATGCAAAATATAAAACACTCTTACCAAAGAAAAACACAACAAAAAAAACAGGCCACAATTTAACAATACTGTAGACTATTCTGCTAAATTTAGTAATGTACAGTGTGCATTGCTGAGGCCTGGTGGATCTCTATGGATGTGGACTTGAAAGTAGGTGAGTTCAAATGCTGAACAGCAGCACATCTCAAAAGTGTGGGGGAAAAAAACACAGCCTACTCCAAAGCCTAAACTCAAAACTCTTGGAGATACTAAAATAAACTGAACCTTGAAACAAAAGGCAAACATGACCGGTACGGTACTCCAAATGAAATTGTTGGCATAATGCCTGGATCAATGGCCTCACAGCGCAGAGGTCGTGGGTTCGATTCCGGCTCCTGCCTTCCTGTGAGTAGTAGTTTGCATGTTCTCCCTGTGCCTGCGTGGGTTTTCTCCGGGTACTCCGGTTTCCGCCCGCATTCCAAAAAAATGCATGGTAGGTTGATTGAACACTCTAAATTGTCCCTAGGTACGAGTGTGAGCGCGGAGGGTTGTTTGTCTCTGTGTGCCCTGCGATTGGCTGGCAACCAGTTCAGGGTGTACCTTGCCGCCTGCCCGAAGACAGCTGGGGTACGCTCCGACACCCACGCGACCCTTGTGAGGATAAGCGGCTTAGATGATGGATGGATGGATGGATGTATATATGTATATATATATATATATATATATATATATATATATATATATATATAATAAATATAATAAAATATCAGGATACATTTCACTTCGAATGCCATGGATCAATCGACACAATGTTTAGTAATACATATCGTATCGTGAGGTTTTGGAACAGCACAGCATAGAGATTTTCAACTACAATGTCAAATACAGTGCCCAAGTTGGTGGGAAATTTTAAGGGGTTGCACTAGGACCAATGCAAACGAAATTCATATTCGCATGTGTTGAAAAACAGGTCACATTTCTCATACGCAAAAGTCTCAGGCATTGGGACAACCTCAATCTCAATGCCCAAAGTACAAATATTGCTGGTGCCATTACACTGACACATATTTCAAACGTCAGAAGATGATGAATCATCATGATTATATGCCATTTAAACAACACTGATGGGATTTTAGATTACAGCTTTGCTTTTAGAGGCAAAGGATAATCCCTGATCTTGAACAGAATAACATCAAATCCAAGTGTTAGAACCTTTTACAAAACAGCTGGAAATACGGATAATATGTTCATCTATTAGTTTTAGCTGATGAGATGATTAATTGTTTTTTAACACTCAAATTTTGTGTATATAGTATAGCACATAGACTATAATAATGACCACCATGGGCTGTTGATTTAATCAATTCATAATGGTACATTAAAATATTAGCTTTTTTTCCTGCTCTTAAATTTGCGGTTAACTAACGTTAGAAAATGTTTCCTTGGCTTTTGTGTCATATTC